>NC_083224.1:196061423-196361423 GCF_032191835.1 Heteronotia binoei | reverse complement strand
AGATAAACTACCTCTTTACCTGTGGCACACCAGTAAGCGGGCAGTGCTTAAACTTTTTTCTCGGCACGTTATCTTTCTACCTGCTGGTATCCCCGCTCAGTTTTTGTCACGGCTCTTTGTCCCGATACGTGGCGCTGTGCTGCTGTGGGATTCCTTCCCCAGCCCCCCGTGTCTGAGGGAAATTTCACCCAGTAGAGCTTCATGCACCAAAGTTCGCTGTACCATTCTCCTACGTTCCCGGGACATGATTCCCAGATAAGGGGAGGGTTTTTTTGTGACAGGAATCCTTTGCATCTTAGGCCACACACTCCTGATGTAGCCAGTCCTCCTGGAGCTTCCAGTAGGCCCTTTACGAAGAGCCCTGTAAGGAATTCTAGCAGGACCTCCTTTGCCTATTAGGCCACACACTCCTGATGTAGCCAGTCCTCCTGGAGCTTCCAGTAGGCCCTTTACGAAGAGCCCTGTAAGGAATTCTAGCAGGACCTCCTTTGCCTATTAGGCCACACACTCCTGATGTAGCCAGTCCTCCTGGAGCTTCCAGTAGGCCCTGTAAGAAGAGCCCTGTAAGCTCTTGGAGGATTGGCTACATCAGAGGGGTGTGGCCTAATAGGCAAGGGAGCTACCAAAAAAAGGCCCTGCCCCAGATATCCGCTGAGCACAAACCTTCGCCTTTGTGACCCTGTTGTGGTTTGGTGCGGCCGTTCCACAGTTGCGGGTGCCGTGTTCTTCAAGCACCGCTCCCCGTGTTTGTGCATGGCCCCTGCAAGGTCAGACGTTAACAGGGAAGATGAAAAATTCCTTGCAGCGGAGAAGGGGAAGAAGGGGTCGGGGTCGGTGTTCGGTTGCTGGTTACTCGTTGGTTTTTCTAAATCCGTCTTCGAATAAAGCTTTTCTAACAAATTGCACAGGGAAACCCCGTCTCGTGAGTGCTATTACAGGGAGCCACCCACACTGCCACCATGAGCAGCCCGGCTTGGCCCAGTTTATGAGTGGCAGTTCTGGGCTGCCATGGAGAAAAGTTGGCTCTCCCAGTTAGCTTTCAACTTGGGGGGGGGGGGGGGGGAAGGAGAATGACACTTGACTGCTTGGTGGCCAAGATCCACAGAGAACAGGCACTGTTGACTCCGTACGGGAAGTTAATTAGAGGCACTGAACAGTCGAATGCGGGGACAGAACCGTCTTCATGGGGGCCCTTTGACTGGAAAATTGTTTCTGCCCCAGGAGGAAAGAAACCAACCAGTTTGGTGTAGCGGTTAAGCGTGCGGACTCTTATCTGGGAGAACCGGGTTTGATTCCCCCACTCCTCCACATGCAGCTGCTGGAATGGCCTTGGGTCAGCCGTAGCTCTCACAGAGTTGTCCTTGAAAGGGCAGCTGCTGGGAGAGCTCTCTCAGCCCCACCCACCTCACAAGGTGTCTGTTGCAGGGGGAGAAGATAAAAGAGATTGTAGGCCGCTCTGAGACTCTGTCCTTGAAAGGGCAACTTCTAGGAAAGTTCTCTCAGCCCCACCTGCCTCATAGGGTATCATGGGAAGGAAGGGAAAGGAGATTGTAGGCTGCTCTGAGACTCTGTCCTTGAAAGGGCAGCTTCAGGGAGAGCTCTCTCAGCCCCACCCACCTCACGGGGTGTCTGCTGTGGAGGAGGAAAGGAAAGAGAGATTGTAGGCCGCTCTGACACTCTATGCTTGAAAGGGCAGCTTCGGGAGAGCTTTCTCAGCCCCACCCTACCTCACTGGGTGTCTGTTGTGGGGGAAGAAGGGAAGGGAGATTTTAGGCCGCTCTGAGACTCTGTCCTTGAAAGGGCAGCTGCTGTGAGAGCTCTCTCAGCCCACCCGCCTCAAAGGGTGTCTGTTGTGGGGGAGGAAAGGAAAGGAGATTTTAGGCCGCTCTGAGCCGCTGTCCTTGAAAGGGAAGCTTCTGGGAGAGCTCTCTCAGCCCCACCTTCCTCACAGGATGTCTGTTATGGGGGAGGAAGGGAAAGGAGATTGTAGGCCACTCTGAGACTCTGTTTTTTAAAGGACAGCTTCTGGGAGAGCTCTCTCAGCCCCACCTTCCTCACAGGTTGTTGTGGGGGAGAAAGGGAAAGGAGATTGGAGGCTGCTCTGAGATGCTGTCCTTGAAATGGCAGCTTCTGTTAGATCTCTCTCAGCCGCACCTGCCTCACAGGGTGTCTGTTGTGGGGGAGAAAGGGAAAGGAGATAGTGAGCTGCTTTGAGATGCTGAAATTCAGTGTGAACTGACAAGACATATCTATGAATCTGAAAAAGTCCCAAATTTGCAGAAAAATTTGAAATCTAAAAATGAAAATACATTTATTTATTTATTTATATTTTGATTTATATCCCACCCTTCTCACCGAAGTGGGATTAATATCCCTTAAAATAACAAACAGCGCCTGAATCTTGATGAAACAACGTAGCCATTTCTAGGCAACCACCCAGTATTGCCAGCCTGCAAGCCCCGTCAGTTAAATGCATGGTGAGGAGATAGGATCATTCACAGCACTGTTGTGGCTTTTTTAAAAAAACCAAAACCAAAATATACTATACTAATTTGATACACGTAAAAAGACAGCAGATATTTATATTAAAAAGAAAAAGCCTATTCAGTGGCATTGCATATATTTATTGTCACACGGGGATTCTTTGCTCTGTTTTCTTAGCCTGTGCCCTTTCCCTGGGGCTCCATTTTTTCACTCGAGAGGACAGCAAAACTCACGGGTGCCTTTGCCCTCCCAGGGTGTGCCCAAGCGACCCCCATCTTAAGGCCCAGCAGCTGCCTTGGGCCCCTCCGTCGGCTGTTGCGTCATAGCCCAGACACTCTCGATCCAGTTAATATAGGGCGGGATCCGGGTGTAAATGCCGGGCTTCTTCCAGTAGCCGCAGATCCGGGCGCCCGTGGCCACCACACCTTCGGCCACCCCATTGCAAACGAGAGGCCCGCCAGAGTCCCCCTGGAAAATAAAAACGAATCATCAGGAGGGAATGCTTCCAAGTGAGCTCCAAGCAGGGATGGGATTCTAACAGGAGCTTCTTTGCATATCAGGCCACGCACCCCTGATGTAGCCAATCCTCCAAGAGCTTACAAGGCTCTCTTTTGTAAGCTTTTGGAGGATTGGCTGCATCAGGGGTGTGTGGCCCAATATGCAAAGGAGCTCCTGCTAGAATTCCACCCCTGGCTCTAAGGCTTGGACCCCCAATCATTGCCTTAGTTTGAGGGGCAGAGCTGCTCTTAAGAAAAGCTGTTCCAATATGCAAGCCCCCTATAAGATCGCTTCCCTCCCCCAGCAGGAAACTGTGGCTGTATTTGTGGTCATTGGTAGGTGGCTCTTAGAGAAGGGACCTCCAGGGTCATCTAGTCCAACCCCCCACACGATAGCAGGAAACTCAGAAATGCTATCCGCAGTGACCCCTGCTCCACACCCAAAAAATGGCCAAAGACCCCTCTTGGATCTCTGGACAAACTGGCCTGGAGAAAAATTGCTGCCTGACCCCCAAAGTGGCATTTGGCATTTCCGAAGAAGAAGAAGAAGGAAGAAGAAGAAGAAAGAAGGAACATAACAGAAGAAGCTATGTTGGATCAGGCCAATGGCCCATCCAGTCCAACACTCTGTGTCACAAAGTGGCCCAAAAAATTTATTTATTTATATATACACATACATACATATATATACGCACTGTGGCTAATAGCCACTGATGGACCTCTGCTCCATATTTTTATCTAACCCCCTCTTGAAGCTGAAGGAGAAGAAAGAAAAAGAAGGAAGGAGAAGAAAGAAAAACAAGAAAGAAGGAAGGAAGGGAAAAGAAGAAGAAAGAAGGAACGTAAGAACATAAGAGAAGCCATGCTGGACCAGGCCAATGGCCCATCCAGTCCAACACTCTGTGTCACACAGTGGCCAAAAAAATTATATATACATACACACACACACTGTGGCTAATAGCCACTGATGGACCTCTGCTCCATATTTTTATCTAACCCCCTCTTGAAGCTGAAGAAGAAAAAAGAAGAAGGAATAAGGAAGGAATGTAAGAACATAAGAGAAGCCATGTTGGACCAGGCCAGTGGCCCATCCAGTCCAACACTCTGTGTCACATAAGAATATAAGAAGAAGCTATGCTGGATCAGGCCAATGGCCCATCCAGTCCAACACTCTGTGTCACACAGTGGCCAAAAAAATTATACACACACACACACACTGTGGCTAATAGCCACTGATGGACCTCTGCTCTATATTTTTATCTAACCCCCTCTTGAAGCTGAAGAAGAAGGAAGGAGAAGAAAGAAAAAGAAGGAAGGAAGGAAGGAAAAAGAAGAAGAAAGAAGGAACATAAGAACATAAGAGAAGCCATGTTGGATCAGGCCAATGGCCCATCCAGTCCAATCCTTTGTGTCACATAAGAGAAGCCATGTTGGATCAGGCCAATGGTCTATCCAATCCAACACTGTGTGTCGCACAGTGGCCAAAATTTTTTTTATATATATATATATATATACACACACACACACACTGTGGCTAATAGCCACTGATGGACCTCTGCTCCATATTTTTATCTAACCCTCTCTTGAAGCTGAAGGAGAAGGAAAAAAAAGAAGGAAGGAAGGAGAAGAAGGAAAAAGAAGGAAGAAGGAAGGAGAAGAAAAGAAAGCAGAAGAAGCAGAAATAAGGAAGGAGAAGAAGGAAAAAGAAGAAGAAAGAAGGTAGGAGGAGGAGAAGAAGAAGAGTAGTTTGCCTAGTGCGTGAGTGGGTCAAACCTAGCTACTGACGGACCTCCCATAAGAGAGAAATGCCTTCTCCAAGCTGGCTGACAGGGCAGAGAGGGCTTGGAGAACCACACAATATATATAAAACAGCCACAGTTTGGCCACCTCTCTATCTTAAACTGTCAGCCATGATGGCTCAATGGAGCAAATGGATTCGGGGACGAATCGAAAGGGAACGCTCGACGCTCAACACTTTTACTTCCTGGTTGTGAGCTCTGCCATCCATCTCACCACCAGATGCCGAAAGATTTGGTCTCCTCCAGCAGGGCAAGTCGTAGCTCTGACATCCTTTGGGTTACCAATCCCCAGGCGTGGCCTGGGAGTTTCCCAGAATTCCAACCCATCTCCAGACTAGAGAGATCTGTTCCCCTGGAGAAAATGGCTTGCTTTGGCGGGTGAGCTCCTTCCTTTCCCTGAATCTCACCCACTCCGGACTCCACCCCTCCCTCCCAGATCTCCTGCAATTTGCCCTATTTCACAAGGCCTCTGGCAAATTGGTCATGAAAAAGCCCTTGGGTCATTGCAGGGCCCGATATAGCAGCGCTGCCAAATCCGATTCAAGAAATATCTGGGGGCTTTGGGGGTGGAGTCAGGAGACCTTGGCAGTGGAGCCAGGAGTAAGGGCGTGACAAGCACAATTGAACTCCAAAGGGAGTTCCGGCCTTCATGTTGAAAGAGGGACCACACACCTCTAAAATGCCTTCCCTCCACTGGAAATAATGAAGGATGGGGCACCTTCTTTTGGGGCTCATAGAATTGGACCTCCTGGTCCTATCCTTTTGAAACTTGAAGGGTATTTTGAGGAGAGGTCACAGATGCTGTGCTGAAAATTCAGTGCCTCTATCTCAAAGAACAGCCCCCTCAGAGCCCCAGATACCTGTGGATCAATTCTCCATTATACTTTATGGGAATTGGTCTCATAGATAATAATGGAGTGCCCAGCAGAAATTTCCCTCCCCTCCTTCTGCTTTCTGATGGCCTCCAAGCTGTGGGGTCCCCTGCCCCTTCCTGAGAATTGAGTAACCCAAACAGCAACGTGGAAAAGTGAAGAAAAAACACAGCCCAAAGGCATCCACTTTAATCTGCAGAAAATGATTTCAGCTATTGCTTTGTATGAATGTCTCAGGAACAGTGAAGCTTGTTAAAGCCTCCGGTGAAACAGGGCTATATGCGCTTCCCTGTCGCTCAAATGCGCTCTGCTGCTTTTGCGAGATAGCGGTATATCGCTTTTCGCGTCTACAATTTTTCAGCTTCAAAAATTACGAAGTTGCGCTGTGTCGCCTTAGCGGAATAACGCTGTATATATTATTCCATATACAATAAGCCTTCTCGACTTAAAGAATTACTCTTGAAATTCCTGTTCACAGCTTGGCAAGAATTTTTTTCCCCTTTGTACTCAATATATCACATGTAAGGTTTCCAGAATTGGTTGGTTGAACATATGAACATACGAAGCTGCCTTATACTGAATCAGACCCTTGGTCCATCAAAGCCACTCTTGTCTTCTCAGACTGGCAGCCAGTCTTGTCTTCTCAGACTGGCAGACTCCAGGGTCTCAAGCTGAGGTTTTTCACACCTATTTGCCTGGACCCTTTTTTGGAGATGTCAGGGATTGAACCTGGGACCTTCTGCTTCCCAAGCAGATGCTCTACCACTGAGCCACTGTCCCTCCCCATTGTTTGTGGATGCCTTTGGGCTGAGTTTTTTCTTCCCTACCTGGGGATTGGCAACCCTAGTCCAGTACCTTGCATGAATCTTTCTTCTTGGATTCTGTACACATCAGCTTTTCCGTAATGTCGCCGTCATAATGGATCCGCGTGTTGCAGACGGTCCGGCTGATGACGGACAGCTCTACGTGATGCAGTTTATCAGGAAGTCTGCCAGTGTTGCTGATGAACCCCCACCCGGCCACCTCGCACTGCGTCCCCGCCGGCACGTCCCTGTCTTCCCTCTGAAAAACCAGGACTTGCACATCCACGTTGATTGACGCTCTCTCACCTAGCTGGTTTGGAGAAGGGCAGAAGGGAAAGCAAGAGGCAGGCAGCTTGAGACCTTGCTATTGAGCAGGGGTGGTTTTGTAGAAAAAGAGGTGCTGGAGCTCATTAGCACAACATTTGCATATGCCTCACCCTCCTGACATCACTGGAAGGTGGACATAAGAACAGAAGAGAAGCCCTGTTGGATCAGGCCAATGGGCCATCCAGTCCAACACTCTGTGTCACATAAGAATATAAGAGAAGCCATGTTGGATCAGGCCAGTGGCCCCTCCAGTCCAACACTCTGTGTCACATAAGAACATAAGAGAAGCCCTGTTGGATCAGGCCAATGGCCCCTCCAGTCCAACACTCTGTGTCACATAAGAACATAAGAGAAGCCATGCTGGATCAGGCCAATGGCCCCTCCAGTCCAACACTCTGTGTCACATAAGAACATAAGAGAAGCCCTGTTGGATCAGGCCAATGGCCCCTCCAGTCCAACACTCTGTGTCACATAAGAACATAAGAGAAGCCATGTTGGATCAGGCCAGTGGCCCCTCCAGTCCAACACTCTGTGTCACATAAGAACATAAGAGAAGCCATGCTGGATCAGGCCAATGGCCCCTCCAGTCCAACACTCTGTGTCACACAGTGGCTAAAATATATATACACACACACACACAGAGTGGCTAATAGCCACTGATGGACCTCTGCTCCATATTTTTATCCAATCCCCTCTTGAAGCTGGCTATGCTTGCAGCCGCCGCCACCTCCTGTGGCAGTGAATTCCACATGTTAATCACCCTTTGGGTGAAGAAGGACTTCCTTTTATCCATTTTAACCCGACTGCTCAGCAATTTCATGGAATGCCCACAAGTTCTTGTATTGTGAGAAAGGGAGAAAAGGACTTCTTTCTCTACTTTCTGCATCCCATGCATAATCTTGTAAACCTCTATCATGTCACCCCGCAGTCGACATTTCTCCAAGCATTTTAACCTTTCTTCATAGGGAAAGTGTTCCAACCCTTTAATCATTCTAGTTGCCCTTTTCCGGACTTTTTCCAATGCTATAATATCCTTTTTGAGGTGTGGTGACCAGAATTGCACACAGTACTCCAAATGAGACCGCACCATCGATTTATACAGGGGCATTATGATACTGGCTGATTTGTTTTCAATTCCCTTCCTAATAATTCCCAGCATGGCGTTGGCCTTTTTTATTGCAATCGCACACTGTCGATATTTTCAGTGAGTTATCTACAACAACCCCAAGATCTCTCTCTCGGTCAGTCTCTGCCAGGACGAAATTATATCAGCTCAGCATCTCCCTTAAAATGCTTCTTGAATTATAATGGTCATAATAAGGCCTTCCTCCCATCCTACTTTTTCAATTACTTTCTCCATGTGGCCCCAGTGGTATGATGAAGATTTCCATCTGTCTGCTTTAGATGGTTTGGTTTTCCCATTTTTTGTGTGGCGGGGGGAGAGATATTAGAAAGTTTTTCAAACGTTTTAAGAGTCCAGCAAAATTCTTCCAGGGGGTTTGAACAATGGAGCCCAGAAGCAGGGAAGGGGGGGGGAATTTAAGGGGAAAAAAGCACAATAAAATTTAGAGGTTTCAGAGCTCCATGCAAAATGAGGCTTGTATATATGCATGTGTATAGAGATGTAACATTTCCGGGGGGGGGGGGGGGGCGGGACGGAAATTTTTGGAAAAATTGGGAGGGGGGGAAATGCTACAGTAGTACTTTTTTTCTTTCTTTTCCAGATTGAAAGACATTCTGTTGCGTTAGGAACATAAAATATGACTGTGGACAATTTTACTTGGCATGAAATTATCACAATGAGCATATTAAAAATATAGTGTATTCAAACAACTATTACAATCAGAATTTCTTTTTAAATAATATTTATTTGTAATTGTAACAAATGGAGCAACAATCTCCTGAACTGTTTACTAGTTTATGTCCACAAAAAATTTTAAAATCCAGAAGTAACAATTATTCATATTTCCTTTCCACAGTATTAAATAAAAATAAAAAGCTCATTCTCATGAAAATAACTGAAGATGGGGGAAGTGTCTTGAAGGGAGTGTAGGACTAAGTTAGAATGAATGGGCATGACCTGGGACTTGCTTGTCCTCAGTGCACAGAAATTAGAACAATCTGAGACCATACTTTTTTTTAGAAATGATTTGGAAAATACTTGAACACCTTATCTTAATATATTTCATTCATCATGTTAAAATAAAACATTCCATAATCAATTCCCCCCCCCTCCCCAATTTTTCAGGAAAAAACCCAAAAAAGTCTTCAGGAAAAAAAACTGGATTTTTTCCAGATTTTTCAGGGTTTTTTTCCCGGGCCTTCACATCTCTAACGCACAAACACACATACTGACACTGTCATTTCCCCCCCTCACTATTAGAGGGGGGGAAATCATAACAAAACCCACAGCTATATAAAAACATAGAAGATAACCTTGGGCTATGATATAAACCCAAGAGTATCATCTTAACTATGAATTCAATTTGCCAACTCTGGGCTGGGTATTACCTGAAGGCAGGGGTGGAATTCTAGCGGGAGCTCCTTTGCATATTAGGCCCCACCCCCTGATGTAGCCAATCCTCCAAGAGCTTACGAGGCTCTTTTTTTGTAAGCTCCAGGAGGATTGGCTACATCAGGGGGTGTGGCCTAATATGCAAAGGAGCTCCTAGAATTCCACCCCTCCTTGAGTCCAAGTGAGAAAAGGGAACTATAAATAACATAAAGAATAAATAAAGCTTTTAAAAAAAATTTTAAATGGGAAAACATGTCTGTCGGTGGTTATACCTGGATGGAACCTCCATGTTCCAAGGCAGTTTACCTTGGAGAGTACTAGGGGAAAATAAAAGAAGTTTGCCATCTCTGAGCTTTGAAGAAGGCTCAGGGAGGGGCACTGCTGGAGATGAGACTGGAAACAAGAGAATGGACTACCTGGGCCTCTAGCGGCTAGCCTCATCCTGCCAAGGTCTACACAGGACACCCCAAAAGGAATGTGGAAATGCACCTTCGTTGGGGTCTCTGAGCCATTTTTGGAGACGCGAAACCAAAGAAGATGACGACTGCAGATTTATACCCCGTCCTTGAATCAGTCTCAGAGTGGCTTACAATCTATGAATCAGAGTCTCAGAGTGGCTTACAATCTCCCTTAGCTCCATCCCCCACAACAGACACCCTGTGAGGTGGTTGGGGCTGAGAGAGCCTTCCCAGAAGCTGCCTTTTCAAGGACAGAGGCTCTGAGCAGCCTACAATCTCCATTCCCTTCCTCCCCCTCAATGGACACCCTGTGAGGTAGGTGGGGCTGAGAGAGCTCTCCTGGAAGCTGCCCTTCCAAGGACAGAGTCTCAGAGTGACCTACAATCTCCTTTCCCCTCCTCCCCCACAACAGACACCCTGTGAGGCAGGTGGGGCTGTGAGAGCTCTCCCGAAAGCTGCCCTTTCAAGGAGAGAGTCTCAAAGCGGCCTACAATCTCCTTTCCCCTCCTCCTCCACAACAGACACTCTGTGAGGTGGGTGGGGCTGAGAGGACTCTCACAGCAGCTGCCCTTTCAAGGACAGCGTCTCAGAGCGGCCTACAATCTCCTTTCCCTTCCTCCCCCACAACAGACATCCTGTGAGGTAGGTGGGGCTGAGAGGACTCTCCCAGAAGCTGCCCTTTCAAGGACAACCTCTGCCAGAGCTATGGCTGACCCTAGGCCATTCCAGCAGCTGCAAGCGGAGGAGTGGGAATCAAACCTGGTTCTCCCAGATAAGAGTCCGCGTACTTAACCACTACACCGAACTGGCTCTCTGGACACCTACCTGGATGAGCAAGAGGTCATCGTGGTTGTTCCCGACACTGCTGTTTGGGTGGGGGAAGAGCGCTTTGACTTCCAGCAGGCGCTTGTTTGGTTCTGCCTCCGAGAGGGAATGTGCCCCCACCAGGACCCGTAACGTCTCGTTGCCCCTGTGAATGGCATCAGGTGTTAACGTACGCTGTTTGCACCCGGCACACTGCATGACTTCAAATTCAGAGCAAAAAAACATCCTCTATTTCCTTACTCCTTGCTTCCTTTCCAAATCCCAGGCGAGGAATGCAGCATACCTTTTGAGGGGTTGCCACCTTCCAGGTGGGAAGGGGTTTAGAAGGAGAAGATGATGATATTGGATTTATATCCCACCCTCCACTCCAAATCTCCATTCCCTTCCTCCCCCACAACAGACCCTGTGAGGTGGGTGGGGCTGAGAGAGCTCTCCCAGAAGCTGCCCTTTCAAGGACAGAGTCTCAGAGCAGCCTACAATCTCCTTTCCCTTCCTCCCCCACAACAGACACCCTGTGAGGTGGGTGGGGCTGAGAGAGCTCTCCCGGAAGCTGCCCTTTCAAGGACAGAGTCTCAGAGTGGTGTACAATCTCCTTTCCCTTCCTCCCCCACAACAGACACCCTGTGAGGCGGGTGGGGCTGAGAGGGCTCTCCCAGCAGCTGCCCTTTCAAGGACAGAGCCTCAGAGTGGCGTACAATCTCCTTTCTCTTCCTCCCGCAACAGGCATCCTGCGAAGTGGGTGGAGCTGAGAGAACTCTCCCAGAAGCTGCCCTTTCGAGGACAACTCCTGCAAGAGCTATGGCTGACCCAAGGCCATTCCTGCAGTAGCAAGTGGAGGAGCTGGGAATCAAACCCAGTTTTCCCAGATAAAAGTCCACACACTTTAACCACTACACCAAACAAGCCTCCATGTAACAAGGTCCCAAATCAATTTCCAACGTTCTTTATTATGTGGGGTTTTTTTAAAAAAAAGAGTAAAAGTCTTAAATCAAGGGTGGCCACACTATGGCTCAGGAACCACATGTGGCTCTTTCACACATATCGTGTGGCTCTTGAAGCCCCTACTAACCCGTTGGCTAGCTTGGAGAAGGAACTTGTCTCTTTAAATCAGTTCTCCAAGCCAGCTGGCAGCTTAAAGAATGCATTTAAAGTTACTTTCTTTCCACCTCTCCCTCCCCATCTATTTCCTCCCTCCCTCCCTTCCTTAGAACATTAGAAATTTATCTGAGACCTTGTCACATGGAGGCCTGTTGCCTAGACCCTTTCCCGCCAGATCTGTGTTTCTCACTTTGCTGCCAACCCTCCAGGTGGTGGCTGGAGATCTCCCACTATTACAACTGATCTCTAGGCAACATAAACCAGTTCACCTGGAGGCAATGGCTGCTTTGGAAGGTGAACTCTCTGGCCTTATGCCCCCCTGAAGCCTCCCCCCCCTCCAGAAAACCCTGCCCTCTTCAGGATCCACCCGCCAAAATTTCTAAGCATCTCCTGACCTGGAGTTGGCAACCCAATTTCCCCCCTAGCTGGGGCTCTCAAGGTCTCAGAGCAGAGGAAGGTCTTTCCCAGCACCTGAGAGGGTGGGTCCTTCTACACCCAAAAGAGGGGCTTAGGACCACCCCCCGGATCTGTGCTCATCAACCTCCCAAAGTATGCTGCCCCTTCGCCCACCCCAGAGAGCAAAAGTGCAATTAGGGTTGTCAGGTCCAATTCCAACTAATATCTGGGGTCTTTGGGGGGCGGAGGCAGGAGACATTGGGGGTGGGGCCAGGAGCAAGGGTGTGGCAAGCATGGGTGGAATTCTAGCAGGAGCTTCTTTGCATATCAGGCCACACCCCCTGATGTAGCCAGTCCTCCAAGTGTTTACAAAATAGAGCCTTCTAAGCACTTGGAGGATTGGCTACATCAGGGGGTGTGGCCTGATATGCAAAAGAGCTCCTGCTAGAATTCCACCCCTGGTGACAAGCAGAATTGCACTCCAAAGGGAGTTCTGGCCATCACATTTAAAGGGACCACACACCTTTTAAATGCCTTTCCTCCATTGGAAATAATGAAGGATAGGGACACCGTTTTAGGGGCTCATAGAATTGGACCCGCTGGTCCAATCCTTTTGAAACTTGGAGGGTATTTTGAGGAAAGGCATTGGGTGCTCTGCTGTGAATTTGGTGCCTCTACCTCAAAAAAACAGCCCCCCAGATACATGCAGATCAATTCTCCATTATATCCAATCTCCATAGGGAACAATGGCGTGCCCAGCAGACATTTCCCTCTGCCCCCTCCCCTGCTTTCCGATGACCCTGAAGGGGGGGAGGGCCTCCAAACTGGAGGATCCCCTACCCCCTCCTGGGGATTGGCAACTGTACGTGTAATACTCACGCATCCTCCAAGCAATGAGCTGCGCTCAGCACCCACTGGTCAGCGATGAGGAAACCTCCGCAGATGTGCTTCCCGGCGACTTGTAAGGAGACCATGTAGGGTCGTTGGTGGGGAAGCGTCTCCTGTCCCCGCAGAATTCGGCCTCGAGGCCTGGCCTCTGTAAAGGCAGCCGCAGAAGAGCGCAGGAGACACACTTAACCATAAGGCTGAGCTCTTTCACCGAACTACAGTTCCCAGGATCCACGGGGGAAGGGAGGGGAAGCCGAGCTCCTTATACCCCCAGTTTCTCCTGGCTTCACCCCCAAAGTCTCCAGATATTTCTTCAGTTGGACTTGGCAACCCTACATCCCTATCTGGCCTGGCCTATTTCCAATCAAGACCTCCTGTTAGGAACTCATTCTCCCACCTTGGCAGTGACCAGGTCACTCACTAATGCTGTGCAAAAAAGACTCTCCAGTTGCAACTCTGTGTGAGTCCTTCTGAGTTGGGCTACGCTTCCCCTCACATACAGAGACTCGCTCAGAGAAGCCCCTAGAGCAGGGGTCCTCAAACTTTTTAAATAGGGGGCCAGTTCACTGTCCCTCAGACCGTTGGAGGGCCGGACTGCCGTTACTGTACAAGGCTGCGGGCCGTCAGTTCTCCGTCTTCTGCATCTCTCTCCCTTCCCCACACCACACACCCCAGCCTGGGAACTCACCTCACATCGGTATCACCTCACACTCTGTCTCCGCCGCATCAGCCCAGTGCCGGAAGTGTGCGTTGCTAACGCGAGTTTAGGTCGAACGTCACTTCCGGTCTGATTTTGCCATAACCCGGCGGGCCGCATAAACGTCCTCAGCGGGCCGCATCTGGCCCGCAGGCCGTAGTTTGAGGACCCCTGCCCTAGAGGATGCCATCCTCTGAAAGTGGGTCATTGACTCTCCCACGTAGGTGGGTAACCTTTCTCAGCTGCCAAAGTGAAGGGAGCTCCCAGTTTCAAATCATTACTTACAGGGCGCTTTTTTTTAGCAGGAACACACTGGAACACAGTTCCAGCCGGCTTGCTGTCCAGGGGTGTGGCCTAAGATGCAAATTAGTTCCTGTTGGGCTTTTTCTACAAAAAAGCCCTGTGTGAAACAATGGTGAGGTCAGGGGGTGTGGCCTACTATGCAAATGAGTCCCTGCTGGGCTTTTTCTACAAAAAAAGCCCTGTGCGAAACAATGGTGAGGTCAGGGGGTGTATACTACTATGCAAATGAGTTCCTGATTGCTTAAAGTGCCTTTGGGGAGAGGGATTTTGCTGGAAGCAAGGGCAGGCCAGGCTGCTTGCTCCTGTAACAGGAAGAGAATACAAAACAACTGTGCCTAAAACATACACTTAACACTTCTTTAAAGTAAAAAGGTAAAGGTAAGCATCAGTTGTTTTAGACTCTGGGGTGACGTTTTCATGGCAGACTTTTTACGGGGTGGTTCGCCATTGCCTTCCCCAGTCATCTACACTTTTCCCCCAGCAAGCTGGGCACTCATTTGACCGACCTCAGAAGGATGGAAGGCTGAGTCAACCTCGAGCCAGCGACCTGAACCCAGCTTCCGCCGGGATCGAACTCAGGTCATGAGCAGAGGGCTCCGACTGCAGTACTGCAGCTTTGCCACTCTGCACCACGGGGCTCTTTTGCTTAAAGTAGAAACACTCAAAACCTTATAAGTATACAAGCATCAGTATATGAACAATATGATTACAAAACTTAAAAAGCACAGAGTCTCATAAAGAACAAGTCAGTTTCACTGCTTGACTCCAGAAGACTTCTCAGTCCTTGAAGGATTGTAGAAAATCCCAAATTAATTTTGAACCCAGAGTCTACCCCCAAAAATCGGCTCCCAAGGGAAGTTTGCCTTCACGGGATCGCCAGCTTGAAATATCGCATTTTGCTGAATATCACAGCTTTTTCATAAGCTGAATAAATATTACTGACAGGGTTTTTTTTTTTTTAGCACGAATGCACAGGAACACGATTTTGGCTGGCTTGGTGTCAGGAAAGGAAAGGAAAGGTCCCTTTGCAAGCACCAGTCATTTCCGACTCTGGGATGACATTGCTTTCACAACGTTTTCACGGCAGACTTTTTACGGAGTGGTTTGCCATTGCCTTCCCCAGTCTTTTACACTTTCCCCCCTAGCAAGCTGGGGACTCCTTTTACCGACCTCAGAAGGATGGAAGGCTGTCGACCTTGAGCCGGCGACCTGAATCCAGCTTCTGCTGGAATCGGTGTCAGGGGGTGTGGCCTAATATGCAAATGAGTCCCTGCTGGGCTTTTTCTACACAAAAAGCCCTGATTACTTATAAACTCAGCAAACCTAGTTGTTGAGGAGCGGCAGGACAGCAACAGGTGATATCTGGGGAGGAGAGGCCAAGACATAACCTGGTCTAGGTGGGGTATGAGTGGGTGGTGACCCCCCGGGCAGGTGCCAATATTGCCCAGCCAGGGCCAAATTCTACAGAGGACCCGTCGACTCACCACATAGATGGAAGACGCCTGCCCAGAGAAAGAGCGCCCAGAAGGAAAAGCCCCCCATCTCCGCTCAGTCTCAGTCTTCTGTGAAGCTCACCTGAAGTCAGTGTCTCCCCTTTAGAAGGAAGCCTGTGATAGGCTGGGGCAGTGTGTGTGGGGGGGGGGATGGACTTTCAGGGAAACAGGCTTATCAGATGGAATTTTTCAGCACAAACAACGGGAGGGGAGGGCTGGGCTATGGCCTGTCCGTCCCAGCTGTTGGTTTTGGCAGGAACGCAACTTCCTCCTCATCTTGTGAAATCCGAACAAGCGGTGATGTTGCTTTTGGTGCGGACTCTGCTTGTCTTGTCGAATGGTGGCGTTTGGGATGGTTCCAAACGTAGGTTTTCCCCTGGCCAGCCTTGGATAACACTTTCCTATCCAGTTGAGCCAACGTCATCAGTTCTAGAGGAAGGCTAGGGTTGTCAAAAACGCAAATCCATACAAGATGCAGTGTACCAGCATCAGTAGCAGGTAGGGTTGCCAAGTCCAATTCAAGAAATATCTGGGGACTTTGGGGGTGGAGCCAGGAGACTTTGGGGTGGAGCCAGGAGACATTGGGGTGGAGCCAGGAGACATTGGGGGCAGAGCCAGGAACAAGGGTGTGACAAGCATAATTGAACTCCAAGGGAGTTCTGGTCATCACATTTAAAGGGACTGCACACCTTTTTAAATGTCTTCCTTCCATAGGAAATAATGAAGGGTTGGGGCACCTTCTTTTGGGGCTCATAGAATTCGACCCCCTGGTCCAATCGTTTTGAAACTTGGAGGGTACTTTGTGGAGAGGCACTAGATACTATACTGAACATTTGGTGCTTCTACCTCAAAAAAACAGCTCCTTCTGAGCCCCCGAAACCTCCAGATCAATTCCCCATTATACCCTATGAGAATCGATCTCTACATAGGGAATAATGAAGTGCTCAGCAGACGTCCCCCCCAGCCCTTTTCTGGGGACTCTGAAGTGAGGGCCTCTCTACTCACGAGTTGCTGCCAAAGTAAACAGACACACCATCCCAAGAGGAAGCCTTTCAATCGGAGACTGAAGCCTCCGGAGGTAGAAAGGCCCATGGTCTCCCCCCCCCCCCCCCGCCGGCCAGCTGACTGGGGGCGGGAAGGAGCCTGGGAAAGCGGAAGAACCCATGCTGGGACCTGGGGATTGTCAAGCCGAGTTGCAGAGCATTTTTTGAAGCAGGAGCTCCTTTGCATATTAGGCCACACACACACACACACACACCCGATGTAGCCAATCCTCCTGCATCTTACAGTAGGCCCTGTATGAAGAGCCCTGGAAGCTCTTGGAGGATTGGCTACATCAAGGACGTGTGGCCCAAAAGGCAAAGGTGTGCCTGCTACAAAAAAAAAAGAAGCCCCATTCAATTGTAAGTGATTTCATTAAATGTATTAATCCAACGTAGAACTATACTTTAGTCTACTAGAAATGCAAAAGTCTCATAGAAATTGCAAATAAGTCCATTTCCTTCAAACCAGAATGCCGAAAAAGGTGAGGGGGGGGGGGGAATTCCTCTTCCCGTGTCAAGATTAAAGCTGAAAAAAGTCTTTAAGTTTGGCTGATTCTTTTGAAAGTGGTCCTTTGGTCAAGAGCACATACAATGTTAATATTCCATTCAGGGGTGAAATTCTAGAAGGAGCTCCTTTGCATATTAGGCCATACATCCCTGAGATAGCCAGTCCTCTTGGAGCTTACAGTAGGCCCTGTACTAAGAGACTTGTAAGCTCTTGGAGGACTGGCTACATCAGGGGTGTGTGGCCGAATATGCAAAGGAGCTCCTGCTAGAATTCCATCCCACTGAAATCGGGGTGACCCAGGAACCAGATCAGGCTTCCACAGGGTTCCTATTAGGCCGGCAAGCAAGTCTGCTTTCTTCTACCTCTCTCTGCATCACAGCATGCTTTGCCAGGCTTGGTCAATCGCACAGGAGCTACAGAGCAAAGCCTCTATTTTCTCCATTGGCTGAGGCTCCGCCCTTAGGGAGGAAGGGGAGGAGGAAGACTTTGCTTTGCCAGGCTCTCTCAATCACACAGCACAGCTACTGAGCCAAGCCTCTGGCTGAGGTTCCGCCCCCTCCTCATCCCCTGGGGAGGAAAGGAAAGAGGCAAAGCTTCCTTTGCCCAGTTCTCTCAATCACACAGTAGAGACACAAAAGCTTTAACTTTGTTCGTGTCCTTTATAAACTTTATATCTCCTCTACCTGGCAATACATTTTATGACACTCGTGGCCTGGCCTGACAAGACGCAGTGTCTTGTGAAATCTTGTGAAATGTCAGATTTGGCCCTCATAACAAATGAGTTTGACACCCCTGTTTAAGACCATCAAAATTTAATTCTGAATATCCGCTTTCATGTGCATGAATGCCTCCTCAGATACATAGAGTTTTTTTTAAATATACAAAGGCATCCAAATTAGGGTTGCCAAGTCCAACTCAGAAAATACCTGGGGACTTCGCAGGTGCAGCCAGGAGGCTTTTCCATTCCCTGAAATAAATAAAAACGCAGCAGTACAATTCCCCTGAATAGTCTTCCTCTCCCCCCCCTCTGCCGCCTTCCAGCAATTCCAGTAAATGAAAGTGAACCTATAGTAAAAAGCAGCCAAAATAAACAGAGTTTGCAAGCACACACTTTTGTGATCTCACTGGGGATTTACTCACAGGAGCTGCTGTATTTCCAACCAACTTCTTCAGACTAACACAGGCAAATGAAAAGAGATAGAGAAGAAGAAGAATTGCAGATTTATACCCCACCCTTCTCTCTGAATCAGAGACTCAGAGCGGCTCACAATCTCCTTTCCCTTCCTCCCCCACAACAGACACCCTGTGAGGTAGATGAAGATATTGGATTTATCTCCCGCCCTCCACTCCGAAGAGTCTCAGAGCGACTCACAATCTCCCTTCCCTTCCTCCCCCACAACAGACACCCTGTGAGGTGGGCGGGGCTGGAGAGGGCTCTCACAGCAGCTGCTGTTTCAAGGACAGCCTCTGCCACAGCTACAGCTGACCCAAGGCCATTCCAGCAGGTGCAAGTGGAGGAGTGGGGAATCAAACCCGGTTCTCCCAGATAAAGAGTCCACACACTTAACCACTACACCAAACTGGCTCTCTTCCTCCATCCCATAAACAGGTTCTATACAAAAACGTCTGGAACGATGCAAAACAAGCCCAGAGACTGTGCTTCTCTCTCTCTCTCTCTCTCTCTCTCTCTCTCTCTCTCTCTCTCACTCTCTCTCTCTCTCTCTCACACACACACACACACACACACACACACACACTTACTGGCTCTGGTTCCTCTACAAAGCTGTCTGAAACCAAAGCAAGCAGAGGGACTCTCGTTTCTCTTTCACACATGTGGCTCTGCTGCTGGCCCCTCCCGATGCAGCTTTCACTTCCTGCTCAAATTTAAAGGCACACACACTTTAAAACATGATGTGTTTACAGGCTTCTAAACCTGTGGGAGATCTAAAGGCACACTGTGGCTGTAGGGGTGGGGCTTCCCTCACCGGCCAGTTGGCTGGGGGTGGGGTGGAGCCTGGAAAACCAGGGGTTCCCCCGCTGGGACCGGGTGATTGGGAAGCCTAACCCCAATGAAGGTCTCAGATTGTGCTTGTTCAGAGAGAGGCACAACATGGAAGGTGTCTTTTTGACAATACAAAAATCCAGCTGTGATCAAGGCAAAGAAGGTGATTGCATAGGGCGCCAACCTTCTGGGGGTGCCAAATTGGGTGGCCCCCATGTGACTTGGTGATGTTACCAATGCAGGGGGGGGGGACCAGAAGTTAGCCTGACCCAGGGTGTTAGACAGTCCAGGGACAGCCCTGCAGGGGAATTGGGAAAGCACCAACACTGGTTCATTCAATCCAAAGGCATGGAGAAGGGCACTTGCCCTTTAACCTCAGCCTTATACGGATGGACCGGTAAATTCCATTTCATTGTTGCTGTTTATATTTTATTATGTTGTTTAATTAGGTTCATTGCCGCTGTTTATATTTTTGTATCTACGTTGGTGCAACCTGCCCTCAGCCTAACTGTACAGGGGGTGGGCAGGTGATTGACAGAGAGAGAGAGAGAGAGAGAGAGATCAAAGATTTCAGGTTTTCACGGCTGGTAACATCATTAGGGTTTATAGAATCTTTCAGGCTCAAGTGCCGTGTTCTACTGGAGAAAGTTTTCCTTCCAGACGTTTCGTTCTCAGCTGCGGAGAACATCCTCAGTGGCGTTGCAGCCGGAGCAGGCGCTCTGACCTTCTTGGCTGCTGTGCATTGAGTGGGGCCAGGGCTGCTGGAGAGCTGCTATTTCTAGGCTGGAGGGGGTGTGGTGAAAGGGCAATTGGTTTGTGGATGTGCCCATTGTTTGGTGGGGCTTCCTGGGCACATCAATGGGCACATCAATGGGCACATCCACAAACCAATTGCCCTTTCATCACACCCCCTCCAGCCTAGAAATAGCAGCTCTCCAGCAGCCCTGGCCCCACTCAATGCACAGCAGCCAAGAAGGTCAGAGCGCCTGCTCCGGCTGCAACACCACTGAGGATGTTCTCCGCAGCTGAGAACGAAACGTCTGGAAGGAAAACTTTCTCCAGAAGAACACGGCACTTGAGCCTGAAAGATTCTACAAACCCTAAAGATAGATAGATAGTTAGATAGACAGACAGACAGACAGAATTGTATCTGAAAAAGTGTGCATGCACATTAAAGCTCAAACCTTGAATAAAACATCATTGGTATTTTTTTGAAAATTAGAAGAAGACTGCAGATTTATACCCCACCCTTCTCTCTGAATCAGAGACTCAGAGCGGCTTACAATCTCCTTTCCCTTCCTCCCCCACAACAGACACCCTGTGAGGTGGGTGGGGCTGAGAGAGCTCTCCCAGAAGCTGCCCTTTCAAGGACAGAGTCTCAGAGTGGCCTACAATCTCCTTTCCCTTCCTCCCCCACAACAGACACCCTGTGAGGTGGGTGGGGCTGAGAGGGCTCTCACAGCAGCTGCCCTTTCAAGGACAACCTCTGCGAGAGCTACGGCTGACCCAAGGCCATTCCAGCAGGTGCAAGCGGAGGAGCGGGGAATCGAACCCGGTTCTCCCCGATAAGAGTCCGCACACTTTAACCACTACACCAAACTGGCTCTCTTTAGTATTTAGCAATACTAAAAATCACCACATATACAACATATAAAGTATACATAACAACAACAGTGTAAGTACAGTATACAGTACATTACAATACAGTGCATCAGTTACCTAACCTC
The DNA here is from genome assembly GCF_032191835.1 of Heteronotia binoei. NCBI lineage: Eukaryota > Metazoa > Chordata > Lepidosauria > Squamata > Gekkonidae > Heteronotia > Heteronotia binoei. The sequence continues at coordinate 196,340,688 of NC_083224.1, read as the reverse complement.
AAAACACAGAAAAAAGTCTTGTCTTAAGAAAGGGCCAAACCATTACAGATAAGTCTACTTATCAATTAACAATTACATAATTTGAATCCTTCTATTCCATGAGTGCACTAAACAGTCTATATCTTTATTGTTTTGGTAAGCAGTCAACTTCACCGGAGTAAACGTTTCCTTTACTTTAAGTAACCAATCTTGACGATGAGGAGCTTTAGACTGTTTCCAATGTCTAGCCAAAATTAACCTGGCAACGGTAATGATGTGTAAAGCAAATAGTTATTGATCTCTAGAAAAACACGGAAAGGCAATTCAACAATACTGACCCGGGTTTATAAGAAATTTGTTGTTGATCTTAAAGATGCCACTAGAAGCAAACTTTTTTCTATTGCTCTTTCCTTGTGCTTTACCACTAGATGGCACCAGAGGGGCTTTCCCAAGCATGAACATAAGGTGTCCACCCATAACGTACAGGGATTTTATTCTGGAAAAAGAGGTGCCCAGATTCTCAAGAGGGGAATGAAGGAGAAAAACATAAACTTGTTTCCACAAAGGGGTTCTGGAACTCTGTTCCGCTGCGTTCCTCCAGAGGAAAGCCCGGACAACACCGGACTATGCGGCACCCGCTGTTTTCAGGGATTCTTGCAAACAATGCTGGACGTTGTCTGATCCAGAAAAGCAATTTCTTAATTTAATTTAATTTTTGGATTTATATCCTGCCCTATCCCGCAAGCGGGCTCAGGGCAGCTTACGACAGTAAGGAAAGGAAAGGTCCCCTGTGCAAGCACCAGCCGTTTCCGACTCTGGGGTGACGTTGCTTTCACAACGTTTTCATGGCAGACTTTTTACGGGGTGGTTTGCCATTGCCTTCCCCAGTCTTTTACACTTTCCCCCCAGCAAGCTGGGGACTCATTTGACCGACCTCGGAAGGATGAAAGGCTGAGTCCACCTTGGCACGGCTACCTGAATCCAGCTTCCGCCGGAATCGAACTCAGGTCGTGAGCAGAGAGTTCAGACCACAGTACTGCAATACTGCTGCTTTACCGCTCTGCGCCATGGGGCAACAGAGTTAAACAGGCCAAACAGCTGACGCCCTATCTGACATCCCAGGACCTAGCCACAGTGATCCACGCAATGGTCACTTCCAGGTTGGACTACTGTAACTCGCTCTACGCAGGCTTGCCCTTGAGACTGATCCGGAAACTCCAACTGGTGCAAAATGCAGCAGCACGGCTCTTAACTGGATTGCCCGTACAGGCACGCAGTCGACCGATGCTGTGCGCATTGCCCTGGTTACCAGTTGAGTACCGGATCCGCTTCAGGGTTTTAGTATTGACATTCAAAGCCTTACGTGGCTGGGACCGACATACCTGCGGGACTGCCTCTCCCCATATGAGCCCCGAAGGGTGCTGTGATCGGCCAACCAACATCCCTGACTCTAAGGACATCCGTCTTGCCTCGAACACAGACAGGGCCTTCTCGGCCCTGGCTCCAACCTGGTGGAATCAGCTCCCTGTGGAGATATGGGCCCTACTGGATTTGTTACCTTTCCGTAGGGCCTGTAAGACAGAGCTGTTCTGCCAGGCGTTTAGTTGAGGCAAGCGGGCGTCCTTTACTTTATTGCCTATACCAGGGGTAGCCAACGGTAGCTCTCCAGATGTTTTTTTGCCTACAACTCTCATCAGCCACAGCCATTGGCCATGCTGGCTGGGGCTGCTGGGAGTTGAAGGCAAAAAAACATCTGGAGAGCTACCGTTGGCCACCCCTGGGTAGTGGTTAAGTGTGTGGACTCTTATCTGGGAGAACTGGGTTTGATTCCCCCACTCCTCTACCTGCAGCTGCTGAATGGCCTTGGGTCAGCCAGAGCTCTCGTAGGAGTTGTCCTTGAAAGGGCAGCTTCTGGGAGAGCTCTCTCAGCGCCACCCACCTCACAGGGTGTTTGTTGTGGGGGGAGAAGATATAGGACAGGGGTGGCCAACGGTAGCTCTCCAGATGTGTTTTTGCCTACAGCTCCCATCAGCCCCAGCCATTGGCCATGCTGGCTGGGGCTGATGGGAGTTGTAGGCAAAAAACAGCTGGAGAGCTACCGTTGGCCACCCCTGGCCCATACCATCGGCTATCTTCCCCCACAGTGATCCATCATCTGAACTGCTCTATCTGGGCCACTGAGTAATTATACTTCAATTTGCGTTGTGTGCCCGCCCACCTTTGTTATATAATGCTGTTGTTTTAATTGTCTTTATTGGTTTTATTGCATGTGACCGGTTTTACTTGAATGTGATCCGCCCTGAGCCCAGCTGGGAAAGGGCAGAATATAAATTGACCGAATAAAGAAATCATAAAAACAAACCTTACGAAAACAAGAGCAGCACAATAAACGATCTCACAGGCATCGGGCGTTAAAGCCACCGAACAGCATACAGCTCATGACTAACAGCGCAACGTAACACCATAATGGTGAAAGGCGGGTGGGGAGGGGAACGATGACGTTCAAAGGATTAATTAAAAGCCTAGCGGATTAATTAATAGTCCAGTGGAAGAGCTCTGTCTTACAGGCCCTGCGGAACCTTGATAAGTCCCGCGGGGCCTGGATCTCCAGCGGGAGCTCATTCCACCAGGTAGGGGCCCAGTCTAAAAAGGCCCTGGCCTTCGTTGAAGTCAGCCGGGCATCCTTAGGACCAGGGACTATGAGGAGATGTTGAGCAGCAGGCCTCAAAACCTGGGGGTGGGGGGTGGGGTTCATATAGGAAGAGGCGGCCCCGAAGATATGCAGTTCTTAGATCGGGGATTTACCCATGAAAGGTGGATGGAACCTCCCTGTGGAAGCATGGTTTACTTCTGAGCACTGGCCACAGGGAAAACAGCAAGGGGGGGGGGCATTTTCTGTATGCCCTGGCTTCCCAGAGGCAGAACACCAGATTCAATCCTAATAATCAGGGGACGTTTTGTAGAAAAATAGGTTGCGGAGCTCATTAGCATAACTCATTAGCATATGCCCCCCTCCAGCCAAAAAGCAACCCGATGCAAGAAAGGAAAGCCCTGGGCGAGCGAGGCCTGCTTGGGCTGGCTAGAAATCCAGCCAGCCCAAACAGGCCTCGCTTGCCTGGGGCTCTCCTGACCCACCCCAGTCAAAAGGCCAGCAAGCCACCTGCTGCCTATAATCACCTAAGAAGTGGAGAAAGGGTGGCGCGGGCTTCTCCAGGGGTTAATGAGGATTGCTGGGGGCATGGCAAAGCCCCTGGTGGCTGGCTGGCTGGCTGCCCACTCTCCTAATCCAGGGATTGTTATGCAGCTGCGCCTCCTATTCAGTGGACAAGGTAGGTGGGGAGGAGGAGGGGGAGCCCTCAGAAAGGCTCAGGAGCTCCTGCTGAATCTGAGGCCTGCTAATAATAAGGATTCGATAAGATCCGGGGCAGGGGACCCAGATCCAAACAGAAACTCACCTTCCCCCCCATGTGACATGTCCAACTTTGGCCAAAATTAGCATCTGCATTTTTTTAAAAAAGGTTTATAAGATCTTGGATTCGGTTTGCACAGCCCTACAACTACTCCGCCCCACACCCCAAAAAAGGGGAAAGACGTCCCCCTCCTCTGCTGCAATCCAAGCCAACAGAGAGATCCCCCGCTTCCCAGGGTACCGGGCTCCAGGGCTGCATCGTTGTGACCAACCTTTGCGTTGCTAAGCAACCAGGCAGAAGGCTTTCTGGCGAGGCTGTTCATGCCACCAAAGCCATCTCCACGCCTACACGGTTGGGCCCCGTGTTCCAAAGAGGTGCCTACGCGCCTGCCAAGGCGAAGTGACACACAAATAGCGTGCCCACCCGCCTTACTGAAGTCTTCAGAGCCCCACAGATCTAGCAATACCAGCCTTGTCCTTCTGAACCAGGGAGTTTCACTTACGTTGCAGCTGAAACATGCGTGATAATGGTGATTAGCCGCGCAGCCGTTGCTCGGGGTGACATGAAAGCAACGTCACGGCAACCAAAGGTGTTGGAAACAGCTACCCGGGAGAGGCCCTGAGCTTCCTTGCACTGGCAGTCTTGAAACAGCAGCTGGAAAAACCCTTGGTCGGGATCTAAGCCAGAGGTGGCCAAATTTGCTTAATGTAAGAGCCTAGAAAAAATGTCAGATGTTTGAGAGCCAGGAGGGAGGGAGGGAGGAAGAAGAAGATGATGATATTGGATTTATATCCTGCCCTCCACTCAGAGTCTCAGAGCGGCCTTCAATCTCCTTTCCCTTCCTCCCCCAGAACAGACACCCTGTGAGGTGGGTGGGGCTGAGAGAGCTCTCCCAGAAACTGCCCTTCCAAGGACAGAGTCTCAGAGTGGCCTTCAATCTCCTTTCTCTTCCTCCCCCACAACAGACACCCTGTGAGGTGGGTGAGGCTGAGAGAGCTCTCCCATAAGCTCCCCTTTCAAGGACCGAGTCTCAGAGCGGCCTTCAATCTCCTTTCCCTTCCTCCCCCATAACAGACACCCTGTGAGGTGGGTTGGGCTGAGAGAGCTCTCCCGTAAGCTGCCCTTTCAAGGACAGAGTCTCAGAGTGGCCTTCAATCTCCTTTATCTTCTTCCCCCACGACAGACACCCTGTGAGGTGGGTGGGGCTGAGAGAGCTCTCCCTGAAGCTGCCCTTTCAAGGACAGTCTCAGAGTGGCCTTCAATCTCCTTTCCCTTCCTCCCCCACAACAGACACCCTGTGAGGTGGGTGGGGCTGAGAGAGCTCTCCCAGGAGCTGCCCTTTCAAGGACAGAGTCTCAGAGTGGCCTTCAATCTCCTTTCCCTTCCTCCCCCACAACAGACACCCTGTGAGGTGGGTGGGGCTGAGAGAGCTCTCTCTGAAGCTGCCCTTTCAAGGACAGAGTCTCAGAGCAGCCTACAATCTCCTTTCCCTTCCTCCCCAACAACCCTGTGAGGTAAGTGAAGCTGAGAGGGCTCTCACAGCAGCTGCCCTTTCAAGGACAACTCTGCAAGAACTATGGCTGACCCAAGGCCATTCCAGCAGGTGCAAGTGGAGGAGTGTGGGATCAAACCCGGCTCTCCCAGATGAGTCTGTGCACGTAACCACCACACCAAACTGGCTCTCGAAGTTGGTACCCCTCCTGGTGATCAGGGGAGTGTGGCATACACAAATGAGTTTGTGCTAATGAGCTCCGGCACCTCTTTTTGTACTAAATGACCCCAGCATAGAAGATTAGCTTTTTGTCTAAATCGTATGCTGTCGCTCACTGTGACTGTTTCCAGCACTAACACTGATTATTGGCACAGTCAAGAAGGTGGAGAAAGAAGCCCTTTTCTCCCTTTCTCACAAGACAAGAACTCGTGGGCATTCCATGAAATTGCTGAGCAGTCGGGTTAGAACGGATAAAAGGAAATACTTCTTCACCCAAAGGGTGATTCATGCTTGGAATTCACTGCCACAGAAGGTGGCGGCGGCTGCAAGCATAGCCAGCTTCAAGAGGGGACTGGATAAACATCTGGAGCAGAGGTCCATCAGTGGCTACTAGCCACAGCGTATTGTTGAAACTCTCTGTCTGGGGCAAGTGACGCTCTGTATTCTTGGTGCTTGGGATGGAGGCGGCAGTGGGAGGGCTTCTAGTGTCCTGGCCCCACTGATGAATCTCCTGATAGCGGCTGTTTGTCTTTTTTGGCCCCTGTATGACACAAAGTGTTGGACTGGATGGGCCATTGGCCTGATCCAACATGGCTTCTCTTATGTTCTTATGCATACTTCATCTTAAAAATAAATCTCTAAGGGAGGTCCCTAGATGAGAGATGGCACTTAGAGAGAATGGTTTTCCAAAGACCACCTGTGTGTTCATGACAAGGAGAGAGCCAGTTTGGTATAGTGGTTAAGAGTGTGGACTCTTATCTGAGAGAACCGGGTTTGATTCCCCAGTCCTCCGCTTGCAGCTGCTGGAAGGGCCTTGGGTCAGCCAGAGCTCTTGCAGAGGTTGTCCTTTAAAGGGCAGCTGCAGTGAGAGTCCTCTCAGCCCCACCCACCTCACAGGGTGTCTGTTGTGGGGGAGGAAGTGAAAGGAGATTGTACGCCACTCTGAGACTCTGTCCTTGAAAGGGCAGCTTCTGGGAGAGCTCTCTCAGCCCCACCCACCTCACAGGGTGTCTGTTTTGGGGGGAGGGAAGGGAAAGGCGATTGTAGGCCGCTCTGAGCCTCTGTCCTTGAAAGGGCAGCTGCTGGGAGAGCCCTCTCAGCCCCACCCACCTCACAGGGTGTCTGCTGTGGGGGAAGAAGATATACGAAGTTGTAAGCCGCTCTGAGTCTCTGATTCAGAGAGAAGGGTGGGGTATAAATCTGCAGTTCTTCTCCTTCTTCTACAAGGGAAGAGGCAGATATGAACCCAGGACTTCTTGCTTGGTAGCTCGGTTTCTTTGCCACTCTGTCACGTCGGATCGGAATGAGGAAAAATTAACCATTTTTCTTCCCTGCTAAAGTAATAGGGACACGGGACCAAAAATAGCTCAACGAGTCAATCAAAAAGTACACTTTCGTTTGCAGCCTCCCAGCAATTACCAGCTAAATCATTCAACATTTAGACTCTTAATTATTAAAGATGGGAAGGCTCCTGAGCATATGCAGAATCTAATTGCATCCTGAGAGGCCACAGTCTGGGGCTTCCATTTTGCATTTTTCTTGAGGGAGGGGGCGAGGCGCCCTCTATTGGAAGATGAGTCAGGGAGTGTACTTGAACCCTCCACTCCTTGTTTCAGAAGCTAAATTTCAATGCTACCGAGAAGATAACCTCAAATTTCTAAATTCTCTATAGCTGCCTTCATTTTCTTCCTTCAAATTTCAAAAGAAATTTATTGATGTAGCAAAGCATAAGAGAACATAAGAGAAGCCATGTTGTATCAGGCCAATGGCCCATCCAGTCCAACACTTTGTGTCACATAAGAACATAAGAGAAGCCATGTTGGATCAGGCCAGTGGCCCTCCAGTCCAACACTCTGTGTCACACAGTGGCCAAAAAAAACCAAGTGCCATCAGGAGGTCCACCAGTGGAGCCAGGACACCAGAAGCCCTCCCACTGTGCCCCTCCTCAAGCACCAAGAATACAGAGTACCTTCTGCCCCAGACATAAGAACATAAGAGAAGCCATGTTGGATCAGGCCAATGGCCCCTCCAGTCCAACACTCTGTGTCACACAGTGGCCAAAGAACCAGGTGCCATCAGGAGGTCCATCAGTGGGGCCAGGACATTAGAAGCCCTCCCACTGTGTCCCCCCAAGCACCAAGAATACAGAGCATCACTGCCCCCATACAGAGTTCCAACAATATGCTGTGGCTAACAGCAAAGTAAACCTAAGAGTAATATAATATTATAATTGTTTATTACGAAGTAATATACAAAGTAAACCTGCGGAACAGAAATTATACAGGAGATTGAGACAGGATACAGTGAAATTATCAGCAGTCTAATGATCTAAACAAACCTCAAGGTTGTGCAAGTATTATTTTTCATCAAAAGGCCATACATTACAGTCAGTTTAATGGTACATGAAAAGTACCCATTCGTTTCCCTAACTTACAAATGTATCAATACCACTGTGTGATGCAGAGTGTTGGACTGGAGGGACCATTGGCGTGATCCAACATGGCTTCTCTTATGTTCTTATGTGACACAGAGTGTTGGACTGGAGGGGCCATTGGCTTGATCCAACAGGGCTTCTCTTATGTTCTTATGTGACAGAGTGTTGGACTGGAGGGGCCATTGGCTTGATCCAACAGGGCTTCTCTTATGTTCTTATGTGACACAAAGTGTTGGCTTGGATGGGCCTGATCCAACAGGGCTTCTCTTATGTTCTTATGTGACACAGAGTGTTGGACTGGAGGGGCCATTGGCCTGATCCAACATGGCTTCTCTTATGTTCTTATGTGACACAGAGTGTTGGACTGGAGGGGCCACTGGCCTGATCCAATAGGGCTTCTCTTATGTTCTTATGTGACGCAGAGTGTTGGACTGGAGGGGCCACTGGCCTGATCCAACATGGCTTCTCTGATGTTCTTATGTGACACGGAGTGTTGGACTGGAGGGGCCACTGGCCTGATCCAACGTGGCTTCTCTGATGTTCTTATGTGACACAGAGTGTTGGACTGGAGGGGCCATTGGCCTGATCCAACGTGGCTTATCTTATGTTCTTATGTGACACAGAGTGTTGGACTGGAGGGGCCATTGGCCTGATCCAACGTGGCTTATCTTATGTTCTTATGTGACACAGAGTGTTGGACTGGAGGGGCCATTGGCCTGATCCAACGTGGCTTATCTTATGTTCTTATGTGACACAGAGTGTTGGACTGGAGGAGCCACTGGCCTGATCCAACGTGGCTTCTCTTATGTTCTTATGTGACACAGAGTGTTGGACTGGAGGGGCCACTGGCCTGATCCAACGTGGCTTCTCTTATGTTCTTATGTGACACAGAGTGTTGGACTGGAGGGGCCACTGGCCTGATCCAACGTGGCTTCTCTTATGTTCTTATGTGACACAGAGAGTTGGACTGGAGGGGCCACTGGCCTGATCCAACGTGGCTTCTCTTCTGTTCTTATGTAATAGCAGCATCTAGCACCATCCCAAGCCCAGGAAAGCTAGAAAAAAACAAATGAAGAAAGAATTCTAGAGAAAGAAGTTCCTGGTAAGTTATGTCGATTGGCCTTATATCATTGGTTGCAGTGTATTAAAAAAGAAGAACAAAGTAAGAGTCAAGTGTACCTTTAAGACCAACAAACTTTTATTCAGAATGTAAGCTTTCGGGTGCTCTAAGCACACTTCATCAGATGAGGACAAGAACATCACTCTCCAATGTATTTCTCTTTTAGCTGTATTGACATACTCAAATAGCGATATTGGCTGTTTATCCCATTACATATACTAAACCCATCGCCCACTACATTTTAATGAATTTTCTTTCTAATGGCAAACTATATGTATGTTACTTATTAAAAGGTAAATTTGTTGGAGGGGGGAAACTTCTGAGAAAGAAATGCCCTCATTTTGGCCCAGGCTTATAACAATAGAGTGATTAACAGACATTCTCACATTCTGACATTTTCCTGTTTTATTGGTTTCTCACACTCATGCCACCCAGCTCAAAGGTTAGCTCAATTTGTTAATTGGACTATTCTGTCACTGGATCTTAAATTTGTGCCATTTTGCATTCTAAACCACTGCCTGCCGGCTCTATGTAGCTCTGCTCGCTGTCCCTGATTCCTCGTCTGGAGAAGGGTGCTTACAGCACATAAAAGTTCCCATTCTGAATAAAATGTGGTTGGTCTTAAAGGTGAAACTTGTCTTCTACTTTGTTCTTTTATTCAGAATGTAAGCTTTCGTGTGCCTGCTCCCTTCTTCAGACGAGGAATCTAGTACAGTGAGCAGAGCTACGTACAGCTGGTGGGGTTTGGAATGCAAAGTGGTATACAAAGTTAAAACCCAATAGCAGAAAGGTAAAATTAACAAATTCAGAAAACTTTGATCTGGGTGACATTAGCATGGGAATCCAATAAAACAGTAACATGTCAGAAGGCGGGGATGTCTAATTATTCTATTGCTAAAAAATTTGTTGGTCTTAAAGGTGATACTTGACTCCTGCTTTGTTCTACTGCTTCATAAGAACATAAGAGAAGCCATGCTGGATCAGGCCAATGGGCCATCCAGTCGAACACTCTGTCACAAAAAAATTATACATATATATATTAGTGGCTAATATATATACTGTGGCTAATAGCCACTGATGGACCTCTGCTCCATATTTTTATCTAACCCCCTCTTGAAGCTGGCTATGCTTGTAGCCGCCACCTCCTCCTGTGGCAGTGAATTCCACATGTTATTCACCCTTTGGGTGAAGAAGGACTTTCTTTTATCCTTTCTAACCCAACTGCTCAGCAATTTCATTGAACGCCCACGAGTTCTTGTATTGTGAGAAAGGGAGAAAAGGACTTCTTTCTCTCTCCATCCTAGGCATAATCTTGTAAACCTCTATCATATATTCAGACCAACATGGCTGCTCACCTGGATCTATTTTTAAAAAAATGGAAACCCTTTCTCCTCAAAAGAGGTAGCTCTGGGATAGATTTCAGTTGAGGAGAGGTGATCTGCAGTTTTCCCTATGATTAATTGGTCCCAGATTTTTTTCAAACCAGAAGGAGGCTGATGGAGTGGCATCAGATTTCTAGAGCGAGGCAGCAGCAGTTTTTGATGCCCTTGGTAGATTGTTGATCAGATCGCATTTAACTTCCGGAATCGTGGAATCATGCCAAAATTGCAGGAAAATAATTTCAGGGGGCAGTGGAATAGTATGACCTGTGATAAGTGTGACCTGCCTTCAGGGCTTTTTTGGTAGCAGGAACTCCTTTACATATTAGGCCACACCCCTCTTATGTAGCCAATCCTCCAAGAACTTACGGGGCTCTTCTTACAGGGCCTACTGCAAGCTCTTGGAGGATTGGCTACATCAGGGGTGTGTGGCCTAATATGCAAAGGAAGAAGAAGAAGACTGCAGATTTATACCCCGCCCTTCTTCTCTGAATCAGAGACTTGGAGTGGCTTACAATCTCCTATATCTTCTCCCCCCACAACAGACACCCTGTGAGACGGATGGGGCTGAGAGAGCTCTCCCAGAAGCTGCCCTTTCAAGGACAGAGTCTCAGAGCGGCCTAAAATCTCCTTTCCCTTCCACCCCCACAACAGACACCCTGTGAGGTGGGTGGGGCTGTGAGGGCACTCCCAGAAGCTGCCCTTTCAAGGACAGAGTCTCAGAGCAGCCTAAAATCTCCTTTCCCTTCCTCTCCCACAACAGACACCCTGTGAGGTGGGTGGGGCTGAGAGGGCTCTCCCAGAAGCTGCCCTTTCAAGGACAGAGAGCGGCCTAAAATCTCCTTTCCCTTCCTCCCCCACAACAGACACCCTGTGAGGTGGGTAGGGCTGAGAGGGCTCTCCCAGAAGCTGCCCTTTCAAGGACAGAGTCTCAGAGTGGCCTAAAATCTCCTTTCCCTTCCTCCCCCACAACAGACACCCTGTGAGGTGGGTGGGGCTGAGAGGGCTCTCCCAGAAGCTGCCCTTTCAAGGACAGAGTCTCAGAGCGGCCTAAAATCTCCTTTCCCTTCCTCCCCCACAACAGACACCCTGTGAGGTGGGTGGGGCTGAGAGGGCTCTCCCAGAAGCTGCCCTTTCAAGGACAGGGTCTCAGAGCGGCCTAAAATCTCCTTTCCCTTCCTCCCCCACAACAGACACCCTGTGAGGTGGGTGGGGCTGAGAGGGCTCTCCCAAAAGCTGCCCTTTCAAGGACAGAGTCTCAGAGCGGCCTAAAATCTCCTTTCCCTTCCTCCCCCACAACAGACACCCTGTGAGGCGGGTGGAGCTGAGAGAGCTCTCCCAGAAGCTGCCCTTTCAAGGACAGGGCCTCAGAGCGGCCTAAAATCTCCTTTCTCTTCCTCCCCCACAACAGATACCCTGTGAGGTGGGTGGGGCTGAGAGGGCTCTCCCAGAAGCTGCCCTTTCAAGGACAGAGTCTCAGAGTGGCCTACAATCTCCTTTCCCTTCCTCCCCCACAACAGACTCCCTGTGAGGCGAGTGGGACTGAGAGCGCTCTCCCAGAAGCTGTCCTTTCAAGGACAGCTGTGCAAGATCTGTGGCTGACCCAAGGCTATTCCTGCAGCTGCAAGTGGAGGAGCGGGGAATCAAACTCGGTTCTCCCAGATAAGAGTCCGCACACTTAACCGCTACACCCAAGTGGCAAAAGAAGTTCCCGCTACAAAGAAAGCCGGGCCTGCCTTCTTTTTGGAATGTGCTGCTGGCTTTCAGCTGATCTGTACCGAAGAGCTGCGACGGAATGTTCACAAACACTCAGCATGTGCAGATGGAGGGAATATCTGTGGAGATGAGCCTCTGCCATGCTCTGTTTCCTACAGTTTCCGAGCCAGATGCCTTCTCCTGCGCTTTACCAACCCGGCCAGATCAGATGAAAGTTCCATCTGATCCACCGTCCTGTTATTCGAAGGTAAACGGCACTGAACACAGAGGTTCAAATCATTTAATTTCATTTTAATTATTAGATTTATATCCCGTCCTTTCCCGCAAGTGGGCTCAGGGCAGCTTACAACAGAAATTTAGACCTCTGTTTACAGGTTTAAAATATCGTAATAACGTAACATTAGAAAAACAAAAAGCGCAGAGCGGTAAGAAGCTGCAGTACCGCAGTCCAAGCTCTGCTCACGACCTGAGTTCGATCCCAGCGGAAGCTGGGTTCAGGTAGCCGGCTCAAGATTGACTCAGCCTACCTTCCTTCCTTCTGAGGTCAGTAAAATGAGACGCCAGCCTGCTGGGGGAAAAACATAGAGGACTGGGGAAGGCAATGGCTAACCACCCCGTAAAAACTCTACTGTGAAAATGTCGTGATGCGACGTCACCCCAGAGTCGGAAACAATTGGTGCTTGACAGGGGACTACCTTTACCTTTATAAAAACAAAGGCAATACAGTATCACAAACACAGACCACGAGCCAACAACAGTGTATAGGCAGATATCCATCAACACAGCAGAATCACCATGACGGAAGGTGATGGGCAGGTCAGTTAATACCAAAGGAACGCCCACCGGGTCAATTAAAAGCCTGGCAGAAGAACTCCGTCTTGCAGGTCCTGCAAAACCTCAGTAAGTCCTGCAGAGCCTGGCTCTCCCATAGGAGCTCATTCCACCAGGCAGGGGCCTGGACCAAAAAGGCCCTGGCCCTCATTGAAGCCAGTCGGGTGACCTTAGCACCAGGGGCCACAAGAAGATGTGGAGAGGCGGTCCCAAAGTTATGCCGGCCCCTGTTTGTATCGGGCCTTAAAGGTAAGCACCAACACCTTGAAATGGATCTGGTATTCAAGAGGCAGCCAGTGTAGCTTGCACAGGCCTTGATGTCAGCAGCTGTGCTACTGCATTCTGCACCCAGAGAGGAGAATGTCAAGAAACAAATTCATTTCTGATCTACCTGGTATAGAATCATAGAATCAGAGTCGGAAGGGACCTCCAGGGTCATCCAGTCCAACCCCCTGCACAATGCAGGAAACTCACAAACGCCTCCCCCTAAATTCACAGGATCCTCATTGCTGTCAGATGGCCATCCAGCCTCCGTTGAAAAACCTCCAAGGAAGGAGAGCCCACCACCTCCCATGGAGGAAGCCTGCTCCACTGAGGAACCGCTCTAACGGTCAGGAAGTTCTTCCTAATGTTCAGCCGGAAACTCTTTTGATTTATTTTCAACCCATTGGTTCTGGTCCTACCTTCTGGGGCCACAGAAAACAATTCCACTCCATCCTCTTTATGACAGCCCTTCAAATACCTGAAGATGGTGATATCACGTCACCTCTCAGCCGCCTCCTCTCCAGGCTAAACATGCCCCAGCTCCTTCAACCTTTCCTCATAGGACTTGGTCTCCAGACCCCTCACCGTCGCCCTCCTCTGGACCTGATTGCTCCTCCAAGTCAATCCAGCCAACAGCTTGGAGAATGCATTTATAGTTAAAGTTGCTTTCTTTCCACCTCCCCTCCCCCATCTATTTTCCTTCCTTCCTTCCTTCCTTCCTTCCTTCCTTCCTTCCTTCCTTCCTTCCTTCCTTCCTTCCTTCCTTCTCTCAGACATCTGACAGATAGATAGATAGATAGATAGATAGATAGATAGATAGATAGATAGATAGACAGACAGACAGACAGACAGACAGACAGACAGACAGACAGACAGACAGACAGACAGGAAGACAGATACATGATTGATGATGAAGATGGATGGATGGATGGCCAAACTGCAGCTTCGGAGCCACATGCAGCTCTTTCACACGTATTGTGTAGCTCACAAAGGCCCCACCACCCATCAGCCAACAAGGAAAAGGTATTTCTCTCTTTAAATCACTTCTCCAAGCCGAGCCAGCTGGCGGCTTGGAGAAGGCATTTAAAGTTGCTTTCTTTCCACCTCTCTCTCCCCCCCCCCCATCTATTCGCTTCCCTCCCTCTCTCCCTAGCAGCTCCCAAAGGTCTGATGTTTATTCTATGTGGCTGTTATGTTAAGCAAGTTTGGCCACCCTTGAGACAGACAGACAGACAGAGCAAGCTTGAGGGGGCAGGCCCCACTGCGGCATGGGGAGACTGGGGTGTGTGTGTGCGGTTTTGCTCCTAGGGTAGTTGGAGCTCTGAGGGCGGGGCCTGTGAAGAAGAAGAAGATTGCAGATTTATTCCCCGCTCTTCTCTCTGAATCAGAGACTCAGCGCGGCCTACCATCTCCCCCCACAACAGACCCCCTCCCCTGTGAGGTGGGTGTGGCTGAGAGGGCTCTCCCAGAAGCTGCCCTTTCAAGGACAACTCCTCCCAGAGCTCTGGCTGACCCCAGGCCATGCCAGCAGCTGCAAGGGGAGGAGTGGGGGAATCGAACCCGCTTCTCCCAGAGAAGAGTCCGCGCGCTTCACCACCGCACCCAACTGGAGCCGAGGGGCGCGTGGCCATAGAGCCCCCCCCCCCCACGCCTCTCTCCCTCCCAACCAGCCGCTTTCCAGCCTTGGGGGGGAGCGCCCGGGGCCCTCTCCCGCCGCCCCCGGGAGGTTGGCAAGGCGAGCGCCTCCCCTGCGCTCCGCGGGGCCCGCTGGCGCTGGAAACCAGGGCGCGCCTCCACGGAGCGGCGCGCGCGCCCGGCGCCCTCCCCCTCCCCCTCCCCTCCTCTCCCCTCCCCTCCCCTTCGCCTCTTTGTGTTGGAGCAGCCGGCAGCAGCTGGCGGCAGGGAGAGGAGGAGGAGGAAGAGGAGAGAGACCCCCCACCCACCCACCCACCCCTTCCCCCTTTGCAGCAGGGGGGGCTGCAAGCCAGGGCGCCTTTGCGCACCAAGAGGGGTTGCAGCTTGCACCCTCGGCGGGGGTCAGGCGAGGGCTCCCCCCTCCCCAAAGGCGGCAGGCCGAGGCGCAGCCCCCTCCCCACTTCTCCCCCTCCCCTTTCTCGGCTCTAGCCGCGCCGGGCGTGGCCGGGTGGGCGCTGCAGATGCCGGGCAGCAGGTGAGTCAGGGGCGCGGTGGGGGGGGAGGGGGCTGAGGCTCTGGGGGGGGTGGAGAAGGGCCGGAGGTGGCGCTGTCCCTTGGCCCCTGGCGGGGGAGAGCTTGCTGGGCCTCGGGGGCGCAAGAACAGCTGGGGGCCGGCTGGCTCTCAAGCCGAGGGTCTTCGAAGACACCCCCCCCCCCGCAACCCCCGCCCGCCCCTCCGGAAGGTGGGGAAGGGAGCAGCCGCGCGAAAAAGCTCTGCTAGGCGCCCGCGGAACTCTCAGCCACTAGACGGCGATTGCTGCCCTGGCTGGTGGAAGGGTTCTCTAGAGCGGGGGTGGCCGACTGTGGCTGGGGAGCCGCGTGTGGCTCTTTCAGATCTATCGCGTGGGTCTTTGAAGCCCCCGCTGCCCTGTTGGCTAGCTTGGAGAAGGCATTTAAAGTTTAAGCTGCTTTCTTTCCCCCTCCCTTTATCTACCTTCCTTCCTTCCTTCCTTCCTTCCTTCCTTCCTTCCTTCCTTCCTTCCTTCCTTCCTTCCTTCCTTCCTTCCTTCCTTCCTTCCTTCCTTCCTTCCTTCCTTCCTCCCCCCCTCGCTCCCTCAGACATGTTTGTTCATGTCTCGCAGCTCTCAAACATCTGACGTTTATTCTATGTGGCTCTCTCATTAAGCAAGTTTGGCTACTCCTGCCCTAGAGCCAGGTGAGCAAAGTAGAGCCTCCAGGGCCCAGGGCAGTTTACCTGTGAACCACAGGAGCTGGGAAGCAACCAGAGGGCAAGGCCACTCCCATTGTGCTCAGCTCCCAGGAGCATTTGAGCGACGGAAGGACAGTCAGGTGGGACTCCTCTTTGGATCAATGCACTTTCTCCGTTGTCGGTCCTAGGAATGGCTCAGTGGAGCCTCCAGGTACAAGAGAAGTCTACCTTTGCTTATCCTCTGGGACCAAAGAACAGGGACTAGTGGCTGTTCTGCTTGTGGGGATTTCTCTCTAGCTAGGGGGGGATTTCTCTCTAGAGGAGGTGTGGCCAAACTTGCTTAACGTTACGGCCACATAGAATAAACATCAGATGTTCGAGAGTCTCAAGACATGAATGTCAGATGTTTGAGAGCAGGGAGGAAGGAAGGAAGGAAGGCAAATAGATGGGGAGGGAGAGAAAGAGGTAGACAGAAAGCAACTTTAACTTCAAGTGCATTCTCTAAGCTGCTACCTGCCGCCTTCTCCAAGCTGGCTGATGGGTTGGTGAGGGCTTCAAGAGCCACACAATATGTGTGAAAGAGCCACATGTGGCTCCCAAGCCGCAGTTTGCCCCCCCCCCCGTTCTAGAGGATATTGGACTGAGCAGATCTGAGGTGAACCCTCCCCCCAAATAAAATAGTTCCAGGACTGCAGCTGGGTTGGCCTGGGGTCAGAAGAGCTGGATTTGAGAGACCGACATGATTTTTTGCGTATAAGCTTTCGAGGCTCAAAACGTAACGAAGACTCTTTAAAGTTTTATACCCCTCCAATCTCGTTTGGTCTCTGCTACCGGCCTCGAACCTTGCAAATAAAATAGCACGATCCAGCCTATCGGCTTTTGGGGTGATGTCTTTTGAAACGTTCAAAAGGATTCACAGTTTGTCACCTTTCTTCGATCCCGTTTTACAGGACGGGCAACTGAGGCTGAGATGCAGGCATTGGCCCTTGGACATGCACAGTGATCCCTGTTCGAGGGCCCAGGGAGACGGGTTCGAGCCCTGGGAGACTCTAATAAACGCAGAGTCCACATCCCAAGTCCATTTCCCTTGCACACTAGAAACAAAACATTCTTTATGGGTTCGGGGGAATCGGTCCACAGATCAGAGGGTTCGTTTTTAGGGAAGCTTCGGCCTCTCTATTTTTTGGTTCGTTTAAAAGAAACTAGTCCCTGTTGAATGGGGATTTGAATACAAGAGGTTGAATCCAGCTGGCATTTTATTGCACCCTCTGTTGACCCCGACAATTCGACACACTTGGCGTTCCTTTCGTTCTTTATTTTAAAGCCGTCCTGACCTCAGAGGACTGCAAGGCAGAAATGAACATACATGTAAATCCAGAAAGATGGGAAGGATAGAACCATGCTGTGTGGAGAACCATGCTGTGTGGACGGTGGCTCAGTGGTAGAGCATCTGCTTGGGAAGCGGAAGGTCCCAGGTTCAATCCCTGGCATCTCCAAAAAAAAAGGGTCCAGGCAAATAGGTGTGAAAAACCTCAGCTTGAGACCCTGGAGAGCCGCTGCCAGTCTGAGAAGACAATACTGACTTTGATGGACCGAGGGTCTGATTCAGTATAAGGCAGCTTCGGATGTTCATATGTTCATTGGGGAGGGACGGTGGCTCAGTGGTTGAGCATCTGCTTGGGAAGCAGAAGGTCCCAGGTTCAACCCCCGGCATCTCCAACTAAAAAGGGTCCAGGCACATAGGTGTGAAAAACCTCAGCTTGAGACCCTGGAGAGCCGCTGCCAGTCTGAGAAGACAATACTGACTTTGATAGACCAAGGGTCTGATTCAGTATAAGGCAGCTTCATATGTTCATATGTTCAATACTGTTTCGCTAGAACTCCCACACCCCCTTCCGTAATATCGGAATGAAGGGAGGCATTGCCTGATGAAACCAATGGAAGCGTTTCTTCACGCGATGCATAGTGAACTTACGGAACTCTCTGCTACAAGGTATAGAAGATGGGAGAAGCCTGGGGCATACATGACCCTTGGAGCTCCCTAAATAACGGGCAGGATAAAATGTGGTTAGGTAGGCAGGGATTAAAGCAGCCCCATGGAACAGAGTGGGAAAGCAGTGCTGCAGTACTGCAGTCCGAGCTCTCTGCTCATGATCTGAGAGAGCCAGTTTGGTGTAGTGGTTAAGTGTGCGGACTATTATCTGGGAGAACCGGGTTTGATTCCCCACGCCTCCACTTGCACCTGCTGGAATGGCCTTGGGTCAGCCATTGCTCTGGTAGAGCTGTCCTTGTGAGAGCCAGTTTGGTGTCGTGGTGAAGTGCGCAGACTCTTATCTGGGAGAACCAGGTCTGATTCCCCGCTCCTCCACTTGCACCTGCTGGAATAGCCTTGGGTCAGCCATTGCTCTGGTAGAGCTGTCCTTGTGAGAGCCAGTTTGGTGTAGTGGTGAAGTGTGCGGACTCTTATCTGGGAGAACCGGGTTTGATTCCCCACTCCTCCACTTGCACCTGCTAGCATGGCCTTGGGTCAGCCATAGCTCTGGCAGAGGTTGTCCTTGAAAGGGCAGCTGCTGTGAGAGTCCTCTCAGCCCCACCCACCTCACAGGGTGTCTGTTGTGGGGGAGGAAGAGAAATGAGATTGTGAGCCGCTCTGAGACTCTGAGTGGAGAGGGGGATATAAATCCAATATCTTCTTCTTCTGAGTTCGATTCCAGCGGAAGCTGGGTTTTCAGGTAGCCAGCTTGAGGTTGACTCAGCCTTCCATCCTTCCGAGGTCGGTAAAATGAGCACCCCGCTTGCTGGGGGGAAAGGGTAGAGGACTGGGGAAGGCAATGGCAAACCACCCCGTAAAACGTCTGCCATGAAAACGTCATGATGCAACGTCACCCCAGAGTCGTAATGCGACATCACCGCAGAGTTGGAAACGACTGGTGCTTGCGCAGGGGACTACCTTTACCTTTTAGGCAGGGATTGAGAGATATCCTTGGTGGCCACTGCAGTGAAAGTTTGAGTTCAACCTTGAAGACCAACGAAGTTTAATTCTGGGTATAAGCTTTTGTGTGCAGGCACACTTAGATACGTTGAAACAAGACTTCTTCTACTTTTACATATAGGAGGTGGGGAGTTAGTTGCTAGGAAGGGCTAGTTAAAGTCAAAATGCATAAATAGCTGAATGCAAAGCAGGGGTGGAATTCTAGCAGGAGCTCTTTTGCATATTAGGCCAAACCCGCCTGATGTAGCCAATCCTCCAAGAGCTTACAAGGCTCTTCTTACAGGGCCTACTGGAAGCTCTTGGAGGATTGGCTACATCAGGGGGGTATGGCCTAATATGCAAAAGAGCTCCTGCTGGAATTCCACCCCTGATTATAAGTATGACTAAAACTGGATTAAAACGGTTGGCAAACTAGTTATTTAATCCAATGTTAGCTATACGTATCGCTCCGTTATTTATACATCTTGTCTCTATTTCGCCCTTCTTGGCAACTAACCAATCCCTCGCCCTTTCTCTACCTGTATGAAAAAGGCTGAAGAAGTCTTGTTTCTATGTATCTGAAGGAATGTGCGTGCCCACAAAAACCTGTACCCAGAATTAAACTTTGTTGGACTTAAAGGTGCCACTGGACTCACGCTTTGTTCTGTTGCTTCAGACCGGGGGTGGCCAAACTTGCTTAACATAGAAAGGAAAGGAAAGGTCCCCTGTGCAAGCACCAGTCGTTTCAAACTCTGGGGTGACGTTGCTTTCACAACATTTTCACCGCAGACTTTTGATGGAGTGGTTTGCCATTGCCTTCCCCAGTCCTCTACGCTTTCCCCCCGGCAAGCTGGGTACTCCTTTGACCGACCTCGGAAGGATGGAAAGCTGAGTCAACCTTGAGCTGGCTACCTGAAAATCCAACTTCCACCGGGGATTGAACTCAGGTCGTGAGCAGAGCTTAGGACTGCAGTACTGCAGCTTTAACACTCTGCGCCACGGGGCTCTTTGCTTAACATAAGAGCCACATAAAATAAACATCAGATGTTTGTGAGCCGCAAGACATGAACATCAGGTGTTTGAGAGCTACATAACAAGGGAGGGAGGGAGGGAGGAAGGAAGGAAGGAAGGAAGGGAGGAAGGAAGGAAGGAAGGAAGGAAGGAAGGAAGGAAGGAAGGAAGGAAGGAAGGAAGGAAGGAAGGGAGGGAGGGAGGGAAGGGAAGGTGGGAAGGGAGGGAAGGGAGGAGGGAAGGGAGGAAGGAAGGAAGGAAGGAAGGAAGGAAGGAAGGAAGGAAGGAAGGAAGGAAGGAAGGAAGGAAGGAAATAGGTGGGGAGTGGGGAGGGGGAAAGAAAGCAACTTTAACTTTAAATGCATTCTCCAAGCGGCAGGCTGGCTTGGCTTGGAGAAGTAATTTAAAGAGACAAATGCCTTCTGATTGGGTAGGGTGGTGGGGGCTTCAAGAGCCATACAATATGTGTGGAAAAGCTACATGTGGCTCCTGAGCCACTGTTTGGCCACATCTGCTTCAAACCAACATGGCTGCCCCACCTGGATTTGACAAGAGGAAGGTTATTGTCCTTTGGCAGAACATGGTGGCGTTTTGGGAAGTATCAGTAGGCGCCACAAGGCATATACACGTCTTTTTACTACGGGTGTGTTTTTACTACAGGTGGATTCTTTTATTCTGAAGTGGATGATCAAACGTTAAACTGAAAGGGGATCAGATTGAAAAACCCATATCGCTTCCCTTTGGTCTCCCAACTGACAGTCTATACAGTTATGGTCCAAACATGGTTTGTTCCAGTCACCACGCTTGGAGTCATGTAGCTCTTTTGGAAATGCACAGCTGCAGCTGTGAGCTGGTGTCTATTTCAGGGCAGCTCAGCATGTTGCGCGTTGCGTGTGCAGAGGGTGTGGGTGGGCAAATTTCACTTGCATGACTCAACCCCTGGCAGAAGGAAAAGCACAAATTGGCCCACCTTTGCTGTGGCAGATTTCATTCTGGCAGGAGACAAACCGCTAAGTAGCCTGAGCTCTGGGTCCAAAGCAGGTTGGGTCATCTACGTCACCTTGAAAGCCACCCCCTGCCCCCGCAGTGCTAAGTGAGGACTAGGGGAATTGGCCTAAAGCAGGATGTGCTAGAAAAAGGCAGAGTCTTGAAGAGCAAACAGCTGGTTTGCAGGCAGCCATTCACGATCAGCACCCGGGACAGCTCCCAGGAGCTGCAGAAGTTGTACCAAGAAATCTCAAAAGTTCAGATTCAGCACCTGGGACAGCTCCCAGGAGCAGCGGAAGTTGCACCAAGAAATCTCAAAAGTTCAGATTCAGCACCCGGGACAGCTCCCAGGAGCAGCAGAAGTTGCACCAATAAGAACATAAGAACATAAGAGAAGCCATGTTAGATCAGGCCAATGGCCCATCCAGTCCAACATTCTGTGTCACACAGCGGCCAAATATATATATATATATATACACACACACACACACACACACTGTGGCTAATAGCCACTGATGGACCTCTGCTCCATATTTTTATCTAACCCCTTCTTGAAGGTGGCTATGCTTGTGGACGCCACCACCTCCTGTGGCAGTGAATTCCACATGTTAATCACCCTTTGGGTGAAAAAGTACTTCCTTTTATCCGTTTTAACCTGTCTGCTCAGCAATTTCATCGAATGCCCACGAGTTCTTGTATTGTGAGAAAGGGAGAAAAGTACTTCTTTCTCTACTTTCTCCATCCCATCTCAAAAGTTCAGATTCGGCACCTGGGACAACTCCCAGGAGCAGCAGAAGTTGCACCGAGAAATCTCAAAAGTACAAGGGAGCTTTGATATATCCAAGAAAGGTCTCAGTCCTCTTGTATGACTGTAAAGGGATGGTGCTGTACCTTGGAGCCATGCATCGTGGGCACCACTTGGCTTGGATTGTGCACTCTTTTCTTCTCCAGCAGGGAGAGGGCTGAACGAACAGCCTTTGGAAGTTGGCAGGAGAAATCCAGGGCCCTCAAGGAAAAGTACTCACAGATCTTAGCGTTGGTTCCTTTAGCCTCTCTTCTTTCCCAAGGCAATCGGTGCTGAGTTATCCCGCTCGAGACTCGATACCTGGTGGGATCACGGGCAATGATGGTTCTTAGCAAAACCCCCTCCCCTTTCTTGACACCATTGTCAGCAAGGTTATCACTGTAGGAGTATGGAAGAGACGGTCACAACTGGACCTCTCCTTTTAGCAAGCGAGCACCGTCCTAGGGAGGGGAGGAGGTACCTCAAGCTGTTTCTAGCAGCAGCTGTTCTTCTCTTGGGAATGCCCCCCTGCAGTAAATTCCCATCCCTCTCTCATGTTTTTGATCTTCTTCCCCTACAGAACCTGAAGTAAGACCCTCCCTTCCCCCCACCCATTCCTCACAATCCCACCGCTGACACCATGATCGCTGCAAAGGAGAAGTCAAAGGCTCCCAAGGACAGCATGACACTCCTTCCCTGTTTCTACTTTGTGGAGGTGAGTCAAGCAGGGTCCCCCAAAGTGGTGGCCATGGGCACTATCATGCCCACCAGTACTTCCCTCAGCACCTGGCAAGGTCGGAGTCAAGTGGCACCCTTAAGACCAACCAAGTTTTATTCAGAACATCAGCTTTCGTGTGCTCTCTAAGCACGCTTCCTCAGACGAGGGGGATCAGAAATCGGGGGCTGAAATACAAGCAGTTTGTTGATTCAGTATGCAGACTGATCATATGGTAGTAGTAGTAGAAGAAGAAGATATTGGATTTATATCCTGCCCTCCACTCCAAAGAGTCTCAGAGTGGCTCACAATCTCCTTTCCCTTCCTCCCCCACAACAGACACCCTGTGAGGTGGGTGGGGCTGAGAGGGCTCTCACAGCAGCTGCCCTTTCAAGGACAACCTCTGCCAGAGCTATGGCTGACCCAAGGCCATGCCAGCAGGTGCAAGTGGAGGAGTGGGGAATCAGACTTGGTTCTCCCAGATAAGAGTCTGCGCACTTCACCACGATACCAAACTGGCTCTCACAAGGACAGCTCTACCAGAGCAATGGCTGACCCAAGGCCATTCCAGCAGGTGCAAGTGGAGGAGTGGGGAATCAAACCCAGTTCTCCCAGATAAGAGTCCGCACACTTAACCACTACACCAAACTGGCTCTCAGTGTGGCTTGGCCATTTGGTCTGGATAACTATAAAAGGTAATAAAGTCCTCTGCCAATTGGTGTTGCTGCAAATCGAGGTGAATCACAAAAGGACCACCACTAGGGAATACACATCCTTTTGTGATTCACCTCGATTTACAGCAACACCAATTGGCAGAAGACTTTATTACCTTTTATGGCTACCCAGACCAAATGGCCAAGCCACATTGGTTTACCATGTGATCAGTCTGCATACTTAATCAACAAACTGCTTGTATTTCAGCCCGCAATACCTGATCCCCCTCGTTTGATGAAGTGAGCTTAGAGAGCACACGAAAGCTGACGTTCTGAATAAAACTGGGTCGGTCTTAAAGGTGCCACTGGACTCCTGCTTTGCTCTGCTACTGCAGACCAACATGGCTGCCCGCTTGGATCCACCTGGCAAGGTGTTAGGAAAGCAGATTGGGTGGTTGTAAGGCAGGACTTGTTATTAGCTGCCCCCATTCAAATGGAAGGGTTTCCCACTGGAGGATGAGGGGGACTGGTGAGCACCTGGGCTTTCCTCAGTCAATGTGTGGTCCCATTCCTCCCTCAGACTTCCCTTCTTCCCAGGAAGTGTAAGAAAGGAGGTATCCCATTTGACGGAGTGGTTAAGTGTGTGGAGTCTCATCTGGGAGAACCGGGTTTCATTCCCCACTCCTCCACTTCCACCTGCTGGAATGGCCTCGGGTCAGCCATAGCTCTGGCAGAGGTTGTCCACAAAAGGGCAGCTTTCTGTAAGAGCTCTCTCAGTCCCACCCACCTTACAGGGTGTCTGTTGTGGGGGAGGAAGGGACAGGAGATTGTTGGCCGCTCTGAGACTCTGTCCTTGAAAGGGCAGCTTTTGGGAGAGCTCTCTCAGCCCCACCTGCCTCACAGGGTGTCTGTTGTGGGGGAGGAAGGGACAGGAGATTGTAGGCTGCTCTGAGACTCTGTCTTTGAAAGGGGAGCTACTGTATGAGCTCTCTCAGCCCCACCTGCCTCACATGGTGTTTGTTGTGGGAGAGGAAGGGAAAGGAGACTGTAGGCTGCTCTGAGACTCTATCCTTGAAAGGGCAGCTTCTGTTAGAGCTCTCTCAGCCCCATCTGCCTCACAGGGTGTCTGTTGTGGGGAAGGGAAAGGAGATTGTAGGCCACTCGGAGATTCAGAGTGGGGGGCGGGATACAAATCCAATGTCTTTTTCTCCTAAGGTAGCCATTTTGTGTTTGGCCCCACCTACCATGGCAGCCATTTTGGAGTGGTGCTCACCACCCCCTCTCAAAATCCCAAAGGTGCTCACAAGCCCCCCAAGTTAGGGACACCCGAAACAGAGAATTTACAAAATAAAAGCTTGGGAGAGGAACAGAAGGGGAGGAGGTTTGGCCAGGGAGCTCCTAACTAGACTAAGCTCCAGCTTCCAGCCACGAGGTGCTGAGTTCAAATCCCAGGATTCCCGACACTCCTTTTGACTTGGGCCTCCATCCTTTCTGTCCTCGCAGTTGCCCATTGTGGCCTCCTCGATCGTGACTCTCTATTTCTTGGAGCTCACGGACCTCTTCAAGCCGGCCAAGGTGGGTTTCCAGTGCTATGACCGAGCTCTCTCCATGCCCTACGTGGAAACCAACGAGGAGATGATTCCTCTTCTGATGCTTCTCAGCCTGGCCTTTGCAGCTCCTGCGGCTTCCGTGAGTAGCTGGGGACTCTCCAGGAATGGGGGAAGAGGCCCTTTTCCGTGTCTTTCTGCTCAGGGCTGGATAGGGTAGCGAGTCCAATTCAAGAAATATCTGGTGACTTTGGGGGTGGAGCCAGGAGACATTGCGGTGGAGCCAGGAGACATTGGGGGTGGAGCCAAGAGGTATTGGGGGTGGAGCCAGGAGACATTGGGGGTGGAGCCAGGAGACATTGGGGGTGGAGCCAAGAGACATTGGGGTGGAGCCAGGAGCAAGGGTGGGACAAGCACAATTGAACTCCGAAGGGAGTTCTGGCCATCACATTTAAAGGGGCCGCACGCCTTTCAAATGCCTTCCCTGCATTAGACATAGCCGCCCTGAGCCTGCTTCGGCGGGGAGGGTTGGGTATAAATTAAAATGTATTATTATTATTAGAAATCATGAAGGATAGGGGCACCTTCTTTTGGGCTCACTCTTTTGGTCCACTCTTTTGGAAACTTGGTGAGCATTTTGAGAAGAGCCATGAGATGCTATGCTGAAAATCCGGTGCTTCTACCTCAAAATGCAACCCCTCCAGAGCCCCAGATACCTCCAGATCAATTCTCTATTATGCCCTATGGAATCGATCTCCATAGGGAATAATGAAGTGTCCGGCAGACATTTCCCTTCTCTCGCCCTCCCCCCCACCCTCATTTCTGATGACTCTGAAGCGGGGGTGGTCCTGCTCCCACCTGGGGACTGACATCTCTACTCACGAGTTGCTGAACTTCCAACTTCTTCAAAGTCACACAGAGCAACCAAAGGTTCAAGTTTACCTTTCCTATGCAAACGACCTCTGAAAAGATTGTGCAGCCAACGGAGGGTCTGGGCTGCTTTCACAGCCACTGAGAGCAGCCATGTTGTTCTGCCTGCTCACTCCGCCTCCATTCAGCCTTAAAGACACAGACACACCATCCCAAGAGGAAGCCTTTGGAGGTGGAAAGGGACAGGGTGGCTGTGGGGGAGGGGCTTTCCCCCGCCGGCCAGCTGACTGGGAGCAGGAAGGAGCCTGGGAAAGCGGGAGAACCCCCGCCGGGACCTGGGGATTGGCAAGCCTAGGGGTGGAATTCTAGCAGGAGCTCCTTTGCATATTAGGCTGCGTACCCCTGATGCAGCCAATCGTTTGTTTGTTTGGTTTTAATACGGTCGACGACCAGCACCCATCAGAAAAAATTAACAAAAGCTATCGCATAAGATAAAAGGTAGGAGATGAGCTATATATAAAATTGCAATTAACATTTAGCTTCAGGACATAATATAGCAGGGGTGGCCAACGGTAGCTCTCCAGATGTTTTTTTGCCTACAACTCCCATCAGCCCCAGCCAGCATGGCCAATGGCTGGGTTTGAGGGGAGTTGTAGGCAAAAAACCACCCCTGTTAGTGTCAGACATTGTAACTTACCCTTAACTGTACTCTGAGTAGATGTGTTCCCTTGCCCTAACTAACGCCATTTTGTATGCTAATGCTAACCATGAGAATAAAGGTCTGCATTTCAAAGGAAAGGGACAGTTGCTAACCGCAAGGGAGGAATTTCTCGCTTGGCACCAACAAGCGCCTTGAGCCTTTGAAGCTGGTATGCCCCAAGGTAACCAGCGGGGTTCCTTCCTTGGGAAAGAGATAAGGGAGTCTGGGAACAGGCAACTGTCTCTCAGGGTGTGAGAATGGTTTTATTGTTATGCTTTCATGTACTCTACAAAATACCAGGCGCGGCCTTGGAATGTATCAAACTCAATCTGCTTCTATCCCAGACCACTAGTTCTCAAATAAATGGATTAATTTTGAAACAAAATGGTCCGTTTTCATTTGAAGTTCCAAAGTCTGACAGTTAGCCACCCCTGTGATATATCTTTGCGAACTTTGCATGCAATGGAAAAGAACCTGGCACGAGGGCCTGTAATCTGTGCGATCACACCCATTAGAAACTCCCTAGTGACCTCAGAATTAGAAAGACTGGAATGGCCCTGAAATCTACTTATTAAGGGACTAATTAACCTCTCCCGTGTCTCCTGGTAAAATTGGCATGAGAGGAGAACATGTTCGACAGTTTCGATGGTCCCTGCTCCACAAGGGCAGACCCTCTCGTTCTTAGAGATCTTTCTATATCTCCCCTCTAAAACTGCAAAGGGGAATGCATGCCATCTAACTAGGGAAAAGGCTCTATGATGAATGGGGGATTCCAGGGATGAGAGATACCCTGCTGGTGCTACAATGAATTTAGAATTATCTGGTGCCAGAAAACTTGGCACTTCACTGAGATCTCGTTGCTGTTCGGTATCGAGCACCCTCTGTCTGACGATGTCTAGAAGAGAGTGTGGAGAAAGACCTAGACTCATCCATGTAGGGTGGACTGCTGCTAACCAAGAAGATCGAAAGCCATCCTGAAGGACTAACGATGGCAACTCTTGGGGGGGATGTATCCAATCCTCCAAGAGCTTACAAAAAGGAGCCTTGTAAGCTCTTGGAGGATTGGCTACATCAGGGGGCGTGGCTTAATATGCAAAGGAGCTCCTGCTAGAATTCCACCCGTGTTTCTGCTTCCTTGACGTTGTCATTGCAAACGGATTCCGCCCAACAGTTTTCATCATCAGTTTGTTGGTTTTGTGTTTTGTGATGTACTTCTTAAGATGGGCAATGGTATAGAATAGGCCAGGGGGTGAGCCAGTTTGGTGTAGTGGGTAAGTGTGTGGACTCTTATCTGGGAGAACCGGGTTTGATTCCCCACTCCTCCACTTGCAGCTGCTGGAATGGCCTTGGGTCAGCCATAGCTCTGGCAGAGGTTGTCCTTGAAAGGGCAGCTGCTGGGAGAGCCCTCTCAGCCCCACCCACCTTACAGGGTATCTGTTGTGGGGGAAGAAGGGAAAGGAGATTAAAGGCCGCTCTGAGACTCTGTCCTTGAAAGAGCAGCTGCTGGGAGAGCCCTCTCAGCCCCACCCACCTCACAGGGTATCTGTTGTGGGGGAAGAAGGGAAAGGAGATTGTAAGCCACTCTGAGACTCTGTCCTTGAAAGAGCAGCTGCTGTGAGAGCCCTCTCAGCCCCACCCACCTCACAGGGTATCTGTTGTGGGGGAAGAAGGGAAAGGAGATTGTAGGCCGCTCTGAGACTCTGTCCTTGAAAGGGCAGCTGCTGTGAGAGCCCTCTCAGCCCCACCCACCTCACAGGGTGTCTATTGTGGGGGGAGAAGATATAGACGATTGTAAGCTGCTCTGAGTTTCTGATTCAGAGAGAAGGGCGGGGTATAAAACTGCAGTCTTCTTCTTCTTAATGTTAAGATGAGGATGAAGAGGTGGAAAGAAAGCAACTTTGCATTCTACAAGCCATCAGCTGGCTTGGTGAAGTGATTTAAATAGACAAATGCTTTCTCCAAGCCATCTAACAGGGCAGTGGGGGTTTTGAGAGCCATACCATATGTGTGAAAGAGCCGCATCATATATGTCAGGGGTGGCCAACGGTAGCTCTCCAGATGTTTTTTGCCTGCAACTCCCATCAGCCCCAGCCATCGGCCATGCTGGCTGGGGCTGATGGGACTTGTAGGCAAAAAAACATCTGGAGAGCTACCTTTGGCCACCCCTGGTATATGTGAAAGAGCTGCAGTTTGGCCACTCCTGCTCTAGTGGAAGACTTGGTTGTCAGTGGAAGTCTCCTTCGCCTGGTGGGAGGCATTCAACTCGACCATGCAGAAGTGTACAAAACTTGCTGCCTTCTTCCACCGATTTACTGATGTACAGAAAATGAATGGGGAAGAAAGTGTGCCTGTTATAGGGGGGGGAAAGTGGACGCCAGGAAAGGGATCCAAAAGGCGTGGGTAGAAAGCGTGGTGAGCCCAATTCATATCAAGGGAGAAGCAACATTGAAATGGGATTTTCCAAACTGAGCTGCTTCAGAAGGCTCCCTGGTGTGCTCCTGACACATCCGTTTCCAAATCCCATGTCCTTCCAGCAATCGGGAGGCGCATTAGCTATCTCCCAGCTGTTTACGCAAGAGGTACAAAGCCTAAGTGTGGTTTTCCTCCTCCTCCTCTCTCATCCAGTCCTTTTCTTCTGTCTCCTCTCATATGAACATATGAAGCTGCCTTCTACTGAATCAGACCCTCCTGGGTCCCTCAAAGTCAGTCTTGTCTACTCAGACTGGCAGCGGCTCTCCAGGGTCTCCAGCTGAGGTTTTTCACGCCTACTTACCTAGACTCTTTTTGGTTGGAGATGCCGGGGATTGAACCTGGGACCTTCTGCTTACCAAGCAGATGCTCTACCACTGAGCCACTATCCCTCCCTAAAGTCAAACTGGCAGCGGCTCTCCAGGGTCTCAAGCGGAGGTTTTCCACGCCTACTGCCTGGACCCTTTTTAGTTGGAGATGCCGGGGATTGAACCTGGGACTTTCTGCTTCCCAAGCAGATGCTCTGCCACTGAGCCACCGTCCCTCCATCTCCATCACCTACTGCCTGGACCCTTTTTAGTTGGAGATGCCGGGGATTGAACCTGGAACCTTCTGCTTCCCAAGCAGATGCTCTACCACTGAGCCACCGTCCCTCCATCTCCATCACCTACTGCCTGGACCCTTTTTAGTTGGAGATGCCGGGGACTGAACCTGGGACCTTCTGCTTACCAAGCAGATGCTCTACCACTGAGCCACCATCCCTCCCTCTCAGATACCTCCCTTAGGTTTCCGTTTCTTTTTTTGTAGAAAAAGCCCAGCAGGAACTCATATGCATATTAAGCCATACCCGCTGACATCATGGTTGTTTCACACAGGACATTTTGTAGGAAAAGCCCAGCAGGAACTCATTTGCATATTAGGCCACACCCCCTGACATCACCACTGTTTCACATGGGGGTTTCTTTTAGGGAAAAAGCCCAGCAGGAACTCATTTGCATATTAGGCCACACCCCCTGCTTCCAAGCTAGCCAGAATTGCATTCCTGCTCAAAAAAACCCCTGCACTTGATTTATTAAGAGTTGTACCCCACTCTACCTCTTGTCCAGGCTCAGAATGAGAAACATTGATAAAAGCATTTGGCTATTCAGTATTAATATTTCTAATACACAAATACAATAAAATATCAAATAATATATAACAGGGGTGGCCAAACTGTGGCTCAGAAGCCACATGTGGCTCTTCCACACAAATTGTATGGCTCCTGAAGCCCCCGCTGCCCCGTTGGCCAGCTTGGAGAAGGCATTTGTCTCTTTAAATCGCTTCTCCAAGCCAAGCCAGCCGACCACTTGGAGAATGCATTGAAAGTTGCTTTCTTTCCATCTCTCTCTCCCCATCTCTCTTCCCTCCCTCCCTGGCTCTCAAGCATCTGACGTTCTTGTCTTGCAGCCCTCAAACATCCGACATTTATTCTATGTGGCTCTTACGTTAAGCAAGCTTGGCCACGCCTGATATATAATAAAATACATAACGTTCTAAACCAGCACATAAATAAAAGATCGCATACAGCTTGCGGGAGAGTGATGCATAATCTGTCTGACCTGAAAAGGAGAAGAGGGGTAGAGAGGAGGAGGGCGATCAGAGATGGAACCCATCACCGTCCTCAATCATAGGCCTGGCAGAACGACTCTTCTTTTTACAAGCTTGTCTCTCCTCCCTCCCTCTGGACTGCTTTTCCCAGCTGCCAGCTGTCTCTTCTCAGCCCTGCTCATCTTCCCATTTTAGCCTCCCCTGCTTCCCCTCCTCGTGCCCATCTGTCTCCTCATCCCTCTCCGATATCACAGCAGTTCCACTTAAGGGCCTGCACCTCCTCTGTGACATCACAGCATCCCATCCAATCCAAATCAAAAAGGGTTTTCCCCCTCTGCAGCTAAATCCTGCTGGTCAGGCACGCGGCCCGAGAGCAGCGGGTGGAGCTGGGGTGGCTTTTGCACTCGGGTCCCTGAATCTTTCTGCTCCCTGTCACGTGCAGATCATGGTGGGGGAAGGCCTCGTGTACTGCCTGCAGTCCAAGCTGAAAGGACGGACGGGCTCCGAAGGGAGCATCAACGCCGGCGGGTGCAATTTCAACTCCTTTCTGCGCAGGACGGTCCGGTTTGTGGGTAAGTCTGGCAGCCTCCAGCTCCGTACCTGGAGGTCTGTAGCAAATGGTGGGGTGGTGCTTGCCCTCACTTGTCTGAGTCCTTGTGATCCCCAGCATCCGTGAACATTGGCCATCTGCCCAAGTGTTTAAGTGCTCTATCCAGGTTTTTTTTGTAGCAGACACTCCTTTGCATATTAGGCCACGCCCCCCCTGAGGTAGCCAATCCTCCAAGAGCTTGCAGGGCTCTTCGTACAGGGCCTGCTGTAAGCTCCAGGAGGACTGGCTACCTCAGCGGGGCGTGGCCTAATATGCAAAAGGCGTTCCTGCCACAAAAAGAGTCCGGAGTATGTGAAACCAGAGAGCTCACGGGTATGAGTAAGGTGTATAACTTAGAAAACTCTGTGAGAGCAAAACTGCTTACAATGACTCTGGAAGGAAGTGGATCCTGATTTCGTAAGATATTGGCTTTTTTGGTAAGCAGAGTGGTAAAGCTGCAGTACTGCAGTCGGAGCCCTCTGCTCACAACCAAGTGGCGTGCTTCGCAGAGGGGGCGTGTTTTTCTTGATTTAATTTGCCTGCTGCTGTTTTGGAAAGGCAAAACGATGCCAGGACCACGGAGGTTTTACAACCAGGAAATGACAAGCAAAATACTCTCCGTGTAACAAAACTATACCCTGAACGCAATGAAATGCTGATAGATGGAAAAACAGGAAAGAAAGCCCGTAGGCATTCATGTAAACAAAACCCCAGATTTTCCAATTATTTTATACAATCAAATATCCTCATAAAATCATACAATACCAAAAGTGCAAATATAAGCCACACCCATACCCAAAGTCCATATACTTATAGCAGTAGTCGATTGCTTTGGGATACAAATCCTTGTCATTGTTCCTTAAAGCTGGGACTCCGAGACATGGTGGGATGAGCCGTGCAGATGGAGCCCTGTGCTCCAAATCTTCTCGTAGCCAGTGTAGAGATGACAAGCAGCAAGGCAAAAGGGCGCAACAGGGATTCACTTGATGCCCTGTTTCACGATAGGCTTCTACGAGCTTCAAAACATTTTTTACAACTTACGTGGGAGACCAACGGTCCAACTGTTCCGCAGACAACGACGGCCAAATGGAGAAATGGAGCAGCGTTCTGAAGAAAGGAAATTAATGAGAGAGAGCCTGGAAAACAGTGAATTGTAACGAAATAAGGCACCATTGGACTACTGCACCTAAAAATAAACTAGACGGTCCCAGAGGAAGGATCACACAGATCCGAAACGAGAACGGACCGGTTTTGAATCATTGTCGGACTGTATTGAATGAATGTAGCATCATCTTATGGACAGTAGTGAAATTGTGTGCTCTGAATGGTATTCCGTCACTGGAATTGATAATGTTGTTACTATAATATATTGTTGTACTGGGAATCATTGTAATTATGTTCTGATATTGTTTTGTTACACGGAGAGTATTTTTCTTGTCATTTCCTGGCTGCTTTGGAAAGAGCAGATGGATTTCCGCCCCCTGCCAGTTTTAAATTTAGTGCCTTGTGCCCCGCAAGGGAAAAAAAATAGTGTCTTGTGCCCCGCAAGGAAAAAATCCGGGTTACAGCCCTGATTCTGCTCGATCCCTGGCTGAAATTAATTCCCCTCCACTCTTGTTGTAGGTGTCCACGTTTTTGGCCTCTGCGCTACTGCCCTGGTGACCGATGTGATCCAGCTGGCCACAGGCTACCATGCCCCCTTTTTCTTGACCGTTTGCAAGCCCAACTACACCCTTCTGGGAATCTCCTGTGACTCCAACCCTTACATCACGCAGGATATCTGCTCGGGCCAAGACCAGCACGCCATCCTTTCAGCCAGGTAAGCGTGTTTAGGCATCCACCACAGGAATTCCCAGGTGAATTCTCATCTCCACCATCTTAGAATCATAGAATCTTAGAGTTGGAAGGGACCTCCAGGGTCATCTAGTCCAACCTTCTGCCCAATGCAGGACACTCACAAATACCACCCCCTAAATTCACAGGATCTTCATTGCTGTCAGATGGCCATCTAGCCTCCAAGGAAGGAGAGCCCACCACCTCCCGAGGAAGCCTGTTCCACTGAGAAACTGCTCTAACTGTCAGGAAGTTTTTCCTAATGTTGAGTCAGAAACTCTTTTGGTTTTATTTTAACCCGTTGGTTCTGGTCCTACCTTCTGGGGCCACAGAAAACAATTCCACCCCATCCTCTACATGACAGCCCTTCAAGTACTTGAAGATGGTGATCCTATCACCTCTCAGCCGCCTCCTCTCCAGGCTAAACATCCCCAGCTCCTTCAACCTTTCTTCATAGGACTTGGTCTCCAGACTCCTCACCATCTTTGTCGCCCTCCTCTGGACCCGTCCAGCTTGTCTATATCCTTCTTAAAATGTGATGCCCAAAGCTGAACACAAGAATCCAGGTGAAGTACTTGAAGGGCTGTCATATAAAGGACGGTGCAGAATTGTTTTCTGTGGCCCCAGAAGGTCAGGCCAGAACCAGTTGGAATAAAATCAGAAGAGTTTTCGGCTCAACATTAGGAAGAACTTCCTGACAGAGCAGTTCCTCAGTGAAACAGGCTTCCTCAGGAGGTGGTAGAAGAGCCAGTTTGGTGTAGTGGTTAAGTGTGTGGACCCTTCTCTGGGAGAACCAGGTTTGATTCCCCACTCCTCCACTTTCAGCTGCTGGAATGGCCTTGGGTTAGCCATGGCTCTTGCAGAGCTGTCCTTGAAAGGGTAGCTTCTGGGAGAGCTCTCTCAAACCCACCCACTCCACAGGGTGTCTGTTATGGGGGAAGAAGGGAAAAGAGATGGTAGGCCACTCTGAGACTCTGTCCTTGAAAGCGCAGCTTCTGGGAGAGCTCCCTCAGCCCCACCTGCCTCACAGGGTGTCTGTTGTGGGAGATGAAGGAAAAGGAGATTGTAGGGCACTCTGAGACTCTGTCCTTGAAAGGGCAGCTTCTGGGAGAGCTCCCTCAGCCCCACCTGCCTCAAAGGGTGTCTGTTGTGGAGGAGGAAGGGAAAGGAGATTGTAGGGCACTCTGAGACTCTGTCCTTGAAAGGGCACTTTCTGGGAGAGCTCCCTCAGCCCCACCTGCCTCACAGGGTGTTTGTTGTGGAGGAGGAAGGGAAAGGAGATTGTAGGGCACTCTGAGACTCTGTCCTTGAAAGGGCACTTTCTGGGAGAGCTCTCTCAGCCCCACCTGCCTTACAGGGTGTCTGTTGTGGAGGAGGAAGGGAAAGGAGATTGTAGGGCACTCTGAGACTCTGTCCTTGAAAGGGCACCTTCTGGGAGAGCTCTCTCAGCCCCAACCGCCTCACAGGGTTTCTGTTGTGGTGAGGGGAGTAAAGGAGATTGTGGCCGCTCTGAGATTCAGAGTATAGGGCAGGATATACAGTATATATAATATCATCATCATCTTCTTCATCTCCTTCCTTCCTTGGAGGTTTTTAGACAGAGGCTGGATGGTCATCTGACAGCACCGCTGATCCTGTGAACGTAGGGGGAGGTCTTTGTGAATTTCCTGCATTGTGCAGGGGGTTGGACTAGATGACCCTGGAGGGTCCCTTTCAACTCTTTGATTCTATGATCTTCCTTTGGGACAGCCTCTCATGTGTTAATCGTAGGAGATTCCTTAAGCACGCTGGCAGGCCTCGGAAGAGTTGCAAACACCGAGTTTGCCATCGTCTGTTGAGCATTTGATTGTTGCGGCTGGAGATAGCCCCTTGATTTTCAATTGCTCTGATTTCAGGCATGTGTCTTAGGTGTGAAGGTGTGGCTGATTCTTTTCTAGTTGTACCGGAGTATTGCAGATTGGGCTGGAGCAGATCCCAGGGGGACGTGAAATATGGTACATCTTGATTGTACACCACGTTGCATCTCAAAAATATTTATCAGCCCTTACTCCATGGTTGAACTTCTCAGTGTAAGGTCCTTTCTATATATGAAGAGTTTTATGTATATTCAGGGCTTATCTTTTGTAGGAAAAGCCCAGCAGGAACTTATTTGCATATTAGGCCACACCCCATGATGTCAAGACAGCAAGAACTGCGTTCCTGTTTGCCTTTCCACCTCTCCTTCCCCCATCTCTCTGTCTGGGGCAGTGATGCTCTGTATTATTGGTGCTTGGGGGGGGGGCACAGTGGGACGGCTTCTAGTGTTTTGACCCCACTGGTGGACATCCTGATGGCGCTTGGTTTTTCGTCCACTGTGTGACAGAGAGTGTTGGACTGGACGGGCCATTGGCCTGATCCAACATGGCTTCTCTTATGTTCTTATGTGACACAGAGTATTGGACTGGATAGGCCACTGGCCTGGTCCAACATGGCTTCTCTTATGTTCTTATGTGACACAGAGTATTGGACTGGATGGGCCATTGGCCTGATCCAACATGGCTTCTCTTATGTTCTTATGTGACACAGAGTGTTGGACTGGATGGGCCACTGGCCTGATCCAACAGGGCTTCTCTTATGTTCTTATGTGACAGAGAGTGTTGGACTGGATGGGCCACTGGCCTGATCCAACATGGCTTCTCTTATGTTCTTATGTGACACAGAGTGTTGGACTGGATGGGCCACTGGCCTGATCCAACAGGGCTTCTCTTATGTTCTTATGTGACACAGAGTGTTGGACTGGATGGGCCATTGGCCTGATCCAACATGGCTTCTCTTATGTTCTTATGTTTATTCGATGTTTCTTTTTTTGCTTCAACCTTTTGGTTGCCTTTCTTAGGTTACACAGTTTTTTTTTGTAGCAGGAACTCCTTTGCATATTAGGCCACACACCTCCCGATGTAGCCAATCTTCCTGGATCTTCCAGTAGGCCCTGGACTATGAACCCTGTAAGCTCTTGGAGAATTGGCTGCATCAGGGGTGTGTGGCCCTAATATGCAAAGGAGGTCCTGCTACAAAATAAGCCCTGGGTCTGAAGGCCAAGGAGAAAGGCCTGCAGACAAACGGGCAACTAGAGAGCCAGGATGAGTCGCAGACCTTTTGCACACCCAACATAGGCCCTAGGTGGGTTTACATTTCTATTATCAGGGTGTGGAGGGGGTTTTCGAAGCAAAGAGACATTCAGAGGTGGGTTTGCCATTGCCTCCCTCTGCGTCCCAACCCTGGATTTCCTTGACTGTCTCCCATCTAAATAAGCAACCATGGCATACCCTGCTTGAGAGCCAGTTTGGTGTCGTGCTGAAGTGCACAGACTCTTATCTGGGAGAACTGGGTTTGATTCCCCACTCCTCCACTTGCACCTGCTGGCATGGCCTTGGGTCAGCCATTGCTCTGGTAGAGCTGTCCTTGTGAGAGCCAGTTTGGTGTAGTGGTGAAGTGTGCAGACTCTTATCTGGGAGAACCAAGTTTGATTCCCCACTCCTCCACTTGCACCTGCTAGAATGGCTTTGGGTCAATCACAACTTCTTGCAGAGTTGTTCCTCTCAAGAGCAGTTTCTGTCAGGGCTCTCTCAGGTCCACCTATCTCACAGGGTGACTGTTATGTGGAGGGGAAGGAAAAATATGTTGTAAGCCGCTCTGAGACTCCTTTGGGTAGTGAAGGAAGGGATATATATCCAATTTGTTCACTCTCCTCGTCTCTAAGTAGCCATGATCTGACAAGATCAAAGTAGCTTGGACTATCTAGGAAGGAAGGAAGGAAGGAAGGAAGGAAGGAAGGAAGGAAGGAAGGAAGGAAGGGAGGGAGGGAGGGAGGGAGGGAGAGAGGGAGAGAAAGATAGAGAGAGAAAGAGGGAGGAAGGGAGGGAGGGAGGAAAGAATAAAAGGAAGGAAAGAAGAGAGAAAGAGAGAGAGAAAGAGAGAAAGAGAGAAAGAGGGAAAGAGAGAAAGAAGAGAGAAGAGAGAAAGAGAGAAAGAAAGAAAGAAAGAAAGAAAGAAAGAAAGAAAGAAGAAAGAAAGAAAGAGAAAGAAAGAGAGAGGGGGGAGAGGGAAGGAAGGAAGGAAGGAGGAAGGAAGGAAGGAAGGAAGGAGAGGAAGGAAGGAAGGAAGGAAGGAAGGAAGAGAGAGAAAGAGAGAGAAGAAGAAGTTATTGGATTTATATCCGCCCCTCCACTCCGAAGAGTCTCAGAGCGGCTCACAATCTCCTTTACCTTCCTCCCCCACAACAGACACCCTGTGAGGTGGGTGGGGCTAAGAGAGCTCTTACAGCAGCTGCCCTTTCAAGGACAACCTCTGCCAGAGCTATGGCTAACCCAAGGCCATTCCAGCAGGTGCAAGTGGAGGAGTGGGAAATCAAACCCGGTTCTCCCAGATAAGAGTCCGCGCACTTAACCACTACACCAAGAAAGAGAGAAAGAAAGAGAGAAAGATATTGAGGTTGATAGGATAAAGAAAACTATCTTCAGGAAAAGGAAAAGAAGGGTACTGTAGCTCTTCTACAAGCCAATATAATAGGTGCTGCTGAATCACCCTGTAAAACTTCTGTTTCCTTGCATGTCTGGAAAGATAAACTATGCCGCTAAATAATTATTTGTTTCTTATTATAAACCTTGGTATCCCTCAAACTCTCCACAGCAGCTGGCTCATAACATTTCGGTGTACTCGTTAAACCAGGCTGGGGTTGTGGTTAAGAGCAGTGGATTCTAATCTGGGAGAATGAGGTTTGATTCCCCACCTCTCCACATGCAGCCAGCTGGTGACCTTGAGTCAGTCACAATTCTACTCTCAGAGTGCTCTCAGCCCACCTACCTCACAGGGTGTCTGTTGTGGGGGAGGAAGAGAAAGGAGATTATAGGCTGCTCTGAAACTCTGTCCTTGAAAGGGCAGCTTCTGGGGGAGCTCTCTCGGCCCCACCCACCTCACAGGGTGTCTGTTGTTGGGGAGGAAGGGATGGAGATTGTAGGCTGCTCTGAGAGTCTGTCCTTGTAGGGCAGCTTCTGGGAGAGCTCTCTCAGCCCCCACCCGCCTCACAGGGTGTCTGTTGTGGGGGAGGAAGGGAAAGGAGATTGTAGGCTGCTCTGAGACTCTGTCCTTGTAGGGCAGCTTCTGGGAGAGCTCTCTCAGCCCCACCCACCTTACAGGGTGCCTGTTGTGGGGGAGGAAGGAAAAGGAGATTGTAGGCCGCTCTGAGTCTCTGTCCTTGTAGGGCAGCTTCTGGGAGAGCTCTCTCAGCCCCACCCCTCTCACAGGGTATCTGTTGTGGGGGAGGAAGGGAAAGGAGATTGTAGGCCGCTCTGAGACTCTGTCCTTGAAAGGGCAGCTTCTGGGAGAGCTCTCTCAGCCCCACCCACCTTACAGGGTGCCTGTTGTGGGGGAGGAAGGGAAAGGAGATTGTAGGCTGCTCTGAGACCCTTTCCTTGAAAGGGCAACTTCTGGGAGAGCTCTCTCAGCCCCACCCGCCTCACAGGGTGCCTGTTATCAGGAGAGGAAGGGAAAGGAGACAGTAAATCCCTCTGAGACGCCAAGTGAAGGGTGGGGTATAATTCCAACTCTTCTTCTTCCTCCCCTTTCTGGGGTGGTTTCCAATAAAGAAGCAGTAGGCACCAGAGCTAGCTCTAGGGTTGCCAGCCTCCAGGTGGAGCCTGGAGTTTCCCCTGGAGTTACAACTGATTGCCAGACAAACGAGATGAGTTCTTGTGGAGGAGATGCCCACTTTGGAGGGTGGCCCCTGGTGCATCACACCCTGCTGAGGTCTCTTCCCTCCCCAAACGCCTCCCTCCCCAGCTCCACCCCTAAATCTCCAGGAATTTCCAAGCAGGGTTTGGCATCCCTATCTGGATAGATCAATTCTAGAAAATGAATCTAACCAGGGGTCATTTTGTAGAAAAAGAGCTGCTGGAGTTCATTAGCACAACTCATTCCCATTCGCTACACACCCATGACATCACCAGTAAAGAAAAAAGGTCAACGCAGTCCCTTGTGCAAGCACCAGTCGTTTCCGACTCTGGGGTGACGTCGCATCACAACATTTTCACGGCAGACTTTTTATGGGGTGGTTTGCCCTTGCCTTCCCCAGTCTTTTACGCTTTCCCCCCAGCAAGCTGAGAACTCCTTTGACCGACCTCGGAAGGATGGAAGGCCGAGTCAACCTGGAGCTGGCTACCTGAACCAGCTTCCGGTGGGATCGATCCTGGCGGAATCTGGGTTCAGGTAGCCGGCTCCAGGTTGACTCAGCCTTCCATCCTTCCGAGGTCAGTCAAAGGAGTCCCCATCTTGCTGGGGGGAAAGCGTAGATGACTGGGGAAGGCAATGGCAAACCACCCTGTAAAAAGTCTGCCATGAAAAGCAAGCTGGGGACTCCTTTTACCGACCTCGGAAGGATGGAAAGCCGAGTCAACCTGGAGCTGGCTACCTGAACCAGCTTCCGGTGGGATTGAGCAGAGGGCTCCGACTGCAGTACTGTAGCTTTACCACTCTGCGCCACGGGGCTCTTCAAAGGTAGTCGCCTGTGCAAGCACCAGTCATTTCTGACTCTGGGGTGACGTCGCATCACACATTTTCATGGCAGACTTTTTATGGGGTGGTTTGCCCTTGCCTTCCCCAGTCTTCTACGCTTTCCCCCCAGCAAGCTGGGGACTCCTTTGACCGACCTCGGAAGGATGGAAGGCTGAGTCAACCTGGAGCCGGCTACCTGAACCCAGATTCCGCCAGGATCGAACTCAGGTCGGGAGCAGAGAGCTCAGACTGCAGTACTGCAGCTTTACCACTCTGCGCCATGCGGCTCCTTACATCAGCAGACATCACCAGAAGGTGTACTAAATTATATCCGCTCAGCATCTACTTTCAAATGCTTCTTGAATTACAATTGTCATAATAAAACCTTCATACTTTTAAAATGACTTACTCCTATGTGGCCACAGAGAGCATGAGGAAGATTTCCATCTGTCTGCTTGATATGTTTTGGTTATTTCCCCATTTTTGTGGGGGGGAAATATTAGAAAGGTTGTCAGATCTTAGAGTTCAGCAAAATTCTCACAGGGGGTTTGAACAAGGGAGCCCAGAAGCAAGTATTGGGGGGGAGGAGGGGTCTAAGAAAGAATGAGCACAATAAAATTTAGAGGCTCCAGAGTTCCGCTCCTGTGAGCACCTGCCCAGAATGAGGCCTGGTAATTCCCTTCTTCAAGCCTTGGCCATAGTTTGCCTCTCATCCCTCAAGGTGTTCTCTGCATGCAGTCTTAGTGATCCCATCACCTTCGAGCCACGGACTGTATTGCGATGGACTACGCTTTTCTTTTTAGTACAACCATTTCTTTTTTCCTTTCAGGAAGACATTCCCCTCCCAGCATGCCACGCTCTCTGCTTTTGCAGCTGTCTACGTTTCGGTAAGTTTTACCCTCAAGGCTGGTTACGCCGAGTGGGGAGGAGGGCAAAAGGCCGCTCAGGAACGAGAGAGCCAGCGGTGGTGGGAGGATAGAATTCATTTTACATAAGAACATAAGAGAAGCCATGTTGAATCAGGCCAGTGGTCCATCCAGTCCAATACTCTGCCACTTAAGAACATAAGAGAAGCCATGTTGGATCAGGCCAATGGCCCATCCAGTCCAACACTCTGTGTCACATAAGAACATAAGAGAAGCCACGTGGGATCACGCCAGTGGCCCATCCAGTACAACACTCTGTCACTTAAGAACATAAGAGAAGCCATGTTGGATCAGGCCAATGGCCCATCCAGTCCAACACTCTGTGTCACATAAGAACATAAGTGAAGCCATGTTGGATCAGGCCAATGGCCTCTCCAGTCCAACACTCTATGTCACATAAGAACATAAGAGAAGCCATGTTGGATCAGGCCAGTGGCCCATTCAGTCCAACACTCTGTGTCACACAGTGGCCAATATATGTGTGTGTATACACAAACACACACATATATATACTGTGGCTTATAGCCACTGATGGACCTCTGCTCCGTATTTTTATCCAATCCCCTCTTGAAGCTGGCTTTGCTTGTAGCCCCCACCACTCCTGTGGCAGTGAATTCCACCTGTTAATCACCCTTTGGGTGAAGGACTTCCTTTTATCCGTTTTAACCTGACTGCTCAGCAATTTCATCGAATGCCCACAAGTTCTTGTATTGTGAGAAAGGGAGAAAAGTACTTCTTTCTCTACTTTCTCCGTCCCATGCATTATCTTGTAAACCTCTCTCATGTCACCCCGCAGTCGACGTTTCTCCAAGCTAAAGAGCCCCAAGCGTTTTAACCTTTCTTCATAGGGAAAGCGTTCCAAACCTTTAATCCTTCTAGTTGCCCTTTTCTGCACTTATTCCAACCTCAGCTCCTAAAGGAACACGTGAAATGGCCTTCTACTGAATCAGACCTCCAAGGACAGCCTTGTCTACTCCGACTGGAAGCTCTAAAAAATTCTTATGATCTTAAAAGTTCTTATGATCATGAGGAGGGGACATTACTTAAAACGGGCACATGGGAACCAAAAGTCTCCTTGTTTTAAAGCAGGGGTGGCCAAACTTGCTTAACGTAAGAGCCGCATAGAATAAACATCAGATGTCTGAGAACCACATGAACGTCTGATGTTTGAGGGAGGGAAGGAAGGAAGGAAGATGGGGTGGGGGTAGGAGGGAAGGGTGGCAAGAAAGCAACTTTAAATGTGTTCCTCCAAGCTGTCCAACAGGGTGGTGGGGGCTTTGAGAGCCACACGTGTGTGCGAAAAAGCCACATGTGGCTCCTGTTTTAAACCCCTGTTTTAAAGCAATGCATTAACCACTAACCACAAGGCAGTGTAAAGAATGCTCAGTTTTTCCAGTGATCATTCAGTATAGGTACCGGTCTTCTGATTGCAGACGTCAGTTGCAGGACGTCAGAGGTTTTTTTTTACTCCAGGTCTTGGTGAAAACTTATATCCCAGTGAATGATCACTGCATGTTGTCTTTTAAAGACTTATCTCCAGGGTCTCAGGTGAGATCATCTTTCGCATCACCTTCTGTCTGGTTCTTTTAACAGAAGAGGTGGTGTTTTGAAGCTGGGATCTTCTGCGTGCCAAAGAAAGGTTCTACCACTGAGCTAGGGCCCCTCTCAAAGGTTGACTGTGGGGCTCCAATTGGAAGCCCGGCTTCCCATTTCTACCCAGGCCTCCATTTTGTTTTCCTTCCAGTCACCCACAGAACGGGAATATATAAGGGAAACATATTTGGAGTACTGCGTACAATTCTGGTCACCACACCTCAAAAAATGTGCTACATTACTGGGAAAAGTCCAGGAAAGGACAACTGAATGACCCAACATGGCTTCTTATGTTTCTCCCTTTCTCACAATACAAGAACTCGTGGGCATTCGATGAAATTGCTGAGCAGTCAGGTTAAAACGGATAAAAGGAAGTCCTTCACCCAAAGGGTGATTAACAGGTGGAATTCACTGCCACAGGAGGTGGTGGAGGCTACAAGCATAGCCAGCTTCAAGAGGGGATTGGATAAAAATATGGAGCAGAGGTCCATCAGTGGCTATTAGCCATAGTATATATATATGTATGTGTGTGTGTGTATACATATATATACACACACATATATTGGCCACTGTGGTGACACAGAGTGTTGGACTGGATGGGCCATTGGCCTGATCCAACATGGCTTCTGTTATGTGACACAGAAATATTGGATTGGATGGGCCACTGCCTGATCCAACATGGCTTCTGTTATGTGACACAGACTATTGGACTGGATGGGCCACTGGCCTGATCCAACATTGCTTCTCTTAAGTTCTTATGTGACACAGAGGGTTGGACTGGATGGGCCACTGGCCTGATCCACATGGCTTCTCTTAAGTTCTTATGTGACACAGAGGGTTGGACTGGATGGGCCATTGGCCTGATCCAACATGGCTTCTGTTATGTGACACAGAGTATTGGACTGGATGGGCCACTGGCCTGATCCAACATGGCTTCTGTTATGTGACACAGAGGGTTGGACTGGATGGGCCACTGGCCTGATCCAACATGGCTTCTCTTAAGTCTTATGTGACACAGAGGGTTGGACTGGATGGGCCATTGGCCTGATCCAACATGGCTTCTGTTATGTGACACAGAGTATTGGACTGATGGGCCACTGGCCTGATCCAACATGGCTTCTGTTATGTGACACAGAGGGGTTGGACTGGATGGGCCATTGGCCTGATCCAACATGGCTTCTCTTATGTTCTTATGTGTGACACAGAGGGTTGGATTGGATGGGCCACTGGCCTGACCCAACATGGCTTCTCTTATGTTCTAAGGACCTACCTCATAGGGTTGTTCTGAAAGTTGTGAAAAGAGTCTGACAACAGAAAATGGCTCACGGACAATATTTTGGGTAATATATTCCCGTGTGCATAAACAAGCCACCCACCATCAGCAAAGCCGTGGGAGAATCCCTCAGTCTGGTCTCTCTCGCATCTCTCTCTCTGTCTCTCCTGTACCACTTTATTGCCTGTACTGTTTCCTCCCCTCCCGCTTTCCTCTCCATCTGTCTCTCTTCCCTTCCCTGCTCCACACGCTCTTTGTAGCACTGCTGCAAGCTCATTCCAGCCTAAGATGTTGTTATGATGAGTTACAGGAACAGCTAGGACCATAATGGGAAAGGCCAACCGGCTTGGTGGTAGAGCCTCTGCTTGGCATGCAGAAGGTCCCAGGTTCAGTCCCCGCCCTCCCCACTTAACAGGCTCACGTTGGAGGTGATTATGAAAGACCTCAGTCTGAACCCTGGAAAGCCGCTGCCAGTCCTGAGTAGACCAGGGGTTGTAGTGGTGAAATGTCTGAACTCTTATCTGGGAGAACTGGGTTTGATTCCCCACTCCTTCACTTGCACCTGCTGGAATGGCCTTGGGTCAGCCATAGCTCTTGTAGGAGTTGTCCTTGAAAGGGCAGCTGCCTGTAAACCAGCTCTCTCAGCTCCACCCACTTCACAGGGTGTCTGTTGTGGGGGAGGAAGGGAAAAGGAGATTGTAGGCCGATCTGAGACTCAGTCCTTGAAAGGGCAGCTTCTGCGAGAGCTCTCTCAGCCCCACCCGCCTCACAGGGTGTCTGTTGTGGGGGAGGAAGGGAAAGGAGATTGTAGGCAACTCTGAGGCCTATGTCCTTGGAAGGGCAGCTTCTAGGAGAGCTCTCTCAGCCCCACCCGCCTCACAGGGTGTCTGTTGTGGGGGAGGAAGGGAAAGGAGATTGTAGGCCGCTCTGAGCTCTGACCTTGAAAGG
The DNA here is from genome assembly GCF_032191835.1 of Heteronotia binoei. NCBI lineage: Eukaryota > Metazoa > Chordata > Lepidosauria > Squamata > Gekkonidae > Heteronotia > Heteronotia binoei. The sequence continues at coordinate 196,297,015 of NC_083224.1, read as the reverse complement.
GCAGCTTCTGGGAGAGCTCTCTCAGCCCCACCTCCCTCACAGGGTGTCTGTTGTGGGGAGAAGGGAAAGGAGATTGTAGGCCACTCTGAGACTCTGTCTTTGAAAGGGCAGCTGCTGTGAGAGCCCTCTCAGCCCCACCCACCTCACAGGGTGTCTTTTGTGGGGGGAGAAGATATAGGAAATTGTAAGCCACTCTGAGTCTCTGATTCAAAGAGAAGGGCCAGGGTACAAATTTGCAGTCTTCTTCTTGTTACATGGCAGATCTGACATAAATGAGGGCTTGTTGGGCCGGGCCAGTTGCGTATCTTAAGATTAGGTAGCAGAAATATAAACTATATAAGGACACAGACAAACACAAATAATTTAAAAAAAACCCTTCAAACGTGCTTAAAACATTAGCACTCATTGGTCTTAAAGGTGCTTTCTTTGTATTTCTTCCATGGGATCCAGGGGACCTGGGCAAAGGAAGCCCCGGCTCTTTCCTTCCTTCCCCAGGGACTTGGGGGGGGGGGGAGCTTCAGCCAATAGAAGGAAAAGAGGCTTGGGCTCAGTAGCTTTGCTCTGTGATTGAGAGAGCCTGCAGAAACAAAGTGCTGCCTCCCCCTCCTTCCCCCAAGGAGGAGCCTCAGCCAGTGGAGAAAATAGAGGTTTTGCTCTGTAGTTCCTGTGCAATTGAGCAAGTTTTGCAAAGCAAGAGCTGTGATGCAGAGGGAAGAAGAGAGAGAGAGGAGAAGGAAGCAGATGACAGCCAGTCGCTCATAGGGCCTGAAACGGCCCTCTGGACCTGACCTGACAACAGACCAAGGGTCTGATGCAGCGGAAGGCAGCTGCGGGTCCCTGTTCCATAATCCCTCATGAGAACGCCTCCTTCTTTCCAGATGTATTTCAATTCCATCATCTCGGACAGCACCAAGCTCCTGAAGCCAATCTGGTGTTCACCTTCGCTATCGCGGCTGGTGTCTGCGGACTGACGCAGATCACTCAATACCGCAGTCCACCCATCGACGTTTACGTGGGTTTCCTGATCGGTTCCGGCATTGCGGCCTACTTGGTAAGTCCGTGCATCTCCAAAGCCTCTTTAAGCCAGTTTGGTGTAGTGGTGAAGTGCGCGGACTCTTATCTGGGGGAACCTGGGTTGATTCCCCACTCCTCGGCTTGCAGCTGCTGGAATGGCCCTGGGTCAGTCATAGCTCTGGCAGAGCTGACCTTGAAAGGGCAGCTCCTGGGAGAGCTCTCTCAGCCCCCACCCGCCTCACAGGGTGTCTGTTGTGGGAGAGGAAGTGAAAGGAGATTGAAGGCCGTTCTGAGACTCTGTCCTTGAAAGGGCAGCTTCTGGAGAGCTCTCTCAGCCCCACCCACCTCACAGGATGTCTGTTGTGGGAGAGGAGGGAAAGGAGATTGTAGGCCACTATGAGACTCTGTCCTTGAAAGGGCAGCTGCTGGGAGAGCTCTCTCAGCCCCACCCACCTCACAGGGTGTCTGTTGTGGAGGAGGAAGAGAAAAGAGATTGTAGGCTGCTCTGAGACTCTTTCCTTGAAAGGGCAGCTTCGGGGAGAGCTCTCCTCAGCCCCACCTGCCTCACCAAGGTGTCTGTTGTGGAGGAGGAAGAGAAAGGAGATTGTAGGCCACCCCTGAGACTCTGGTCTTTGAAAGGGCAGCTACTGTATGAGCTTCTTAGCCCCACCTGCCTCACAAGGTGTCTGTTGTGGAGGAGGAAGGGAAAGGAGATTGTAGGCCACTCTGAGACTCTGTCCTTGAAAGGGTGGCTTCTGGGAGGGCTCTCTGTCCCACCTGCCTCACAGGGTGTCTGTTGTGGGGGAGGAAGATAAAGGAGGTTGTAGGCCACTCTGAGACTCTGTCCTTGAAAGAGCAGCTACTATAAGTAGCTCTCTCCAACCCCACCCATCTCACAGGGTGTCTGTTGTGGGGGAGGAGAAGGTATAGTAGATTTTAAGCCGCTCTGAGTCTCTGATTCAGAGAGAAGGGCAGGCTATAAATCTTGCAGTCTTCTTCTTCGTAGAAAACCAGCATTATGTGGGAAATGCTAGGCTAGGAAATCCGCCCCCACCCCCATCCTTCTGATGCTTGTGAAGACTCACTGTCAGTGAGTCTCTGACGCAGATGACATTTGTGTGTGCAGTCTCCCTTTGTGCCTGTTGTGCTGCTAGAATTACTAAGGCCTGTGCCGAAGTTTCCCCTCTGCTATGGGAAAAAAAGGAACAGATGGGAAGGAAGATCCAAGCGGGCAGCCGTGTTGGTCTGAAGCAGTAGAACAAAGCAGGAACCCAGTGGCCCCTTTACGACCAACAAAGTTTTATTCAGAATATAAGCTTTTTAAAGTGTGTGTGTGCACACTTTTTCAGACGAGGAATGAGGTACAGTGAGCAGAGCTGCAGATAGCTGGTGGGGTCTAGAAGGCAAGTGGTACACAGTTGAAATCCAATAGCAGAGTAATAAAATAAACAAATTCAAAAAACTTTTGGTCTGGGTTGCATTGGTGTGGGAAACCAACAAAACGGTAACATGCTGGAATGTGAGAATGTCTGTTAATTATTCTATTGCTCATAAGCCTGGTCTGGTTGCATTAGCGCGGGAAACCAACAAAACAGTAACATGTCGGAATGTGAGAAGGTCTGTTAATTATTCTATTGCTCATAAGCCTGGGTCAAAATGAGGGCGTTTTCCTTTCCCAGAAAGTTTTTCCTGTACAACTAATTTACGTTTTAACATGTAACATAGATATATACATCATGCTAGTTTTCCAGTAGAAAACAAATACATTACAATATAGTGGTTTAGTATTTGTATAGAATCATAGAATCGTAGAGTTGGAAGGAGCCTCCAGGGTCATCTAGTCCAACCCCCTGCACAATTGCAGGAAACTCACAAACACCTCCCCTAAATTCATACGATCTTCATTGCTGTTAGATGGCCATCTAGCCTCTGCTCAAAAACCTCCAAGGAAGGAGAATCATAGAATCCTAGAGTTGGAAGGGACCTCCAGGGTCATCTAGTCAACTCCCTGCACAGTGCAGGAAACTCACAAGGACCTCCCCCTAATTCTCAGGATCCTCATTTGCTGTCAGATGGCCATCTAGCCTCTGTTGGAAAACCTCTGAGGTAGGAGAGCCCACCACCTGCCAAGAAGGAAGCCTGTTAGAATAACAGAATCACAGAGTTGGAAGGGACCTCCAGGATCATCTAGTCCAACCCCCTGCACAATGCAGGAAACTCACAAACACCTCCCCCTCAGTTCACAGGATCTTCATTGCTGTCAGATGGCCATCTAGCCTCTGTTTAAAAACCTCCAAGGAAAGAGAACCCACCACCTCCCGAGGAAGCCTGTTCCACTGAGGAACCGCTCTAATTGTCAGGAAGTTCTTCCTAATGTTGAGCCGGAAACTCTTTTGATTTAATGGGATAAGCAGCCAATATCCCTTGTTTGAGTATGTCAATACCAAAAAACACCATCCTAAAAGAGAAATACATTGAAATACCGTGGATATGAAGCCATACTTGTTGAGAGTGGGTTTAGCATATGTAATGAGATAAAAAACCCAATATCCCTGTTCAGTCCTGGGGAGATGTTTGTTCCAAGTTTCATAATAATTTGTAATTCAGCAATTTCCCTCTCCATTCATGGGAAGGAAGTGTGCTTTTGTTCTTGCCTGCAGGATCCTCAGATTCTTTAGCCCCTAATGCTCATCTTTTCTTGCCATGTGTAGGCGTACCATGCAGTTGGCAACTTCAGAGCGCCAACGGAGAAGGCCCCTTCCAACCCCCCTGCCAAAGATGCCCTGAGAGCCCTCACCCAGCGCGGCCACGATTCCGTCTACCATCAGAACAAGTCCGTCAGCACGGATGAACTCAACCCCCAGACCCGGCTGGAGGGGATGAACCGACAGGTGCAGAGAGAGAAGAACTCATTGGGCAGTTTGAAGAGGGCTAGCGTCGACGTGGATCTCCTGGCCCCACGTAGCCCCATGGGCAAGGAGAACATGGTCACCTTCAGCAATACCTTGCCGCGGGTCAACACCCCCTCCATGGATGACCCGGCCCGTCGCCACATGACCATTCACGTGCCGGTAGATGCCTCCCGTTCCAAACAGCTGATCACCGAATGGAAGCAGAAATCTGTCGAAGGACGCAGCATGACGCTGGCTGAAGAAGTGGCCAGGCGAGCCGGCTCCGATTCCATGGTTGGCGAAGAAGAGGATCATATCCCGCCGTCCTTGTACCCCACCGTCCAAGCTCGGACTGCCGAACGAGCCTCCATGGGCCCGCGAGTTCTCATCCAACCGAGGCCCGGGGCTTCCCAACTGGTACACATCCCCGAGGAGAGCCAAGCCAATGCCGGGGCCAACATTTCTCCCAAAGGCAGTTCTGCTGTGAGGGCCAAATGGATGATGATGGCAGAAAAGGGGTCAGGGCAACGGGTGGCCAACCCACCGCGCCTCATGCAGGTCATCGCCATGTCGAAGCAGCAAGGGATGGTATCGGTGACCCCGAAGCATTCAGAGACCTCCTCCTCTTCCACCAGCTCGGATTCTTCCCAATACCGCTCTCCGTCAGAAAGAGACAGCTCCAGCGTCGTCACCATTGACGCCCATGCCCCGCATCACCCCGTGGTTCACTTATCATCCGGAAACGGGCCTTGGGAATGGAAGGCTACCCAGAAAGCTCCCGATATCCAAGACACTTACGAGCTCAACGAGATGAGCAAAGATTATCGCGGCTTCCGGCCCGCCAAGAGCGCTGGCGTCTCTCCCGGCTCTTCCGTCAGCGACATAGAACAGGATGAGCCGCGCTATGGGAGCGTGGCCACCATCAACATCTCCTCAGGGGTAGGGGGAAGCGCTCCAGTTGTGTCGGCAGAGGCCAGCCCTGCAGAAAGCGTGATGGGTGCCGCCAGCCGAGAATCGACACTGCGGAGGAAGCCGAACACTTTGACAGTGGGAGAGAAAGAGGGGCAAACCGAGGAGACCGAAAATTACTACAAGAAGATTCAAGCCAACCGAAGGTTTAAGGAGTAATTCTTCCTACCAAGCCTTCATCTTTTCTGTCCAGGACTTTTTAAAAATGTGAGTTTATTTAGGACAGCGGGGAACTTTGAGGCAAGATGTAAGTTTTCTAGAAAACATAATCTGTGCTATCCGATCTGGTGCCGGTGCCGGTGAAACAACGGAGTCTCCAACACCAGCCAGACTTCTGAGAGGACAACATGGAAGCTGTTTCTAGGAAGTGTTTCAAGCCAAGAAACTGGGCTTTCTCATCCAAGATCTTTCCTTAGCTTCCTACAATTTGAAAATGAACCAGGACTTCTCAAAGAAAACCAGCTGGATTTTCCAGTAGATTCTTTAAAAGGTGCTCAAAGACAAGCTGTAATTTATTCAAAACCAGGGACTGCAAGAACCAGTAATGGAAGGAGGCTGGGGTAAGAATTAAACAACTCAAGAATAATTGGGGTTTTTCTCCTACTTGCACTCCTGACTTTCAGTTGCAGGATAACAAAAAGTGTCAAGAGCCAGTTATCACAAGGTTAGAAACGTGCATCACACAGAAAAGAACATGCCTCTGAGGGTTACTTCCTCTACGGTAAAGAGGTGCCTTCTTTTCCTGTGGATTAAATCGAGGGTGGGGAGGGAATCTGTAAATATCCGTGTCCTGGATAGAGGCAAGCAAGGGGCTCATTGACAGAAAGGCCTTTTTATCGAAGATTGAGGTTGATCGAAGATTGAGGTTGATCCTTAGAAGTGCAGGACTTGAACGTAGACCTTCGTGTTGCTGGATCAGGCCAAAGTAGGTCCATCTGAGACTGGCATCCCGTTTCTACCAGCGGACCCTGCCAGACGATTCCGAGGAAGTCGCCAGGGACTGTAAAGAAGAGCCATCTCCGGTGGTTTGAATACGCCGCTAGGAATTCAGCGTTGTTCGACCGGTTTAGTTGGGACAGTGTTTCCTCAGCTGAACGTTGAGAATGGCTCAGTTTGCAGAATACCTTCACCTTCTGGCAATTCCAGAAAGGCCTTATCTGCGGTGCTCTGCTCATTCTTTGCCTTTCCTTTCCCTGCAGCTTTGGAGGCGTCATCTGGATTTAACTTCCTGCCTCGGATTCACCAGTGTTGTCAGAAGGACCGGGGACTTCCTTGGGGCTCTGGGGCTGGGATAGGTGACCGAGGGTTGACAAGTCAGTGATGGAAAATACCTGGAGACTTTGGGGGTGGAGTTTAGGAAGGGGAGGGGCCTCAGCTGGGTACAATGCCATAGAGCCCACCCTCTAAAGCAGCAGCCCAGACTGAGAATTTCTCCTCTGACTGGACAACTTCAGAGCTTTGGCCTCCTCATAATGGCGGTTATCAGTTTGAGGCGTGAAGCGGAAAGCGATGGCAGGCTTTCTCAGCCTCTGCCTCTAAAGCGGGAGGGATGCTTTATGGGTGGGGCAAGGTTGTCAACCCCAGTGTAGGAAATTCCTGGAGATTTGGGGGAGGGGAGGTGGAACCTAGGGAGGGGAGGGCTTGGGGAGGGACCTCAGCCGTGTATAATGCTGCGTTCTGAGGTAGCCATTTTCTCCAGGGGAACTGATCTCTGTAGTCTGGAGCTCAGTTGTAATTCTGGGAGAAGTCACCCGGAGACTGGCAACCCTAGGGTGGGTTAAGTGTTAAGGCATGAATAAAGAGTTTGGGGGAAATAGGAAGGGATGTATTCCCTTTAGGGATAATATTGGGTCTGAGTGGGGTATCCGCTGTTAGCACGAGAAACATTCAAATAATGAGTGAAGAGGGAGAATCACCTATAACGGTCCCTCAGGAGTCCACAATGCACACCCAGCGAGAGATGGATTTCTTCAAGCCTAGAGTTACCCAGATGTTAACATGACCTTGAGTGAGTGGAATAGGTTAGGGTGTCATTTCTGCTCTTTCTGGAGTGTCTCGCCAAGTACTTGAGGAAGGGAAGGGCTCAGTTATTTGGCTCTATCTCAAGGATTTTGCCTTTCCGACGAGGGTAAGAGGTCCAAATGAGGGTGGCGAAGACACAAAAAAGCCGATCAAAGGAAGGGAGGTGCCTTCCAAAATGGCGGCTCGCTGAGGTAAAGCGAAGAAGACCCCAGTGGCTTCCTGGGTCTTCGTAAGCAACTGTGGCTGGGTGCCCAACGCCGCTGTGGGGAATCAATTGTTATGTGGGATTGTTGGCATGAATTAAAGAGGGAAGGGGTGTTTGTCTAAATGGAAGGGATATATAACTTTGTGGAGGTTTTAGGGGAGTTCCCCCCACAGAGGCATGAGAGAGGTGATTTATGTAGAAGAGCTAGTGGAGGGGAAAGCATGGAATAGGGGGAGAGGGGCTTAGAAGGCAGATATGAATGGTATTTATGGGGAGTCCTCAAGGGTTGCCAACTCCAAGTTAGACAATTCCTAGAGATTTGGGGGTAGAGAGCCTGGGAAGGGCTAGGTTTGGGAAATGGAGAGACCTTTCTCCACCCAACAGCGATTTCCGCCATGGGAACTGATCTTTGTAACCTGGAAAGGTGTGAGTTTGGGGGCTCTCCAGACCCGACCTGGAGATTGGCAAGCGTTAAGGTCGACCCACACAAGTCATAAAGTTTTGCAACTGGCACTTGTAAACAAGTCGTTGAATGCCTTCTGAGTCTTCTGGAAATTTTTGGAATCCGTTAATTAAAGTAAATAATGCTAATTTCTCTCCTAAAGCGTATGGATCTAAGGTGGGTTCAAGGAGTGGGGAAAGATCTGCCGTCAGTGAATCCAGGGCAGCAATCTACGTGATGCCCAGGGAAGCATGCTTTAATACAGGGGTGGCCAAACTGTGGCTTCGGAGCCACATGTGGCTCTTTCACACATATTGTATGGCTCTCAAAGCTCCTAAAACCCATTGACTGGCTTGGCCAGCGGCTTGGAGAATACATTTAAAGTTAACGTGGCTTTCTTTCCACCTCTTCCTCGCTCTCATCTATTTTCCTTCCTTCCTTCCGGCTCTTAGACATCTGACCTTCATGTCTTGCAGCTCTCAGACATCTGATGTCTATTTTATGTGGCTCTTATGTTAATCAAGTTTGGTCACCCCTGCTTTAATATTTCACTGGAAGAGCAGGTAATTTTGTCTCAAGTATCTTTAGCTCTTCAGCCATTCTTTTCTGTTTTAAGGCAGGTAGTTCTGTAGTGCCCTGGAAGTTACTGGGTCACTCTGTCGCCCGTCAAAAGCAGAGACGTGGAATTAGGATTTAATCCCAGCGGAAGCTGACTGGAGAAGCAAGGCCAGAACGGTGAAGCATACAGAGATGTAGCAGGCAACCTCCTTCAGTGCATAAATTCTTTTGAGCCTCATAGGCCCCTTACATGTATTTCTCGTGGCCTGCTATAATGCAGAGACAACAGCAAAATTATTTGCTGTTAGGCCTCCTACCCTGACTGTATAGGCTGGGCAGCTCTTGCCACAATCTGGGAGTTACTCAAATCGGAGTGCTGTGCAGAAGCTCCGATGGGTTCGGTAACGAAAAGGACGTGTCTCCCCCAGCCAGCGTGGACAAGCCACGCGTGTTCCCTGCTGCTCCCGGTTGGGGAAAGGCACAGGAAAGCAGGGGAATGGGGAGGGAGCGCAGAGATACAAATCAGCCTTCTTTGGAACTTCGGAACTTTAAGTTGATCACTGCAAGCTGGGCTCCAGGAAAGGTAGAAGGGAAACCGGAGCTTCCATGCAATTTAAATCACACTGGAGTGGGGAGGGAGAGGGGTGGCCCCCACTCTCTACAGCTTCTTGCTCTCACCCCTATGGCCCCCCTCCTACAGTCCCCCTGTAGCCCCCTCCCCCTGTGACTCTTGGCTATGGGGCTGAAGTAGTCCAAACAGGTATCTGAGTCTGCGCTAGCGAGCACGACTTCCACAGGGGCATCTCTCATTCTGGGGCATCTCTCATTCTGAAAACCTGGCAAAGGTGGTGATCTGCCAGCTCTTGAGGCTCATGTGCTCAAAGCCGCACCCCTGCTGGTTGCGGTGTGTGTTTATGACGGTTTCTTCAGGCAATCCTCGAGCCGAGTTACATCAGCCGGGTGGATAACGAGATGTCACTCTAGGCTCCTCCTCTCTCTCTCTCCTCCCGTTTCCATGGTGGCCAGAGAACCACATTGCTATCTCGAGACAGTGTGCAGTTGCAATAAAAAAGGCCAACGCCATGCTGGGAATTATTAGGAAGGGAACTGAAAACAAATCAGCCAGTATCACAATGCCCCTGTATAAATCGATGGTGCGACCTCATTTGGAATACTGTGTACAATTCTGGTCACCGCACCTCAAAAAGGATATTCTAGCATTGGAACAAGTGCAGAAAAGGGCAACTAGAATGATTAAAGGGTCGGAACACTTTCCCTATGAAGAAAGGTTAAAACGCTTGAGGCTCTTTAGCTTAGAGAAATGTCGACTGAGGGGGTGACATGATAGAGGTTTACAAGATTATGCCTGGGATGGAGAAAGTAGAGAAAGAAGTACTTTTCTCCCTTTCTCACAATACAAGAACTCGTGGGCATTCAATTAAATTGCTGAGCAGTCGGGTTAGAACAGATAAAAGGAAGTCCTTCTTCACCCAAAGGGTGATTAACATGTGGAATTCACTGCCACAGGAGGTGGTGGTGGCTACAAGCATAGCCAGCTTCAAGAAGGGATTGGATCAGCATATGGAGCCAAGGTCCATCAATGGCTCTTAGCCACATCCTATTGTTGGAACTCTCTGTCTGGGGCAGTGATGCTCTGTGTTCTTGATGCTGGGGGGGGCACAGTGGGAAGGCTTCTAGCCCCACTGGTGGACTTCCTGACGGGCCTTGGGTTTTTTGGCCACTGTGTGACTGAGAGTGTTGGACTGGATGGGCTATTGGCCTAATCCAACATGGCTTCTCTTGTTTTCTTATGTGTGACACAGAGTTTTGGACTGGATGGGCCATTGGCCTGATCCAGCATGGCTTCTCTTACGTTCTTATGTGTTTATGTTCTCTCTCTGATGGACTTGTTCAAAAAGCTGCTGAGCTTTTAATATCGGCTTGGTTATGCTCCCTTTTGCAGCCTGGCCTTCAATCTGCAAAGCCAATTAAACGTCCTCTCTGAAAGGGGAGAGAAATCTCTTTTTAAACAGCTGTCAGTGAGAGTGACATCTGCAAACTGTCTGGCCTGGATCTCTCTGTCTCCCCCCGCCCCCCCCCCCCCGCCGGCGCCATTTTGCCATGGATTTCAATTCTGCACCTAATGGCACGTTTTATGCCGCAGGTAGATATTTCTGAAAATTCCAAGGCAGAAGCCACACAACGCCTCTCTCAAGGCGCAGCTGTAGAAATACCAAACCAGACCGAGCCTGATGCTGACTGAAGGATACTCAATTCTGCTCCGAAAAAGCGGATTCTTTCACTGCACGCAGGTCCGGATCGTAGGGTTGCCAAGTCCCATTCAAGAAATATCTGGGGACTTTGGGGGTGGAGCCAGGAGACTTTGGGGGTGGAGCCAAGAGCAAGGGGTGTGACAAGCATCATTGAACTCCAAGGGAGTTCTGGCCATCACATTTAAAGGGACTGCACATCTTTTTAAATGCCTTCCTTCCAAAGGATATAATGAAGGATAGGGGCACCTTCTTTTGGGGCTCATAGAATTGGATCCCCTGGTCCAAACTTTTTGAAACTTGGGAGGTATTTTGGGGAGAGGCACTAGGTGCTATACTGAAAATTTGGTGCCTCTATCGCAAAAAAGCAGCCCTCCCAGAGCCCCTGATACCCGCAGATCAATTCCCCATCATTCCCTATGGGAATTGTTCATGGAGGTGCATGATGGCTGTGGGGGCGGGGCTTCCCGCACTGGCCAGGTGGCTGGGGGAGGGGGGAAGCCTGTAAAACCGCGGGATCCCCCTCTGGGACCTGGGGATTGGGAAGCCTACCGGATCGACATGTTTTTTGAGGGGAGGGGGGCAAAATTTAAAAATGGCACCCCCTTATGGGCCATCTATCTTATGGTCCCATAGAATACAATGGACTCCATACCCAATCTGGCGCCCCCCGTCTGTTGGTGCTCAGAGCAAGCACCCCCCCTCTGCCCACCCCCTCGATCCGGCCCAGACTGCACGACTCATTTGAAGACCAAGGGTAGCTTTTTAAGAATAAGGGTGATTCCTTCTGCCTCCCCATTTTCCAATCTGTCTCATCAAGACTCCTGAAGGCAGCTGAATTTCTAGCCAGTACCCTGACTGTGAATAAAGGTGAAGGTAATCCCCTGTGCAAGCAGCAGTCGTTTCCGACTTGGGGGTGACGTCGCATGTAACGTTTTCACAGCAGACTTTGTGGAAGCTGGGTTTTCAGGAAGCCGGCTCGAGGTTGACTCAGCCTTCCATCCTGCCAAGGTTGGTCAAATGAGTCCCCAGCTTGCTTGGGGGGGTGGGAAGTGTAGATGACTGGGGAACGCAATGGCAAACCATCTCATAAAAAGTCTGCCATGAAAGCGTTGTGAAAGCAACGTCACCCCACAGTCAGAAATGACTGGTGCTTGCACAGGGGACCTTTCCTTTCCTTGCCATTGGGATCGAACTTAGGTCATGAGCAGAGCTTGGACTGCAGTACTGCAGCTTTACCACTCTGTGCCACGAATAGCCAGATGCTTTAGAAGGATGGGGGAAACAAACTTCTCTCCTGGGAGACCCAGGCTTTTTTTGTAGCAGGAACTCCTTTGCCTATTAGGCCACCCCCCCCACCCCCCGATGTAGCCAATCCTCCAAGAGCTTATAGGGCTCTTAGTACAAAGTCTACTGTAAGATCCAGGATGACTGGCTACATCAGAGTGTGTGTGGCCTAATATGCAAAAAAAGCCCTGGGGAGACCCATCAGGTTGGGGTCTCACCAAACGGTTGAGCAAACATTTGGTCACACACATGCTCAGCTAGCAATGGAACCTGGGTACAGGAGAAGAAGACGACTGCGGATTTATACCCTGCCCTTCTCTCTGAAGCAGAGACTCAGAGCGGCCATATCTTCTTCTCCCACAATAGACACCCTGGGAGGTGGGTGGGGCTGAGAGAGCTGTCCCAGAAGCTACCCTTTCAAGGACAGAGTCTCAGAGTGGCCTACAATCTCCTTTCCCTTCCTCCCCCGCAACAAACACCCTGTGAGGTGGGTGGGGCTGAGAGGGCTCTCCCAGAAGCTGCCCTTTCAAGGACAGTCTCAGAGCAGCCTACAATCTCCTTTCCCTTCCTCCCCCGCAACAAACACCCTGTGAGGTGGGTCGGGCTGGAGAGGGCTCTCACAGCAGCTGCCCTTTCAAGGACAGAGTCTCAGAGCGACCTACAATCTCCTTTGCCTTCTTCCCCTACAACAGACAACCTGTGAGGTGGGTGGGGCTGAGAGAGCTCTCCCAGAAGCTGCCCTTTCAAGGAAAGTGTCTACAATCTCCTTTCCCTTCCTCCCCCACAACAGACACCCTGTGAGGCGGGTGGGGCTGAGAGAGCTCTCCCAGAAGCTGCCCTTTCAAGGACAGTCTCAGAGCAGCCTACAATTTCCTTTCCCTGCCTCCCCCACAACAGACATACTGTGAGGTGGGTGGGGCTGAGAGGGCTCTCCCAGAAGCTGCCCTTTCAAGGACAACTACCAGAGCTATGGCTGACCCAAGACCATTCCAGCAGGTGCAAGTGGAGGAGTGGGGAATCAAACCCGGTTCTCCCAGATAAGAGTCTGCACAATTAACCACTACACCAAACTGGCTCTCAGAAGCTGAGGTGTTGGATGCACATAACACACAGGCTGCTCTGCTTGCCCATTGGGGGTTACAACTGAGAAGGATCAGCTGATATATGTAGCCAAGAAACATCTGGGCTTTGGGGATTAGCAGCCGGCAAGAAGAGCTTTTCAGCTAGCACCTCACCCCCTTTCCTGCCCTGTCTCTCTCCCCTGCCCTCCCCAACTAACTTCCTCTCTTTCTGGCACAAGTCCTGCAACGTTGCACCCAACATCTTGAGGAATTCTGCTGTCCAGGCATTCACATCAGGTTGTCCAAAAGGATCGCAGCTGGCACGAGAAATCCCACTTGTATTTCTTCCGGGAGAACAAAAAAATCCGCCAGCTTAGAACAAAGGCCCATGCGAGCAGAAACAGATGTCTCTGAAGGCCCCCCCAGATAAAAGCGTACGCAGCTGACAAATGTGAAAAGACGAAAGCAGGCAAAATAGTGATGTGCAATGTGCGTACGTGGGGCAACAATATTGTGGATGCGAGGCGACAGGACACGCCGATACAGCTAGCATGCAACATGGCTACTGCACAGCTGCAAACTGCGTCGCAGGTTATGCAAAACGTTTTAGGGTTCCCAAGTCTACTTCAAGAAATATCTGGGGGCCGGAGCCAGAAGACTTTGGGGGTGGAGCCAAGAGACATTGGGGGTGGAGCCAGGAGCAAGGTTGTGACAAACATCATTGAACTCCAAAGGGAGTTCTGGCCCTCGCATTTAAAGGGACTGCACACCTTTTAAATGCTTTCCCTTCATTGGAAACAATGAAGGGATAGGGGCACTTTCTTTGGGGGGCTCATAGAGTAGGACCCCCTGGTACAATCCTTTTGAAACTTGGAGGGCCTTTTGAGGAGAGGCACTGAATACTTTGCTGCAAATCTGGTGCCTCTATCTCAAAAAACAGCCGCCCCAGATACACACAAATGAACTCTCCATTATACCCTATGGGAATCGGTCTCCATAGTGCCCAGCAGTCAGACATTTCCCTCCCCCCCCCGACTTTCTGATGACCCTGAAGCAAGGGGAGGGCCTCCAAAGCGGGTGATCTCCTGCCCCCACCTGGGGATTGGCAACTTTAAGACATTTGCAAACATGCGAACTCGCTCATGGCTAAACGTGCAGCCCCCTCAACAGATGGTGTTGTTTATTGGTTTTAAATATTTGTCTGACTTTGCAGCGGAACTCTGATATAGGCACACGCACGCAAGCGTATACAGATATGACATATAGTGGTTAGAATTAATTCTGGAGCAGTGAGGTTTAAGGGGGGCGGGGATCAAGTTCTCCCTCCCTTAAGATCCGCCCCCCCCCACACACACCAATTTAGGAAAGGATTTGCGTTTGGAAAGCAAATCTGCACTTTATTATAAAACAGAGCAAACGGTCAATCAACAACCATCTTCCTTATCCTCACACCCCTTCCAACCCTCCCAGCAATCAACACAGAACAATGGTCACATTCCACAGCCAGTTTCCTTATCACCACCCTTCCAGGAAGCCCCACCAAACAATGGGTACATTCACAAACCAATTGCCCTCTCACCACACCCCCTCCAGCCTAGAAATAGCAGCTCTCAGCAGCCCTGGCCTCACTCAATGCACAGCAGCCAAGAAGGTCAGAACACCTGCTCCGGCTGCAACACCACTGAGGATGTTCTCCGCAGCTGAGAACGAAATGTCTGGAAGAAAAACTTTCTCCAGTAGAACATGGCACTTGAGCCCAAAAGATTCTACAAACCCTAAAGAGCAAACGGTGGTTTTTGCCAACTGCTGTATGATATTATAGCATTGGGAAAAGTCAGGAAAGGGCAACTAGAATGATTAAAGGTTTGGAATACTTTCCCTATGAAGAAAGGTTAAAACGCTTGGGGCTTTTTAGCTTGAAGAAATGTTGACTGAGGGGGTGACATAATAGACTGAGGTTGACAAGATTATGTGTGGGATGGAGAAAGTAGAGAAGTCCTTTTCTCCCTTTCTCACAATACGAGAACTCGTGGGCATTCAATGACATTGCTGAGCAGTCGGGTTAGAACAGATAAAAGGAAGTCCTTCTTCACCCAAAGGGTGATTAACATGTGGAATTCACTGCCACAGGAGGGGTGGTCGGCAGGTACAAGCATAGCCAGCTTCAAGAGGGGATTGGATAAAAATATAGAACAGAGGTCCATCAGTGGCTATTAGCCACAGCCTATTGTTGGAACTCTCTGTCTGGGGCGGTGATGCTCTGTATTCTTGGTGCTTGGCGGTTGGGGGGGGGGCAAAGTGGAAGGGCTTCTAGCCCCACTTGTGAACCTCTTGATGGCTCTTGGGGTTTTTTTGGCCACTGTGTGACACAGAGTGTTGGACTGGATGGGCCACTGGCCTGATCCAACATGGCTTCTCTTATGTTCTTATGTGACACAGAGTGTTGGACTGGAGGGGCCACTGGCCTGATCCAACATGGCTTCTCTTATGTTCTTATGTGACACAGAGTGTTGGACTGGATGGGCCACTGGCCTGATCCATCAGGGCTTCTCTTATGTTCTTATGTGACACAGAGTGTTGGACTGGATGGGCCACTGGCCTGATCCAACAGGGCTTCTCTTATGTTCTTATGTGACAGAGTGTTGGACTGGATGGGCCATTGGCCTGATCCAACATGGCTTCTCTTATGTTCTTATGTGACACAGAGTGTTGGACTGGATGGGCCATTGGCCTGATCCAACAGGGCTTCTCTTATGTTCTTATGTGACACAGAGTGTTGGACTGGATGAGCCATTGGCCTGATCCAACAGGGCTTCTCTTCTGTTCTTATGTGACACATAGTGTTGGAGTGGAGGGGCCATTGGCCTGATCCAACATGGCTTCTCTTATGTTCTTATGTGACACACAGTGTTGGACTGGATGGGCCATTGGCCTGATCCAACAGGGCTTCTCTTCTGTTCTTATGTGACACAGAGTGTTGGACTGGATGGGCCATTGGCCTGATCTAACAGGGCTTCTCTTCTGTTCTTATGCGACACAGAGTGTTGGACTGGATGGGCCATTGGCCTGATCCAACAGGGCTTCTCTTATGTTCTTATGTGACACAGAGTGTTAGACTGGATGGGCCATTGGCCTGATCCAACAGGGCTTCTCTTATGTTCTTATGTGACACAGAGTGTTGGACTGGATGGGCCATTGGCCTGATCCAACAGGGCTTCTCTTATGTTCTTATGTGACACAGAGTGTTGGACTGGATGGGCCATTGGCCTGATCCAACATGGCTTCTCTTATGTTCTTATGTGACACAGAGTGTTGGACTGGATGGGCCATTGGCCTGATCCAACAGGGCTTCTCTTCTCTTCTTATGTGACACAGAGTGTTGGAGTGGAGGGGCCATTGGCCTGATCCAACAGGGCCTCTCTTATGTTCTTATGTGACACAGAGTGTTGGACTGGATGGGCCATTGGCCTGATCCAACAGGGCTTCTCTTCTGTTCTTATGTGACACAGAGTGTTGGAGTGGAGGGGCCATTGGCCTGATCCAACATGGCTTCTCTTATGCTCTTATGTTCTTAACACTCCTGACTTCTGCTTTTGCACGGTTCACAATGTATTGGCCCGAAACAGCACTTCCCAGCTTGGGAACTTGTTAGCTGAAAGTTATAAAACCTCATAGGCCCCAAATTTTGTATCTGGCGCAATTCTCAAGCTTGTTTTTGCCCCAGATTCAATGCTCAGATCTCTTCCGAGCGATATTTTTATGACACGTTCCCATGTGAAAGAATAGATTACCCACCGTATGAACACTTCAGTGTATGCTGTGCCAGAGCACGGGAGCATCAAAGGAAACACGTTGATCGTTCGTCATCCAAAGCGACATCCCTTTCGGCTTGTGCTGGGCTGGAGCGATGTTTGGGGAAAGAAGCTCAAACGACATGAGGCCGCATTACAGGTGGAAGATGGATTGAACCGCCCCAAGGCCAAGAGAATGCTGCCAACTTAAGGCCTGCGAGAACTTGCATTTGGACAGACACCACTAAGAACATAAGAGAAAGCCTTGTTGGGTCAAGCCAGTGCCCATCCAGTCCAAAACTCTGTGTCACACAGGGGCCAAAAAACCCAGGTGCCATCAGGAGGTCCACCAGTGGGGCCGACACTAGAAGCCCTCCCCACTGTTGCCCCCCAGCCACCAACAATACAGAGGCATCACTGCCTGAGACATAAGAACATAAGAGAAGCCATATTGGATCAGACCAATGGCCCATCCAGTCCAACACTCTGTTGTCACATAAGAACATAAGAGAAGCCATGTTGGATCAGGCCAGTGGCCCATCCAGTCCAATACTCTGTCACTTAAGAACATAAGAGAAGCTATGTTGGATCAGGCCAGTGGCCCATCCAGTCCAACACTCTGTGTCACATAAGAACATAAGAGAAGCCATGTTGGATCAGGCCAGTGGCCCCTCCACTCCAACACTCTGCGTCACATAAGAACATAAGAGAAGCCATGTTGGATCAGGCCAGTGGCCCATCCAGTCCAACACTCTGTGTCACTGTCGCCAAAGAAACAAAGTGCCCTCAGGAGGTCCACCACTGGAGCCAGGACACTGGAAGCCCTCCCACTGTGCCCCCCAAGCACCAAAAATACAGACCATCACCTGCCCCAGACAGAGAGTTTCAACAATACACTGTGGCTAAGAGTCACTGATGGACCTCTCTGCTCCATATGCTTATCCAATCCTCTCTTGAAGCTGGCTATGCTTGTAGCCGCCACCACCTCTTGTGGCAGTGAATTCCACATGTTAATCACCCTTTGGATGAAGAAGGACTTCCTTTTATCCGTTCTAGCCTGACTGCTCAGCAGTTTCATTGGGTGAGTTCTCGTATTGTTGAGAAAGGGAGAAAAGTACTTCTTTCTGTATCTGCTGCCTCGACAAAGTCAGGAAGGCAGCAGGCATGAGGAGAGGGGGTGCCCCTAGGTCAAGCAGCGCCCTAGCCAGCAACCTACTTGGCCTACTCCCACCCGCCGGCCCCGGATGTAGCTAATCCTGCTGGAGCTTACAGTAAACCCTGTACTAAAAGCCCTGTAAGCTCTTGGAGGATTGGCTAGTCTAATATGCAAAGGAGTTCCTATTACAAAAAAAGCCCTTGTAAACCTCTCTCATGTCACCCCGCAGTCGACGTTTCTCCAAGCTAAAGAGCTGCAAGCGTTTTAACCTTTCTTCGCAGGGAAAGTGTTCCAACCCTTTAATCATTCTGGTTGCCCTTTTCTGTACTTTCCCCCAATGCTATAATATCTTTTTTGGGGTGCAGTGACCAGAATTGTACACCGTACTCCAAATGAGAGGCCGCACCATCGATTTATACAGTTTTCCTCCACAAGAAGATGGAAGGCAACAGTGGCCAACCATCATGAGGGAGCCGGAAGGCCAAGGAAACACACATGGTTGCAACTGGAATGCCACATTTCTTTGAAAAATACGGTCCAAAGTCAAGGGCTGGTTCACACAGGTGGTGAGCTCTGAAATGGGCTTTTGGCTCTGAAATTGGGGATTCAGTTTTGGACTTCAATACTAATAACTCCCCTGAAGACAGAAAGTTTAACAGAGGATGCAAAAAAAGAAGAGACAAGATCTTTTACACAATGGTGTCCAGATCATGTGAAGTGATGGTATCGCTTTGCTCTGGTAAGACCTCACCTGGAGTGTCGTGTTCAGTTTGGGGCATCGCATTTTAAGGATCTAGACAAGCATGAACGGGTCCAGAGGAGGGCAACAAAGACGGTGAGGGGTCTGGAGACTAAGTCCTATGAAGAAAGGCTGAAGGAGAGGGCATGTTTAGCCTGGCGAGGAGGTGGCTGAGAGGTGATATCACCATCTTCAAGGACTTGAACGGCTGTCATATAGAGGAGGGTGTAGAATTGTTTCCTGTAGCTCCAGAAGGTCGGACCAGAACCAACGGGGTGAAATTAAATAAAAAGAATTCCCGTCTCAACATTAGGAAGAACTTCCTGACCGTTAGAGCGGAGAGCCAGTTTGGTGTAGTTGTTAAGTGTGCGGACTCTTATCTGGGAGAACCGGGTTTGATTCCCCACTCCTCCACTTGCACCTGCTAGCATGGTCTTGGGTCAGCCATAGCTCTGGCAGAAGTTGTCCTTGAAAGGGCAGCTGCTGTGAGAGCCCTCTCCAGCCCCACCCACCTCACAGGGTGTCTGTTGTGGGGGAGGAAGGTAAAGGAGATTGTGAGCCGCTCTGAGACTCTTTGGAGTGGAGGGCGGGATATAAATCCAATATCTTCTTCTTCTTCCTCAGTGGAACAGACTCCCTCGGGAGGTGGTGGGCTCTCCTTCCTTGGAGGTTTCTAAACAGAGGCTAGATAGCCACCTGACAGCAATGAAGATGCTGTGAATTTAGGGGGAGGTGTTTGTGAGTTTCCTGCATTGTGCATGGGGTTAGAATAGATGACCCTGAAGGTCCCTTCCAACTCTATGATTCTACGATTCTAAGAGGTACCCTCTTGGGGCTGACCAGTACTCCATCTAGTTGTGGAGACGCGATAGTGTGGATATGGTGGTGTAAAGTCTGCCACCTAGGGAGTCTAGCTTTCTGCCCTCTCTGTCAGGGAGTGTCGGATGCTGTCTTTGAGGTGAACTGTACTATGACTGAGTTAGGTGCCGGACTGGGCGCTGAGGAACTTTGCGTCTGCTGGTTGGATCTTGTAAAGGGCCTCCAATCGGTGGGACGTTGACGGGGTCGAGGCCGGCTTGTCCCATCCTTCTTTGAGGGTTGCAAGATGTACTGGTTGCATCGGCAGGGAGGATGTAGGGGGCAAATCTGATTGTGCCAGTTGGTAGACCAGGTCTGTGATCTGTGGTGCTTCTGTGTACATTGGGATATTCATCGCCTCTGCCATCCGAGTTATGAGTTCCAGGTTGGCCTTGGTGCCTTCCGATGGGGACAAGGTGCCTGATGGCATAATGTCTGGGGAGCGGTCGGTTTGGGTCTCATCTGGCTCGGAATCAGATGATGAGGAGACTGAAGGAGACTGGTCAGGCGATTTATCCGGTTGGCCCGGGAGTAGATCGTCTGGCATGTAAAATGGGGGTTACATAAGAACATAAGAGAAGCCATGTTGGATCAGGCCAATGGCCCATCCAGTCCAACACTCTGTGTCACAGAAGAACATAAGAGAAGCCATGTTGGATCAGGCCAGTGGCCCATCCAGTCCAACACTCTGTGTCACAGAAGAACATAAGAGAAGCCCTGTTGGATCAGGCCAGTGGCCCATCCAGTCCAACACTCTGTGTCACATAGGAACATAAGAGAAGCCCTGTTGGATCAGGCCAGTGGCCCATCCAGTCCAACACACTGTGTCACATAAGAACATAAGAGAAGCCATGTTGGATCAGGCCAGTGGCCCCTCCAGTCCAACACTCTGTGTCACATAAGAACATAAGAGAAGCCATGTTGGATCAGGCCAATGGCCCATCCAGTCCAACACTCTGTGTCACAGAAGAACATAAGAGAAGCCCTGTTGGATCAGGCCAATGGCCCATCCACTCCAACACTCTGTGTCACATAAGAACATAAGGGAAGCCATGTTGGATCAGGCCAATAGCCCCTCCAGTCCAACACTCTGTGTCACAGAAGAACATAAGAGAAGCCCTGTTGGATCAAGCCAGTGGCCCATCCAGTCCAACACTCTGTGTCACATAGGAACATAAGAGAAGCCCTGTTGGATCAGGCCAGTGGCCCATCCAGTCCAACACACTGTGTCACATAAGAACATAAGAGAAGCCATGTTGGATCAGGCCAGTGGCCCCTCCAGTCCAACACTCTGTGTCACATAAGAACATAAGAGAAGCCCTGTTGGATCAGGCCAGTGGCCCATCCAGTCCAACACTCTGTGTCACAGAAGAACATAAGAGAAGCCCTGTTGGATCAAGCCAGTGGCCCATCCAGTCCAACACTCTGTGTCACATAGGAACATAAGAGAAGCCCTGTTGGATCAGGCCAGTGGCCCATCCAGTCTAACACTCTGTGTCACATAAGAACATAAGAGAAGCCATGTTGGATCAGGCCAGTGGCCTCTCCAGTCCAACACTCTGTGTCACATAAGAACATAAGAGAAGCCATGTTGGATCAGGCCAATGGCCCATCCAGTCCAGCACTCTGTGTCCCACAGTGGCCAAAAAAATTATATATATACACACACATATACACACAGTGGCTAATAGCCGCTGATGGACCTCCGCTCCATATTTTTATCCAATCCCCTCTTCAAGCTATCTATGCTTGTAGCCGCCACCACCTCCTGTGGCAGTGAATTCCACATGTTAATCATCCTTTGGGTGAAGAAGGACTTCCTTTTATCCATTTTAACCTGACTGCTCAGCAATTTCATCGAATGCCCACGAGTTCTTGTATTGTGAGAAAGGGAGAAAAGGACTTCTTTCTCTACTTTCTCCATCCCGTGCACTATCTTGTAAACCTCTCTCATGTCACCCCGCAGTCGACGTTTCGTCAAGCTAAAGGGGTTCATCCCTGAGCGTTTCCTGGGGGCCCTGTGGTGCTCCCAGTGCGGCCGACGATGGCTGTTGTTGTTGGGGAAGTGTCCCTTGTGGTATGACTGGATGGCTGACGGCAGCTTTGAGTGTCCGGAGTCTAGCTTGTAGGTCTGAGTCCAGATATTGGGCACAGCATGCTCCGCTATGTGGCGAGGGGGACCGATGGTGGCGGTGACACCTTCGCCCTGCTTATTGAGGGGATGATGATCAGGGACTGGGCGATCCGGATTGGTAAGTATACTGATGTCGTCATTTGGCTTGAGACCTGGATCTGCTCCTGTATGTTCGGGATCGTGATCGGCTGCAGGACAGATCATGTCGGTGTCGGGAGCGTGGCCTGCTTCGAGCTCTCGAGTCGGTGTATCGAGACCGCGATCTGCTTCTACGTCCTGAACGGCTGTCTCGGGACCTTGAGGCTCAATGTCGAGGGGTGGCACACAATGGTTCTTGCTGCGGGAGTAGCATCGGGTTGTGTCTAGGAGAGAGAGGCGGTCGATTCGGTGATGTAGTTATGGCCTGCTCCTGGAGCGGTAGGGTGGATGCCTGAGAGAGTAGGTGTGCTTGGCTCCGTATATCCTGAAACCAGCTGGCTTGATCGTGCTGGTGGGGATCGAGGGCCCTTTCTAATGTTCCCCAGAGAGTACTAAGATCGGGAACCCAAAATCTTCTCGCTGTCCCCGGGCCAAAGGAAGCCCGCCTGAAATCTACCAGGGACAGGGCTTTCTCTGTAATGGCCCCTTCCTGGTGGAACCAGCTGCCGGAAGAGGTGAGGGCCCTGTGAGACCTTGCTCAGTTTCGCAGGGCCTGTAAGACAACCCTCTTCCGGCCGGCTTATAACTAACCGGCATAGGAAATTGAGTGTAGCTCTGTTATATTTCTGTTATGTTTTTAATGCTTTTAACTGTGTAAAATGTTTAAATTTAATACTTTTATGTTA
The DNA here is from genome assembly GCF_032191835.1 of Heteronotia binoei. Taxonomy (NCBI): domain Eukaryota; kingdom Metazoa; phylum Chordata; class Lepidosauria; order Squamata; family Gekkonidae; genus Heteronotia; species Heteronotia binoei. The sequence goes on along the minus strand of NC_083224.1, from coordinate 196,274,794 downwards.
GATTTTATGTGCTGTGAGCCGCCCTGAGCCACCTTGGTGGGAAGGGCGGGATATAAATCGTAAATAAACTAAAATAAACTAAAAGCTAAGACGGCTGTGGCTTGAGCAATTGTTTCGGCGTCGAAGGGGTCCGTGTCTGGGATGACGATAACCGCTGCTGTGTCTGGATCTGTAGCGAGGTTGGTCAGGGTTGCTGTCAGCGGCTGCGTTGTCGCCGTCGACGGGTATGCCGATTGCAGCACTCTCAATGCCGGCGCTGTTGAGGGTTGTGCCCTAGGCGTCGACAGTTGGGTAGTGGTCGGTATCGATATCGAGGTTGATATCGGAGTTTTGGTCGGCATCGACATCGAAGCCGTGCTCAATGTAGTCGCTGCTGATGGTGCTGACAGTTTTGAGGTCGGCTGCTGGGGTTGCCGAGGCCGGTCTACGGTTGTTTCAGTGGCAGTAGAAGCCTGGGAAGGAGATTTTTCCTTTCCCCCTGTTTTGTGCTTCTTTTTTGGAGGGATCTGCTCCGTTGCCGAATCTCCCCGCTTTTTATGGGGGGGGGGGAGAGGTGGCGAATGCTTGGATTCAAGGTGGGGCATGAGGGCACACCCAAGGAGGTGGCTTTGAAGCCGAACCGCTCGGTTTTTTAGCGTCTGCTTACTGAAGTTGTGGCAATGCGTGGAGTGCTCGACGTTGTGGCCTTCTCCCAGGCAGATTAGGCACAGAGAGTGACTGTCCGCCGACGGGAGTTTTGTCCGGCACTTCGAGCACCTTTTAAAGAAGGTGGTGGTCCCTTTCCTGACCACCAGGATTGGGGGAGGGGGGAAAACACTCACGAGAAAAAAGGTTGAAACTTCTTTTTTTCTTTCTTTGTAGGATGATGAAGGAGGAACGACAAAGATGGAGATGAAGAAGAACGACGAGAGGAGGAGGAGGAGGAAGAATCGAAGCTTGAAACGCTGAGCGAGTGTCAAGTATCGATATTTCTCAATAACCAAGCTTTTATTCTTTAATCAAAAGTTGCTTTATTGTTGAAACGCCATACTTGTCCAAGGACGGACTTCTTGGAAGTAATGACATACATAGCATTGCATAGTAATTAATAGGCATGCTTCAAAGGGATAGGTTACAGATAACTTCAAAAGAATAACATAAAGATGCAAATTGAGTTGAGGGTTCAAAGGCTACTTACTAGTATCTCTATATGACTAAGAAATGTCAGCTAATAAAAAACATCTGTCTTTCTCACACATTCTTTGAGAACCAAAAAGACATGGCAGTGTGAATCTGGGGGAGAGGCACTCTACACCGTTAATGTAAGGTTACTCCTGGGTCCAGACGGATTTATTATGCACCCTTTGGTTAGAAAGAAAAACAAAGGAGGGGGGGGGGAGCGCCAGAGGGTTGTTCTGCTTTGCATCTGGCTTGTTGGCTAAACACTGTTACAATTAGCATAGAGAAATGGCATGCTTGACAGCGAGATACACAAGGTCCGTACAGGGCTATGGCGAAAAAGAAACTGAGTGGGAGGGCAGTCATCCCCTCCGGATCTGGTCACGCACAGTGACCACTTCCAGCCGGACCCAGAGGGGAGGGCCTCCAAAGAAAAGAGATGATGATGCTGCTTTGAAAAATCACCAAGGTCGGATTCGTGCAGGGCATCAAACCCAAGAGTGGGACTGCACAGGGACCACGAAGAAGATGAAGTACTTTTCTCCCTTTCTCACAATACCACCGATGGGCCGCTTTCGTGAACCTATCTTCTCTTCTCCCTTAAAGTCTTCCAGGCTCATAGGCATCACTACATCTCCCAGCTACCTACTGGTCTTTCAGACATTTATGCCATGCTTTTCTCCCCAGTAGGAACTCAAAGCAATTTACATAACTCTCCCCAGCCTGTATTTGATTCTCACCAGGGATTTTTTTTGTAGCAGGAACTCCTTTGCATATTAGGCCACACCTCCCTGATGTAGCCAATCCTCCAGGAGCTTACAGGGTTCTTCGTACAGGGTCTACTGTAAGCTCCAGGAGGATTGGCTACATTGGGGTGTGTGGCCTAATATGCAAAGGAGTTCCTGCTACAAAAAAGGCCCTGCTTCTCACAAGCCTGTGCAATAGGTTCGTCTGAGAGTATGTGACCGGTCTGAGGTCACCCAGCAAGCTTCCATGGCAGAGTGGGGGGATTTCAACCCGAACCTCCCGGATCCTAGTCTAGCACTGCAACCACTGTAAGCCCAAGACTGCACTAGTTCTGTATCTACACAGAACTTCTTTCTTTCTTAATGCAAAGCAACAGGGCTTTTTCTGTAGCAGGAACTCCTTTGCATATTAGGCTACACCCCCCTGATGTAGCCAATCCTCCAAGAGCTTACAATAGGCCCTGTACTAAGAGCCCTGTAAGGAATTCTAGCAGGACCTCCTTTGCCTATTAGGCCACACCCCCTGATGTAGCCAATCCTCCTGGAGCTTCCAGTAGGCCCTGTGAGAAGAGCCCTGTAAGGGATTCTAGCAGGACCTCCTTTGCCTATTAGGCCACACACCCCTGATGTAGCCAGTCCTCCTGGAGCTTCCAGTAGGCCCTGTACGAAGAGCCCTGTAAGGAATTCTAGCAGGACCTCCTTTGCCTATTAGGCCACACACCCCTGATGTAGCCAATCCTCCTGGAGCTTACAGTAGGCCCTGTACGAAGAGCCCTGTAAGGAATTCTAGCAGGACCTCCTTTGCCTATTAGGCCACACACCCCTGATGTAGCCAATCCTCCTGGAGCTTACAGTAGGCCCTGTACGAAGAGCCCTGTAAGGAATTCTAGCAGGACCTCCTTTGCCTATTAGGCCACACGCCCCTGATGTAGCCAATCCTCCTGGAGCTTACAGTAGGCCCTGTACGAAGAGCCCTGTAAGGAATTCTAGCAGGACCTCCTTTGCCTATTAGGCCACACCCCCTGATGTAGCCAATCCTCCTGGAGCTTCCAGTAGGCCCTGTGAGAAGAGCCCTGTAAGGGATTCTAGCAGGACCTCCTTTGCCTATTAGGCCACACACCCCTGATGTAGCCAGTCCTCCTGGAGCTTCCAGTAGGCCCTGTACGAAGAGCCCTGTAAGGAATTCTAGCAGGACCTCCTTTGCCTATTAGGCCACACACCCCTGATGTAGCCAGTCCTCCTGGAGCTTCCAGTAGGCCCTGTACGAAGAGCCCTGTAAGGAATTCTAGCAGGACCTCCTTTGCCTATTAGGCCACACACCCCTGATGTAGCCAATCCTCCTGGAGCTTACAGTAGGCCCTGTACGAAGAGCCCTGTAAGGAATTCTAGCAGGACCTCCTTTGCCTATTAGGCCACACACCCCTGATGTAGCCAATCCTCCTGGAGCTTACAGTAGGCCCTGTACGAAGAGCCCTGTAAGGAATTCTAGCAGGACCTCCTTTGCCTATTAGGCCACACCCCCCCCGATGTAGCCAATCCTCCTGGAGCTTACAGCAGGCCCTGTACGAAGAGCCCTGTAAGGAATTCTAGCAGGACCTCCTTTGCCTATTAGGCCACACCCCCTGATGTAGCCAATCCTCCTGGAGCTTCCAGTAGGCCCTGTGAGAAGAGCCCTGTAAGGGATTCTAGCAGGACCTCCTTTGCCTATTAGGCCACACACCCCTGATGTAGCCAGTCCTCCTGGAGCTTCCAGTAGGCCCTGTACGAAGAGCCCTGTAAGGAATTCTAGCAGGACCTCCTTTGCCTATTAGGCCACACACCCCCGATGTAGCCAATCCTCCTGGAGCTTACAGTAGGCCCTGTACGAAGAGCCCTGTAAGGAATTCTAGCAGGACCTCCTTTGCCTATTAGGCCACACACCCCTGATGTAGCCAATCCTCCTGGAGCTTACAGTAGGCCCTGTACGAAGAGCCCTGTAAGGAATTCTAGCAGGACCTCCTTTGCCTATTAGGCCACACACCCCTGATGTAGCCAATCCTCCTGGAGCTTACAGTAGGCCCTGTACGAAGAGCCCTGTAAGGAATTCTAGCAGGACCTCCTTTGCCTATTAGGCCACACCCCCCCGATGTAGCCAATCCTCCTGGAGCTTACAGCAGGCCCTGTAAGAAGAGCCCTGTAAGGAATTCTAGCAGGACCTCCTTTGCCTATTAGGCCACACACCCCCGATGTAGCCAATCCTCCTGGAGCTTACAGTAGGCCCTGTATGAAGAGCCCTGTAAGGAATTCTAGCAGGACCTCCTTTGCCTATTAGGCCACACACCCCCGATGTAGCCAATCCTCCTGGAGCTTACAGCAGGCCCTGTAAGAAGAGCCCTGTAAGGAATTCTAGCAGGACCTCCTTTGCCTATTAGGCCACACACCCCCGATGTAGCCAATCCTCCTGGAGCTTACAGTAGGCCCTGTATGAAGAGCCCTGTAAGGAATTCTAGCAGGACCTCCTTTGCCTATTAGGCCACACCCCCCCGATGTAGCCAATCCTCCTGGAGCTTACAGTAGGCCCTGTACGAAGAGCCCTGTAAGGAATTCTAGCAGGACCTCCTTTGCCTATTAGGCCACACACCCCCGATGTAGCCAATCCTCCTGGAGCTTACAGTAGGCCCTGTACAAAGAGCCCTGTAAGGAATTCTAGCAGGACCTCCTTTGCATATTAGGCCACACACCCCTGATGTAGCCAATCCTCCTGGAGCTTCCAGTAGGCCCTGTGAGAAGAGCCCTGTAAGGAATTCTAGCAGGACCTCCTTTGCCTATTAGGCCACACACCCCCGATGTAGCCAATCCTCCTGGAGCTTACAGTAGGCACTGTACAAAGAGCCCTGCAGGCTCTTGGAGGATCGGCTACATCAGGGGTGTGTGGCCTAATATGCAAAGGAGCTCCTGCTACCAAAAAAGCCCTGCAAAGCAATGTTCAAAACCTACCACCTGCAGTCCAGCACAGTACACACATCTCTCCCACGTGTGTGAACGAGGCCTAATGTTGCTCTGGAAGGAGCCGCTAAAGACATTTTTAAATCATCCTTCCACCTCCAGAGACCCCCTCCCGACAGTAAATGGAGGGGAAAAACAGCTTTCCCATTCCCTGCCTCCCCTTTCACAAAGCCTCAGCTGCAGCATTTGCCCACGCCGAGCAAACTGAGCGCTTTGGGAAAGGAGTGACGAAGCTGAACAACTACATCGGGGGTCCCTAATGAGCGGGGTTGGATGGAACCCTGTGGAGGTCCTAGGCAGTCGAAATCTTGGGCCCCCCCTCACAAATTATCTCAGAGTCAGAGAACCGCAGGCACCTTCTCCGAAGCCCCTTTGACAAAGTCGTGGGGGGGAGGCAGAGAGAGGCAAACTTGGCGACAACGCCAGCAGCAGCTGTACCAGGCAAGTCGGGCAAATAACAGCTCAGTTGCTGGCTGCATGTGCAGCCCAGGAGGGCTGCAAGCAGGGGGAGGATTTTGTTGTTGTTCAGTCGCACAGTTGAGTTCGACTCTTTGCAACGCCATGAACCAAGTCACGCCAGGCCCTCCTGTCTTCCACCATCCTCCGAAGTCTGCTCAAATTTGGGTTAGCCACATCAGTAATGCTGTCCAGCCATCTCATCTTTTGCTGTCCCCTTCTTCTTTTGCCCCATGGCGCAGTGTTAAAGCTGCAGCACTGCAGTCCTAAGCTCTGCTCACGACCTGAGTTCGAACCCCGGCGGAAGCTGGGTTTTCAGGTAGCCGGCTCGAGGTTGACTCTGCCTTCCATCCGTCCGAGGTTGGTAAAATGAGTACCCAGCTTGCTGGGGGGCAAGTGTAGATGACTGGGGAAGGCAATGGCAAACCACCCCGTAAAAAATCTGCCATGAAAACGTTGTGAAAGCAACGTCACCCCAGAGTCGGAAATGACTGGTGCTTGCACAGGGGACCTTTCCTTTTCCTTTTTTTACTTCTTTTGCAGAGCCTCATGGTGTAGACTCGAGTGTTAAAGCTGCAGTACTACAATCCTAAGCTCTGCTCACAACTTGAGTTCGATCCCTGGTGGAAGCTGGGTTTTCAGGTAGCCAGCTTGAGGTTGACTCAGCCTTCCATCCTTCCGAGGTTGGTAAAATGAGTACCCACCTTGCTGGGGGACAAGTGTAGATGACTGGGGAAGGCAATGGCAAACCACCCCGTCAAAAGTCTGCCGTGAAAACGTTGTGAAAGCAACGTCATCCCAGAATCGGAAATGACTGGTGCTTGCACAGGGGACTTTTCCTTTTTTAGTTCTTTAGCAAAGCCCTGTGGTGCAGAGTATTAAAGCTGCAGTACTGCAATCCTAAACTCTGCTCGTGACCTGAGTTTGATCCCCGGCGGTAGCTGGGTTTTCAGGTAGCTGGCTCAAGGTTAACTCAGCCTTTCAGCCTTCCAACGTCGGTAAAACGAGCACCCAGATTGCTGAGGGGAAGTGTAGATGACTGGGGAAAGCAATGGCAAGGAAAAGAAAAGGTCCCCTTTGCAAGCAATGTCATTTCCGACTCTGGGGTGACGTTGCTTTCACGTTTTCACGGCAGACTTTTTACAGGGTGGTTTGCCATTGCCTTCCCCAGACATCTACACTCCCCACCCCCCCCAGCAAGCTGGGCATTCATTTTACCGACCTCGGAAGGATGGAAGGCTGAGTCAACCTCGAGCCACCCCGTCAAAAGTGTGCTGGGAAAATGTTGTGAAAGCAACATCACCCCAGAGTCGGAAACGACTGGTGCTTGCACAGGGGACCTTTCCTTTCTTTCCTCTTCTTTCGCCTTCTGTCTTTCCCAGCATCAGGGTCTTCTCCAGCGAGTGCTCCCTTCTCATTTGGGGGCCAAAGTATTTGAGCTTCAGCATCTGACCTTCCAGGGAACAGTCCCAGTTGATTTCCCTTAGGACTGACAGATTTGATCTTCTTGCAGTCCAAGGGACTCTCAAGAGTCTTCTCCAACACTGCAGCTCGAAAGCAGGGGGGACTGCTGGAGGAGGGGGGAAGCCAGTTCGTGGCCCCTAAAGGTGTGGGAGCCCATAGCCAAGTGCCTAATTGTGGGATCTGGCCGGGTAATTGCTGGTGTGGGATCTGGCCGGGTAAGAGGCCTCCTTTCGGACTAAGGTGCACGGAACATGTGAAGCGTGGAAGGAGCCCTGCTTGATGGCCCTGTGTAGCATTCCACCGCAGGCCACGCCACCCGCTAAGCATGTGCTAATTTGCCAGCATTAGTTTCGCAAACTGTTCATGGGTCCCAGGGGAAAATGCTAACCGCCCCCCCCCTTCTGCAGCTAGCCCTGTTTTCACAGCTCATTAAAGTGATGAATGGGCACATCTCTCCCAGCTGACCTTGCAGTTGCCATAGTGACAGCCATCCCTGCCTTCGGCATTGGACCACCATCCCCTTCCCTTTTCTCTCAAGCCGCTCTCCCAGCTTGGTGTGGTGGTGAAGTGCACGGACCTCTTTTCTTGGAGAACCGGGTTTGATTCCCCACTCCTTCGCTTGCACCTGCTGGAAGGGCCTTGGGTCAGCCATAGCTCTGGCAGAGGTTGTCCCCATAAGCGCAGCTTCTGGGGGAGCTCTCTCAGCCCCACCTGCCTCACAGGGTGTCTCTTGTAGGGGGAGGAAGGGAAAGGAGATTTTAGGCCGCTCTGATACTGTCCTTGAAAGCGCAGCTTCTGGGAGAGCTCTCTCAGTCCCACCCACCCCACAGGGTGTCTGTTGTGGGGGAGGAAGGGAAAGGAGATTGTAGGGCGTGTAGGGCGCTCTGAGACTCTGTCCTTGAAAGGGCAGCTTCTGGGGGAGCTCTCTCAGCCCCACCCACCTCACAGGGTGTCTGTTGTGGGGGAGGAAGGGAAAGGAGATTTTAGGCCGCTCTGATACTGTCCTTGAAAGGGCAGCTTCTGGGACAGCTCTCTCAGTCTCACCCGCCCCACAGGGCGTCTGTTGTGGGAGAGGAAGGGAAAGGAGATTGTAGGCCGTTCTGAGACGCTGTCCTTGAAAGGGCAGCTTCTGGGAGAGCTCTCTCAGTCCCACCTGCCTCACAGGGTGTCTGTTGTGGGGGAGGAAGGGAAAGGAGATTGTAGGCTGCTCTGAGACTGTCCTTTAAAGGGCAGCTTCCGGGAGAGCTCTCTCAGCCCTACCTACCTCACAGGGTGTCTGTTGTGGGGGAAGAAGGGAAAGGAGATTGTAGGCCACTCTGAGACTCTGATTCAGAGAGAAGGGGTATAAATCTGCAATCTTCTTCTTCTCCCCAGAGGAAGGAAGGCCAGTACACAGCTTGAGCCGCTGCCGCCTCTGAGCATATACAGGGCACCTTTCTTTTCCTTTGTCGGCTGAAATGCAAACTAGCTGCTTATTGCTCAGAGCAAGGAGGTTGTGAAAAGCCTCCCCCCATGTCCCGGAGCGCTCCCCCCACACTTACCCAAGTTCCCATGGCAACAGGGCTCGTAAACCCAATGCATGGTCAGAAGAGGCGGCTGCAGAGAACCAGAATCCTGCTTTTCCCACTGTTGCCACGGTGATGCTGGGCCTACTCCCCCACCGCTAGCTGAACAGCATAATTACTCCAGACAGCCCATAATTAACAATTCACTGCCATGCAAGTGAAGAAGGGGGGGGGGGGGAGCCCAGAGGACACAGCCCGTTCTTCTTCTTGCCGTTTGGATTTTGTCTTTTGACCAAAGAAAATGGCTCTCGCGGCTGTCGGAGCAGGCAAGGAGGCACGCACAGACTTTGCGGCAACACACTTGCGCGTCAAAGAGCAAGAACGCACACGCTCAACAATGCACTTTCCATCCACTTTCGGCGCACTTTGCGACTGGACTTTGCGGGGTGAACGGGCGGAATCCTGTTGGAAAGTGCATTCAAAGCGGATGGAAAGGGCATTACTTAATGTGCGTTATCACGGCCACAATGATTCAAAGCAGGGTAGGTGAGGGATCCTAGAGCCTTTGCTCCCACAAAACAGTGTTTGCTGAAAACTACAACTCCAAACATGGCTGGAAGCGGTAGTAGTAGAAGACTGCAGATTTATACCCTGCCCTTCTCTCTGAATCAGGGACACAGAGCGGCTTACAATCTCTATCTTCCTCCCCCACAACAGACACCCTGTGAGGGGGGTGGGGCTGAGAGAGCTCTCCCAGAAGCTGCCCTTTCAAGGACAGAGTCTCAGAGCGGCCTACAATCTCCTTTCCCTTCCTCCTCACAAAAGACACCCTGTGAGGCGGGTGGGGCTGAGAGAGCTCTCCCAGAAGCTGCCCTTTCAAGGACAGAGTCTCAGAGCGGCCTACAATCTCTTTTCCCTTCCTTCCCCACAACAGACACCCTGTGAGGTGGGTGGGGCTGAGAGAGCTCTACCAGAAGCTGCCCTTTCAAGGACAGAGTCTCAGAGCGGCCTATAGTCTCCTTTCCCTTCCTCCCCCAAAACAAAAACCCTGTGAGGTGGGTGGGGCTGAGAGAGCTCTACCAGAAGCTGCCCTTTCAAGGACAGAGGCTCAGAGCGGCCTACAATCTCCTTTCCCTTCCTCCTCCACAACAGACACCCTGTGAGGCGGGTGGGGCTAAGAGAGCTCTCCCAGAAGCTGCCCTTTCAAGGACAGTCTCAGAGCGGCCTACAATCTCCTTTCCCTTCCTCCCTCACAACAGACACTCTGTGAAGTGGGTGGGGCTGAGAGGGCTCTCCCAGAAGCTGCCCTTTCAAGAACAGAGTCTCAGAGTGGCCTACAATCTCCTTTCCCTTCCTCCTGCACAACAGACACCCTGGGAGGTGGGTGGGGCTGAAAGGGCTCTCCCAGAAGCTGCCCTTTCAAAGACAGCGTCTCAGAGTGGCCTACAATCTCCTTTCCCTTCCTCCTGCACAACAGACACCATGTGAGGTGGGTGGGGCTGAGAGAGCTCTCCCAGAAGCTGCCCTTTCAAAGACAACTCTGTGAGAGTTATGGCTGACCCAAGGCCATTCCAGCAGCTGCAAGTGGAGGAGTGGGGAATCAAACCCAGTTCCCCCAGATAAGAGTCCGCACACTTCACCACTACGTCAAACTGTCTCTTCCTTTGTCAGCTGAACTTTTAAATAGGCTGCAACTTTAAAGCAGGAGTTCAACTAAAGCTTTAGCTCAGGGGTGTCGAACCCTTTTGTTATGAGGGCCAGATCTGACATAAATGAGACCTTGTTGGGCCAGGCCATGTCAGGCCGGGCCGTTTGTGTACCTTTTTAAGATTAGGTAGCAGAGATATAAACTTTATAAAGGACACAAACAATTATTTTTTAAGAAACTTAAACCACGCTTAAAATGTTAGCACTCGTTGGTCTTAAAGGTGCTTTCTTTGTATCTCTCCCATGGGATCCAGGGAACTGGGCAAAGGAAGTTTTGGCTCTTTTCTTCCGTCCCCAGGGGATGGAAGGGGGTGGTAGCTTCAGCCAACTGAAGGAAAGGCTTGGCTTAGTAGCTCTGCTGTGAGAGCCTGGCAAAGCAAGCTCTGCCTCCCCCTCCTTCTTCCCCAAGGGAGGAGCCTCAGCCAATGGAGAAAATAAGAGGTTTTGCTCTGTAGCTCCCGAGTGAGCCTTGCAAACCAAGCTGCGATGCAGAAGGGAGTAAGATACAGGGAGAAGAAGCAGATGACAGCCAGTTGTTATGTAGCCAATGGAAAGATGAGTTATTTCCATGGACAGAAGCCCTCCGGGGGCCTGATTTGGCCCCTGGATTGCATGTTTGACACCCCTACTTTAGCGGCTACATCAGCAGGTAACGCAGGCTAGTCTGATCTCATCAGATCTCATGTGTCAAGCAGGGCGGGCCCCAATGAATAATTGGATGGGGAGCCACCAAGAAATGCCAGCGTTACTGGGCAGAGGAAGGAAGCGGCAAACCACCTGTTCAGCCTTGTGCCTCAAAAACCCTGACTTGATGGCATTTCACACACTAGGGAAAGCTGGAGGTTTAACGGAGGTCTTCCACTGGATGGGCAATCAGAGGCTTCATGCATTCCAAGTTCTTCTACTCAATGGCAGAGTAAGGCCAGCGATGCCATGTTTTACACTTGACAACAATGACCCTTTCTCTACGCAGTCAGCACAAAACAAGATACCGGGGTAAATCAGCGGGCGGGAGGGAAGGTTTCAACCGGCCTAATGTTCGAGAGAGCCCCTTGGCGCAGAGTGGTAAAGCTGCAGTCCAAGCTCTGCTCACAACCGGAGTTTGATCCTGGTGGAAGCTGGGTTCAGGTCGCTGGCTCAAGGTTGGCTCAGCCCTCCATCCTTCTGAGGTCAGTAAAATGAGTCCCCAGCTTGCTGGGGTTGGGGGGAAGTGTAGATGACTGGGGAAGGCAATGGCAAACCAACCAGTTTAAAGTCTGCCATGAAAATGTGAAAGCGACGTCGCCGCAGAGTCGGAAACGACTGGTTCTTGCACATGGGATTACCTTTACCTTTTTTTTACCATGTATTTGTCTGTAGATTTCAGATTTTTCTGAAAAATTAAGGGGTGTGTGTCTCAAGTATGCAGAAATATCTGTGCTCCTGATCCAGGGATTTAGATATCTGCAGATATAGAACATGTTTGGGAAAGATACATAGCTATGGAACCTTCCAGCTTCTCCCTACAATGTTTGCGCAACCAATGTGCATAGCCAATTTGGTACAGCAGTTAAGTGTGCAGACTCTTATCTGGGAGAACCGGGTTTTATTCCCCACTCTTCCACTTGCACCTGCTGGAATGGCCTCGGGTCAGCCCTAGCTCTTGTAATTGTCCGTGAAAGGGCAGCTTCCGGGAGCTCTCTCAGCACCACCTGCCTCACAGGGTGTCTGTTGTGGGGGAGGGAAAGGAGATTGTAAGCTGCTCTGAGACTGTCCTTGAAAGGGCAGCTTCTGGGAGAGCTCTCTCTACCCCACCTATCTCACAGGTTGTCTGTTGTGGGGGAGGAAGGGAATGGAGATTGTAGGCCGCTCTGAGACTCTATCCTTGAAAGGGCAGCTTCTGGGAGAGCCCTCTCAGCCCCACCTACCTCACAGGGTGCCTGTTGTGGGGGAGGAAGGGAAATGAGATTGTAGGCCACTCTCTGGCCTTGAAAGGGCAGCTTCTGGGAGAGCTCTCTCAGCTCCACCCGCCTCACAGGGTGTCTGTTGTGGGGGAGGAAGGGAACGGAGATTGTAGGCCACTCTGAGACTCTGTCCTTGGAAGGGCAGCTTCTGGGAGAGCTGTCTCCGCCCCACCCACCTCCCAAGGTGTTTGTTGTGGGAAAGGAAGGTAAAGGAGATTGTGAGCTGCTCTGAGATTCAGGGTGAAGGGTGGGATATAAATCCAATATCATCATCTGCTATTTATTCTGCTGTGAAACTGAGAGGCCTCCTCCGTGTCCACTCCGGGGCCTTCCCCGCCACTCTTCCAAAAACATCCTCCTCCCTTTGATGCTCAGTTCCACTATGTGGTCGCTACCCATTTGGGACCAGCGCCGCCCTTCTCCCCATGCAATTCCTCTCACTCCAGGCCATCTCATTTAAAGGAATCGGTCGCTATGAAGACCAAGCAGACATCCATAGGCACGCGTATCCTTTAGAGCAAAAGAGTCAGAGTGTTACGTAGCCAATGGAAAGATGGGTTATTTCCATGGATTAAGGCAGTTTATGGAACAGTCAGGGAAATGTGGCAGAAAAGGGCTGGACCAACAGCACAGGTGGCAACCCTTTGGGAGTAAAATCCTCCACCCCAAAACATTCATTGCATTAAGGGACACATTTCTGTTTCCCAGAGAAGACAAGGTGATGCCATGGCTGCTTTAAAAGCATCTCTGCGACACCTCAAAGAAATCTATAGTGGGGGATGTTAAGGTAAAGCAATTCCCGCCCCCCCCCACCTCTAACCCCCCAGGAAGATAAATGAAAAAGTCAAAAAAGGTTACACAAAATGGGAGGCAACTGGATTATATGGGGAGGGGGAGAAGAAATCAAGCACAAATTAAAAAAGCACAATGAAAAAGAGGGAAAACAGAAGCAAAGAACACAGAAGACATTTATTGAAAGCAAAAAAAAAGGAAGTACAGACAGGCCCACCGATTGCTTTTCTACAAATATGAACAGGTCAAGAACTAACTAAACGCTACAGAAAAAGGTACTAAGATTCATTATAAAATAAGTTTTAATTTTCCATTTTTTTTTTTTGCATTACATTCTTTTTAGCCAGGCAATTAATTCTGATGTTTCGTGTACGATTGGCCCCCGCCCCCAATACTGAACCTGTAATAGCTGGTTATCAAAATATACAATACATCCGTTTTACTGTAAATACCTGGGTTCTGCTGCCCCCTCATGTCTTACAACAGGTATAAAAAAGAAATCATAAATATTTACACCTTTTTCTCATTACATTTACATGCAACACACAGGATCAAAAAAAAAAAGAGAGCAGGAAAGAACAGAGGAACTCCTCTCGCCCTTGGTTTGTTCGGGTCTGAGGGTTAAACAGCAATACATCGGCAGGGGCGTCCTGCAGCCCCCCCCCAAACCCCCCCCCCCAAACAACGCCTCTTGTCTGCTGACGCAAGCCAAACATCAAAAGCGTCAAGAAAAGAGAGGCTCCGCTCTGACCAGCCGCAGAGGAAGGCCTGCCGAGTGGATTTCGGGATCTAATCTGACTGTCCTCACCAAAGTTTTGCAAAAATCTAAAAAACCAACAAACCTGGGGGTCGAGGTCAGTCTTCCCTTAATTCTTCTGGGGGAAGGAGGGAGGACATGTTATTCAGCTCCCTCCTCCTCTAACGCTAGCCTGTCCAGCCAGCGTGACTAACGGTTGATCTGGGGTCCAGGGAGCAAGCCTGTGGAACTCTGGCCCACTTCAGGCAGCCTTCCCTATTGCTCCAGCTGGACCGTGCACGGAGGGCCAAGAGAAAACGAGTGCGCCTGCAGTTTCGGCTGCTTTAGGAGGGGCGGCATGTCGACTGCCGGCTGCCTCCACGGCCACGGTTTGGAAAAACAAAAGGCAGCCACGGGCCCAATACAAAAAAAAAAAGCCAGTTTGCGGCAAAGCTCTGCTGTCACCTTGGATGGCCAAGCTGAGGCAATGGGTGTGTGTGTGTGGACCTACGATGTGGAGCGATCTTTCGAGAGCTCTGACAGGGTCAACTCAAGGCAGCAAAATTCTCTGCAGTTTCTGAAGGTCCGAGCAGACGCCTTCTGGGCTTGGCCCAAGGGAGCTAAGGGAGGCTGGCCTGAGCAGGGCGAGCTCGTGATTGCAGCGGGAGCCTTTCTCCTGCAACGGCAAGCGCGAGGCCGCCTCTCTTCAAGTCAAGGAGGACGTTTTTTTACAAGCTGTGTGAGGATCTTCCACCCTGCTTCCAACGCCCCCCCCCCAAGCCAATATGCCTCTTGTGAATCAGTGGTGGCCGGTGGGCGGAGGGGGGGGGGAAAGGACAAGTTGACTTCAAAACACATTTAAAAGAAAAAGCAAACTTTGGTCCACATTTTGCAGAAACAACCCTGATATTACGTACAAAATTCTGGTTCTTCTAAAAATCTCACACAAGTTAAGAGGGCAGAAGTAAGGCAACTCCGGAATACGACAAAGAAGGCAGATCGGCACGAAAAGAGTGAAGAGATGGGAAAAACAGCATTTTGAGATATGGTCAGGAAGGGGGGGGGGAGTTGCATTTCTCTTTAAATAAAGTAAATAAACTTGGGTTAAGTAAAAACCACCCTTAAAATCTGGGTTGTCTCCTCCTTTCGAAGTAACTGGTGTCTACTAATTTTAAGTACTTTACTTCTTCGCTGTATAAGATTCATCTCCAGCCATGACCTATCTGGCACATCGACTACACTATTTTCAGGTTACCGGGAAAAAAAAAAAGATACAAGAATACAGCATACAAGATAAAGAGAACAAGAGTTAAGTAGATACATTTTATACCATCTTGGCTATAAAAAAAGTTAAGCTATTTCTTCTTGCATATATATGCATATAATATGAACCCATTACAATATTTGGTCAACTGGAGATATTGCTAGACAGAGAAAAGACTGCTTTGTAAAAAAAACAAAGAACCCCTTGTAATAAAAAGATTCAAAAGAAATAGCTGAGGTCACTAGCGGGGGGGGGGGGGGAGGAAACAGGGCGAGGCAACTTGAATCAGCCTTTCCCTCCCCCGCCCCCCACAAAAGTCAGAGCCCAGAACCGAGATCTGAATTCAGACCAAGAATTCAGACTCTCTCGTACGAAACAATGTCTGATGCTTTTGGCTCCGTTTCCACAGATTGGGGAGACTGTTTTAAAAGCAGTAAATGGGACCTGCTAGGGGGCTACGGAAGGGACAAGGGATACGGAACCCTTCCCTTTCCCCTCCTCTGTACACGGGACTGAGAAAAGTCAGCTCCCCAGGTTAAGACAATTCCCCCCCGCCCCAGAGATGTTTAACTGCTTAAGGGGGCAGAACGATGCTCGGCCTGCCCCCCCCCCCCAATCTGATCACCTAAGGATGACTCCTCTGTTCTTTCGACTTTGTACTAGCGAGCCTCCCCAAAAATTAAAAAAAAAAACCCTCCCCCCCCAAAAGCTGCTAAGGCACAGGATATTTGATCCAAGGCTTAGGGGAGACAAAACCGGTCAACCCTAAGGAGGTATTCTGTGCTCCGGAGAGTTTGAAGGAAGGACTCAAGACTATGTGACTTGGGGTCTCTTCCAAGGCTTCATGAAGATAAAGGCATTACTGTGAAGCTGGACAGGGGTTATCTGGGACTGGGCACAATTATCTGTATTTCTCGCTTTGTAGGGAGGGGGAAGAAAGAAGAGGAATGTTTCCCAGAGCAGTTTAAAGAATGTAAACTTTTATGCTTGTGGCCCTGCGCCCTCCCCCCGCCCCGGAAAAAGAAAAAAAAAACCCAGTCAAGATTGTAATCCCACAAGTTACATGAAAGGTTATAGCGACGTGGATTTAAGATTTAAATTTTTGTTTTTAAAAAACCCAGTAAACTGCTTTTCCTCTTTAAAAAAATAAAATCTGCTGTGTCTCTTTAAGGTCACTTCAGCTGCTTTTTTAAAGTGGCTTATTTTTTTTTTCCTCTTTTTTTTTTTTCTGGAATGACGGAAGTTGTTTCGCCCCAAGCGGGGGTCTTCAGCCTTCGAAGATGCCAGGCCGAAGCCCGAGGGAGGGGCCGCGGTGGGTGGTTTTGCTCCTTGCCTGCAGTCCGCTCCATCGTGCTTCTCCCCCCCCCCCTCGGCGCACCTAAATGGTGGACTTGGAGAAGGACACGCGCAAGTGGTGGCTCTCTCCAAGGTCGTGGTTGTGGAGGTCGATGAGGGACTGGATGGCTTCTTCCACGGACGCCATCTGGATCAGAGCCATCTTGCGGTCTTTCCTGCCAAAGGGAACAACCGGCAACGTTGGAGATCAGAGGAGGAGCTGAGCAGTAAAGGTGACAGCCACAGATCAAGCGGGCCGGAGGGGTCTCGATCAATACTCCCTCTACGCTGCGGAGTCTTGCGAGCAAAAATTCTACTTCGTTAAAAGTTATGAGCTACTGCAGAAATGGAAGCTTTTGTTCCAGGGCGCATCCTTCCTGGCCTAAGGCAGAAATGTGTGAGATGGAAACTAAAAAGCTGTGAGCTGGCTCACACTGCAGCTCTTGCAAGAATCGTCCTTGAAAGGGCAGCTTCTGGGAGAGCCCTCTCAGCCCCACCCACCTCCCAGGGTGTCTGTTGTGGGGGAGGAAGGGAAAGGAGATTGTGAGCCGCTCTGAGACTCTGTCCTTGAAAGGGCAGCTTCTGGGAGAGCCCTCTCAGCCCCACCCACCTCCCAGGGTGTCTGTTGTGGGGGAGGAAGGGAAAGGAGATTGTGAGCCGCTCTGAGACTCTGTCCTTGAAAGGGCAGCTTCTGGGAGAGCCCTCTCAGCCCCACCCACCTCCCAGGGTGTCTGTTGTGGGGGAGGAAGGGAAAGGAGATTGTGAGCCGCTCTGAGACTCTGTCCTTGAAAGGGCAGCTTCTGGGAGAGCCCTCTCAGCCCCACCCACCTCCCAGGGTGTCTGTTGTGGGGGAGGAAGGGAAAGGAGATTGTGAGCCGCTCTGAGACTCTGTCCTTGAAAGGGCAGCTTCTGGGAGAGCCCTCTCAGCCCCACCCACCTCCCAGGGTGTCTGTTGTGGGGGAGGAAGGGAAAGGAGATTGTGAGCCGCTCTGAGACTCTGTCCTTGAAAGGGCAGCTTCTGGGAGAGCCCTCTCAGCCCCACCCACCTCCCAGGGTGTCTGTTGTGGGGGAGGAAGGGAAAGGAGATTGTGAGCCGCTCTGAGACTCTGTCCTTGAAAGGGCAGCTTCTGGGAGAGCCCTCTCAGCCCCACCCACCTCCCAGGGTGTCTGTTGTGGGGGAGGAAGGGAAAGGAGATTGTGAGCCGCTCTGAGACTCTGTCCTTGAAAGGGCAGCTTCTGGGAGAGCCCTCTCAGCCCCACCCACCTCCCAGGGTGTCTGTTGTGGGGGAGGAAGGGAAAGGAGATTGTGAGCCGCTCTGAGACTCTGTCCTAGAAAGGGCAGCTTCTGGGAGAGCTCTCTCAGCCCCACCCGCCTCACAGGGTGTCTGTTGTGGGGGAGGAAGGGAAAGGAGAATGTAGGCATCTCTGAGACTCTGTCCTTGAAAGGGCAGCTTCTGGGAGAGCTCTCTCAGCCCCACCCGCCTCCCAGGGTGTCTGTTGTGAGGGAGGAAGGGAAAGGAGATTGTAGGCCGCTCTGAGGCTCTGTCCTTGAAAGGGCAGCTTCTGGGAGAGCCCTCTCAGCCCCACCCACCTCCCAGGGTGTCTGTTGTGAGGGAGGAAGGGAAAGGAGATTGTAGGCCACTCTGAGACTCTGTCCTTGAAAGGGCAGCTTCTGGGAGAGCCCTCTCAGCCCCACCCACCTCCCAGGGTGTCTGTTGTGAGGGAGGAAGGGAAAGGAGATTGTAGGCCGCTCTGAGGCTCTGTCCTTGAAAGGGCAGCTTCTGGGAGAGCTCTCTCAGCCCCACCTGCCTCCCAGGGTGTCTGTTGTGGGGGAGGAAGGGAAAGGAGATTGTAGGCCGCTCTGAGACTCTGTCCTTGAAAGGGCAGCTTCTGGGAGAGCTCTCTCAGCCCCACCCGCCTCACAGGGTGTCTGTTGTGGGAGAGAAAGGGAAAGGAGATTGTGAGCCACTCTGAGACTCTGTCCTTGAAAGGGCAGCTGCTGTGAGAGCCCTCTCCAGCCCCACCCACCTCACAGGGTGTCTGTTGTGGGGGAGGAAGGGAAAGGAGATTGTAGGCCACTCTGAGATTCTGTTCTTGAAAGGGCAGCTTCTGGGAGAGCTCTCTCAGCCCCACCTGCCTCCCAGGGTGTCTGTTGTGGGGGAGCAAGGGAAAGGAGATTGTAGGCCGCTCTGAGGCTCTGTCCTTGAAAGGGCAGCTTCTGGGAGAGCTCTCTCAGCCCCACCTGCCTCCCAGGGTGTCTGTTGTGGGGGAGGAAGGGAAAGGAGATTGTAGGCCGCTCTGAGACTCTGTCCTTGAAAGGGCAGCTTCTGGGAGAGCTCTCTCAGCCCCACCCGCCTCACAGGGTGTCTGTTGTGGGAGAGGAAGGGAAAGGTGATTGTGAGCCACTCTGAGACTCTGTCCTTGAAAGGGCAGCTGCTGTGAGAGCCCTCTCCAGCCCCACCCACCTCACAGGGTGTCTGTTGTGGGGGAGGAAGGGAAAGGAGATTGTAGGCCACTCTGAGATTCTGTTCTTGAAAGGGCAGCTTCTGGGAGAGCTCTCTCAGCCCCACCTGCCTCCCAGGGTGTCTGTTGTGGGGGAGCAAGGGAAAGGAGATTGTAGGCCACTCTGAGATTCTGTTCTTGAAAGGGCAGCTTCTGGGAGAGCTCTCTCAGCCCCACCTGCCTCCCAGGGTGTCTGTTGTGGGGGAGGAAGGGAAAGGAGATTGTAGGCCACTCTGAGATTCTGTTCTTGAAAGGGCAGCTTCTGGGAGAGCTCTCTCAGCCCCACCTGCCTCCCAGGGTGTCTGTTGTGGGGGAGCAAGGGAAAGGAGATTGTAGGCCACTCTGAGATTCTGTTCTTGAAAGGGCAGCTTCTGGGAGAGCTCTCTCAGCCCCACCTGCCTCCCAGGGTGTCTGTTGTGGGGGAGGAAGGGAAAGGAGATTGTAGGCCGCTCTGAGACTCTGTCCTTGAAAGGGCAGCTTCTGGGAGAGCTCTCTCAGCCCCACCTGCCTCCCAGGGTGTCTGTTGTGGGGGAGGAAGGGAAAGGAGATTGTAGGCCACTCTGAGATTCTGTTCTTGAAAGGGCAGCTTCTGGGAGAGCTCTCTCAGCCCCACCTGCCTCCCAGGGTGTCTGTTGTGGGGGAGGAATGGAAAGAAGATTGTAGGCTGCTCTGAGACTCTGTCCTTGAAAGGGCAGCTTCTGGGAGAGCTCTCTCAGCCCCACCTGCCTCCCAGGGTGTCTGTTGTGGGGGAGGAAGGGAAAGGAGATTGTAGGCCGCTCTGAGACTCTGTCCTTGAAAGGGCAGCTTCTGGGAGAGCTCTCTCAGCCCCACCTGCCTCCCAGGGTGTCTGTTGTGGGGGAGGAATGGAAAGGAGATTGTAGGCCGCTCTGAGGCTCTGTCCTTGAAAGGGCAGCTTCTGGGAGAGCTCTCTCAGCCCCACCTGCCTCCCAGGGTGTCTGTTGTGGGGGAGGAAGGGAAAGGAGATTGTAGGCCGCTCTGAGACTCTGTCCTTGAAAGGGCAGCTTCTGGGAGAGCTCTCTCAGCCCCACCTGCCTCCCAGGGTGTCTGTTGTGGGGGAGGAAGGGAAAGGAGATTGTAGGCCACTCTGAGATTCTGTTCTTGAAAGGGCAGCTTCTGGGAGAGCTCTCTCAGCCCCACCTGCCTCCCAGGGTGTCTGTTGTGGGGGAGCAAGGGAAAGGAGATTGTAGGCCACTCTGAGATTCTGTTCTTGAAAGGGCAGCTTCTGGGAGAGCTCTCTCAGCCCCACCTGCCTCCCAGGGTGTCTGTTGTGGGGGAGGAAGGGAAAGGAGATTGTAGGCCGCTCTGAGACTCTGTCCTTGAAAGGGCAGCTTCTGGGAGAGCTCTCTCAGCCCCACCTGCCTCCCAGGGTGTCTGTTGTGGGGGAGGAATGGAAAGGAGATTGTAGGCCGCTCTGAGACTCTGTCCTTGAAAGGGCAGCTTCTGGGAGAGCCCTGTCAGCCCCACCCGCCTCACAGGGTGTCTGTCGAGGGGGAGGAAGGGAAAGGAGATTGCAGGCCGCTCTGAGACTCTGTCCTTGAAAGGGCAGCTTCTGGGAGAGCTCTCTCAGCCCCACCTGCCTCACAGGGTGTCTGTTGTGGGGGAGGAAGGGAAAGGAGATCGTAGGCCACTCTGTCCTTGAAAAGGCAACTTCTAGGAGAGCACTCTCAGCCCCACCCATCTCACAGGATGTCTGTTGTGGGCGAAGAAGATAAAGGAGATTGTAGGCCACTCTGAGACTCAGCTTAGAGGGAACACTGGTCTCAGTAGCCAAACCCTCTTTGTTTTGCAGGGAAAAGCTTCCAGGTTCAGTCTCTGGCATCTCCACTTAAAAGGATGTCAGGCCTGGCAAAGGCCTTGGTCTGCCCGAGACCCTGGGGAGCTGCTACTGCTCGGAGCTGCAGACAACACTGGGCAAGTTGACCAATGAAGTGCCCTCCGACAGGATTCTCTGCACGCTCTCGTATGTGGTTATGAAAGGAAAGGTGCAAGTCAGACTGCTGGCCCAGCCAAACAAGCCTACCCCTGAACAGCCGAGTGCAGCTTTCAGCTGGGGGGAGAATTTATCACCCGCTCTGATTCTTGAAACGCCTCCCCTCCCCTATTGACAAAGACCATGCTCCGTAGGCCTTGCTGAAGAATCACCTTATCGTAAGCCACTACCCACCAGCAATCTTTCATATCAGCTCTCCGTCCCAGTAGCTAGAACAGGGGTGGGGAACCTCCGTCCCAAGGGCCATTTATGGCCCTCGCAACCAGTTGGTCTGGCCCTCGGGGATGGCTGGCCTCAGCCAAGCCACGTGGTGGCCTCCCTGGGGCCCGGCGAGGATCGTGGGCCCAGCCACTCCGTGCAGCAGCTTCCCTGGGGCCCAGCTGGTGGGAGCTACCACCAGTTCAATTTACACTTGATTGTCCCAGATGGTATGGCCTAATATATTAGAGCCTCATGGTGCAGAGTGTTAAAACTGCAGTACTGCAGTCCTAAGCTCTGCTCACGACCTGAGTTCGATCCCCGGCGGAAGCTGGGTTTTCAGGTGGCTGGCTCGAGGTTGACTCAGCCTTCCATCCTTTCGAGGTCGGTCAGATGAGTACCCAGCTTGCTGGGGGGGGCGGGGAGGAGGAAGCGTACAGGACTGGGGAAGGCAAGGGCAAACCACCCCATAAAAAGTCTGCCATGAATACATTGTGAAAGCAACATCACCCCAGAGTTGGAAACGACTGGTGCTTGCACAGGGGACCTTTCCTTTCCCTTTTTTACTTCTTTTGAAGAGCCCCGTGGTGCAGAGTGTTAAAGCTGCAGTACTGCAGTCCTAAGCTCTGCTCGTGACCTGAGTTTGATCCCCGGCGGTAGCTGGGTTTTCAGGTAGCCGGCTCCAGGTTGACTCAGCCTTCCGTCCTTCCGAGGTCGGTCAAATGAGTCCCCAGCTTGCTGGGGGGAAAGCGTAGATGACTGGGGAAGGCAAGGGCAAACCACCCCGTAAAAAGTCTGCTGTGAAAACGTTGTGAAAGCAACGTCACCCCAGAGTCGGAAATGACTGCTGCTTGCACAGGGGACCTTTCCTTTCCTCTAATAGGCTAATGAGTTCCTGCCGAGATTTTTCTACCAAAAAAGCCCTGGACCTAGGCACTTTGCCTAGGGTGGCAGGTCGGTGTGTGTGTGTGTGCGCGCCAAATTAGGCTCTCCCCACATGACTTCAAATCGAAAAACAATTATTTACATTAATCTAGGCACCCAGGATCATTCTCCCTTGACGGATCACTGTTTTTTAAGTTGATAATTTTGTACGGCCCGCGAATGATGTTATAAATATCCAAATGGTCCTTGGCAGAAAAATGGTTCCCCACCCCTGAGCTAGAAGGAAACCAAAACATGCCAGACTTACAGGAAGAATTTGAAGGCTTTCACCATTCCACCATTGCTTGAGAACAGCATCTTGAGGTCCTCTTCGGTGACTGAAGGCCTAAGAAGAAAACATCCCCATCGTGGTTAGGCGTGACCAACAGCACCAAGGGGTGGGGTGGGGGGAGACAACAGTTGAGCATCCAGCTAAGGGCCATCGTGCAGATTGGGGCCACCTGGCAATCACTAACTCTGCTGCTATCGTTTATCACAGGGGTTTTCAACATGGCACCCGTCAACAGCTCTTCCCAATGCCTAAGTAGTTTCAGGAAGTGAGTCAGTGCCAGGTGGGGCTTCTATCCAGCAGACCTTCCGATTGGCTGTGCAGGCTATTTTAAAATGTTGTCTGGGCAGCAGCTGCCACCACAGCACAGAAAGCTTTACCGTGTGCCAGAACGTAAACTGCGGAAACCCATTTTGCGGCTGGCTCCACCAAACAGCTTGGTGTAGTGGTTAAGTGTGCGGACCCTTATCTGGGAGAACCGGGTCTGGTTCCCCACTCCTCCACTTGCACCTGCTAGAATGGCCTTGGGTCAGCCATAGCTCTCACAAGAGTTGTCCTTGAAAGGGCAGCTTCTGTGAAAGCTCTCTCAGCCCAACCTGCCTCACAGGGTGTCTGTTGTGGGGAGGAAGGGAAAGGAGATTGTAGGCCGCTCTGAGACTCTGTCCTTTAAAGGGCAGCTTCTGGGAGAGCTCTCTCAGCCCCTCCCACCTCACAGGGTGTCTGTTGTGGGGAGGAAGGGAAAGGAGATTGTAGGCTGCTCTGAGCCTCTGTCCTTGAAAGGGCAGCTTCTGGGAGAGCTCTCAGCCCCACCCACTTCACAGGGAATCTGTTCTGTGGGAGGAAGATAAAGGAGATTCTAAGCCGCTCTGGGACTCTGATTCAGAGAGAAGAGGGGGGGGGGTAATAAATCTATGGTCTTGGTCGTCTTCTGTAGCTGCAGCCACCACATTGTGTCAGAAGCCCAAAGGTGCCTGCAGCCTGACAAGGCTTGGGGACCCCTGATTTTCATGGCTGTGATTTACCAGTCGTTTAAAACATTTCTGATTTTTTAAACAACTTTAAAACATTCCTTACAAGGAGCTGTTCCTTGGAAACGCCGACTTCCTGAAGGGGAAGGTGACAGGAAAGGGAAGGCAGACACATCAGCATGCCGCTTGCATGTTTTGGTTCATACTTGTGCGCTCCCTGCGTCACCCTGCAGCTTATGGAGGCAAGGAGCCTGAATCCACACACCTGGCCAATGAGCCTGAATCCACACACTGCGGTTTAATCCCTGTGGACCGCCCCAAGCACAACGGTTGCTGTGAGATCTGGAGACGAGACAGCCTGTACAAGCCCAAAGGCTTGGCGCTACCCGCTCCGCCAGCGGAGAGCACTTACGGGATATTGGAGAGGTGAAGGGTGGCGGAAGGGGGGAAGATGTTCTGGAAGTTTTTGGAGCCCGGCTTCTTGAAGCGGTGGAGGGGAGAATTCCCGTAGTCCTTGGTCAACCCTTGGTCTTCCTGCCCTTCCCGGGGCAGCGCCACCGTCTGGTGTTTCGACAGGGCGATGCGGATCAGCTTGCCGTGCAACTTCTGACCGTTGAGGTGACTCATGGCTGCCAAAAGTTGAGGAAATAAAGATAAAATCGTGGCCACAGAAGCTTCACCCCACGTTTTGTCCCACAGCGCTCTCTGGCTCCTCTGCCCGATTGCAAGGCAGTGGTACTGAACACCACAAATCCTTCCCGCACATTTAGCTAGAAGCCCTCCCCCCCAAAAAACACCAAGAATACAGAGCAGCACTTGCCCCAGAGAGTTCCATCTACCTATACCTTTTGAATAAATACATGGAGCAGAGAGGTCCAGTGGTTATTAGTCACAATGTCTAGATGGAACTCTGTCTGGGGCAAGTGATGCTCTGTATTCTTGGTGCTTGGGAGGGGCAACAGTGGGAGGGCTTCTAGTGTCCTGGCCATGCTAGTGGACTTCCAGATGGCACCTGGTTTTTTGGCCACTGAGTGACACACAGGCCGTTAGCCTGATCCAACATGGTTTTTCTTATGTTCTTATGCACTTGCTAGTTAAGCTAAGTAGAACCACTGTGACAAAGCATTCCTATATTACGGGGTGGGGAGGGAATTAGCCGCAGCACCTCTGCCCTGCTTGTCTAAACCTGATCCATATATAGATATATAAGGAATATGTGGGGGCCAATTTGCTCTCCTGCTGTCAGGCTTGGCTCCGGAGGGTCTAAAGGTGGCTACCAGGTACGGGCCCTTCTGGTTGTTATATTCTGGCTGAGGAGTAGCAGGTGTAATGTCAAGACAAAGATCTAGGAGACGCAGGTTCAAATCCCCACTCTGCCATGGAAGCTGGCCAGTCAAC
Source organism: Heteronotia binoei (assembly GCF_032191835.1). NCBI lineage: Eukaryota > Metazoa > Chordata > Lepidosauria > Squamata > Gekkonidae > Heteronotia > Heteronotia binoei. The sequence continues at coordinate 196,250,413 of NC_083224.1, read as the reverse complement.
CACACTCTGGTCTAGCCTCTCTCAGGGCTGCTGTGAAGATAAAGCGGAATACGGCACACAACACAGCGCTGCGAGCCGCTCTGGACCCTTGCTGGGTAGAGAAGCTGGGCATCTGAATCATGCGTCTTCCACAAGCATTCAAGCTGGCAGCCATGCTGGGATTTGAGCCTTTACCAAATCCTGCTAATGTCTTAGGGAGGGCAGTTTAACTGAGGACTGCTTTCGGTTCCACTTAGCACTATTTGTTATGAAGTCTTGTATACTTTTAAGCAGGTTTTTAATTCTTACGTTTTGTATCGGGTTGATTCTTGCAGTCGACCCACGTACTCAATTTGATAGGAAGGTAAGTACCTTTCAAATAAGCCCCATATCCCTCCCTCTCCTGTCAGTCCTGGACCCTGCTCTCTCCACCACAGAGGGCTGACCACAGCTGTTCTTGACCAGTATCTTGGAAAGCTTCAGGCTTTACCCTTCTCTCAGGGGTGGCCAATGGTAGCTCTCCAGATGTTTCTTTGCCTACATCTCCCATCAGCCCCAGCCATTGGCCATGCTGGCTGGGGCTGATGGGAGTTGTAGGCCAAAAAAAAAAAAAAAACATCTGGAGAGCTACCATTGGCCACCCCTGTTCTACCTCAATCACTTTCAGAGCTTTACTTAAAAAGGCTTACATAGCTTTCCAGGGGTGATTATATATATCTAGTGCAGGGGTGTCAAACATGTGGCCCAGGGGCTGAATCAGGCTCCCGGAGGGCTCCTATCAGGCTTCCAAGCAACTGGCTGCCACCTGCTTCCTTCTCCCTCTCTCTTATGTCCTTCTGCATCACAGCTTGGTTTGCCAGGCTTGCTCAATCGCACAGGAGCTACAGAGCAAAGTCTCTATTTTCCCCACTGGCTGAGGCTCCTCCCTTGGGGAGGAAGGAGGGAAGGAGAGCTTGCTTCGCCAGGCTCTCTCAATCGCATAGCAGAGCTACTGAGCCAAGCCTCTCTTCCTTCTATTGGCTGAAGCTCCCCCTACTCCTGGTCCCCTGGAGAAGGAAGGAAAGAGCCAGAGCTTCCTTTGCCCATTACCCTGGATCTCATGGGACAGCTACAAAGAAAGCACCTTTAAGACCAACGAGTGCTAATGTTTTAAGCATGTTTTATTTTGTTTTTAAAAAATCTTTAATTGTGTTTGTCTATGTCCTGCCTAATCTTCAATAGGTACACACAGGCCTCGGATTCAGTGGAAGCTGACAGCAGCGCAGCTCCACCTTTCCGAGAGTTCCACCTCCTCATCCACTGAATAGTATATGCAGCTGCATAACAATCCCTGGATGAGCTCCACCACCTATTTTTCTGCAAAATGACCTCTGGGTACACACACCGTCCGGCAAGGTCTCAATTATGTCAGATCCGGCTCTCATAGCAAATGAGTCTGACACCCCTGATCTAGTGCATTTTTAAAAGTACACTGCAAATACAGAGGTAAAACAGCTGCAAAGCACAGCAGCCCCTCAATGTCTGGTAGCAAAAGGACGTCTGGCTTTCCAGAGCTGCTCCAGAAGCCGAGTACACAGTGCTGCAGCTGCTACTGAAAAGCTGCCACCAGGAGTCGGGGGCCTTGGAGCCCAGATCTCAGCGGGCGCGTGGACCTCTAAGGGGCAGACCTACAGGTTGTTCAGCCGCAAGACGAAACGGCCGTCAAACACGAAGCTCGACCCGCTCTGCAAGAAGGTCTCGTGGAGAGCAATCGGACTTTTCCCACGGCTGGTGGAAATGTAAATCTATCGCCAATTATTGGCAACAAATTAAAGAGCAAATAAATTTAATTACCCAAATAAACCTGCCACTGGAACCTAACGTATTTCTACTCCGTAACTGGTTAGATCCGAAGATGAGATCTAGCACTGCAGAACCGGTCCATATTCTAATAGCAACAGCGAGACTGGCAACAGCAACGTGGCAGAAGGACAAAAGTATACCGACAGTGGGCATGTGGTACCAAAGGGTACGGGGAAACCTTTATTTTAATAAAAATAGCATATAACTCCTATGATATAACATATGAACAATATGAAAAGCACATGTATCAGCGTGGTTCCCTTTAGTTTCTTATTTTTACGAAAAAAGATATCCTTCCTAGAAAACATTATTACAAAAAACTGATTTATTTGTAAAGCGTCCAACATACTGAACGAAATGGAAGATGTTTATCTTTGTTAGCCGTTTTATTTTGGGTTTTGTACGAGCTATTGTTCAGATCTGAACGGGACGGTGACAGTTGACTGTGCTTTTTATATATACTGTATGTTTTGAACGTGGTGGAAGGACAAAAGTATACCGACAGTGGACACATGGACTAATGAAGACAATTTATAACTTGAAAAACAAAACACGAAGCTTACCCAGCTGGGCTTGGTTGCTATCTGCCATTTGAACCAAGGCATTCTCCTTCTTGTTAAACAAGATTTTCACTCTCTGCACATCACCATACACCCCTTGGGGAAGCGGAGGAAGAAAACAGAAGGGAGTCCTTCAGGAAGAAGCCCTGTTTTTCCTGCAACGCCAACTAATACAATGACATTCACGCCCAGAATTTGCTCTCAGTTCTAGAGAGAGGTTTGTTCCAGAGTTTAAGTTGCTCAGGATAAAGTCTGAGAAGCGACAGGACAATTGGGGATAATTGAGGAGAAGTTATAAGCTGAGCAACTGTTCCCCCCCTCCCCCCACCAGGGGGGAGGGCGTCAAACCAAACCCTTTCCACATGCTCTCTTGTTCCTGACCCAACAGGCATGCAAAGCAATCAAAACCATGCAGAACGATACATAAAAAAAAGGAAAATAATAAAAGTAAAACGCTAAAATGGCATGGTATATATAAACTTTAAAAAAAAAGAAAAGCATTCAACAGAACTGCAAAAAACACAACCGTACTTTTTTTTTCTCTCGAAGTAAAATCTCAAAATGAAAAAAAAAAAAAGATAATAAAAGTGTGAATGATAACATACCGAAAAGAATAAAGAGGCATTGGGGTGTAACTCTCTTTAGAGAACAGCAGAGCAAGGCAGCGGAGGGACAGGGAAGAGGTAAGGAATCGAGGGAAGAGCGAAGGTTGCGCAAAATCGTCGACAACGAAGGAAGGGCAGAGTCCCCGCAGGAAATGGCGAAATTGGTTGATGGATGATGAAGTTTTCAAGATGGTTAATATTGAAGGGCAGGTTGGTTTCCGAAGAGCAGGAAGGTTTGTGTTTTGTTTTTTTTGTTTTTGGAGGGGGGCATTTTAATTTTTTTTTTAAATATATATATATATATTGTTTCAAGCAACAACAGGAAGCAGAAGTACCGTGCAGGTCAGTTGGCAAAGAAATTCCGGATCGGGGGAGAAAAGGGAGAGAAAAAAAAAATAAAATATTCAGGGATGGGGGAGGAGAGAAAAGAAAAAAAGTAGCAAAAAAACATAGGTCAGTAAATACATAAAGGAAATATGTCGTGTTCCATCAGTAAAAGATTTCTAGATTTTTTTTTTCTCTAAAAACATACAACACTCTTGTTTTACAGAAAAAAACTAGTTAATTAGGTTTTTTAAACCTAGTGGAACACAACGATAAAAGGAGAGTACTTCACTTAAGATATAACTAAGAGGGAAGAGACAGTACTGCAACAGAGCAACGTACGAAGGGGGCTAACGGGAGACTGTCATTCCCAGAGCTGCAGGCACCCCGGAGAAGAAACTCTGGACAGCCCACTGCTCTAGACCAACCGCAAGGGGAGGCTCAAAAGGGTGACAAAGTTTCATGTGTGCCACATTGCCCACTCCCCCACACACAAACTTTAGGCATCTGCTCAAAGTGAATGACCAGCTAGTGGGTCAAACCAATCCTCTTAAGGCCAATGTTCTTAAACTGCAAAGCAAGAGCTAGCCTTTCCAGACCCTACTTGCTCTCTATAAGGGACATATACCAGTCAAAAAGCGGTGCACGCTATAGCTGAAGGGAAGTGCTCTATTTGCTCTCTATAAGGGACGTATACCAGTCAAAAAGCGGTGCACGCTATAGCTGAAGGGAAGTGCTCTATTTGCTCTCTATAAGGGACGTATACCAGTCAAAAAGCGGTGCACGCTATAGTTGAAGGGAAGTGCTCTATTTGCTCTCTATAAGGGACGTATACCAGTCAAAAAGCGGTGCACGCTATAGTTGAAGGGAAGTGCTCTATTTGCTCTCTATAAGGGACATATACCAGTCAAAAAGCGGTGCACGCTATAGCTGAAGGGAAGTGCTCTATTTGCTCTCTATAAGGGACATATACCAGTCAAAAAGCGGTGCACGCTATAGCTGAAGGGAAGTGCTCTATTTGCTCTCTATAAGGGACGTATACCAGTCAAAAAGCGGTGCACGCTATAGCTGAAGGGAAGTGCTCTATTTGCTCTCTATAAGGGACATATACCAGTCAAAAAGCGGTGCACGCTATAGCTGAAGGGAAGTGCTCTATTTGCTCTCTATAAGGGACGTATACCAGTCAAAAAGCGGTGCACGCTATAGCTGAAGGGAAGTGCTCTATTTGCTCTCTATAAGGGACGTATACCAGTCAAAAAGCGGTGCACGCTATAGTTGAAGGGAAGTGCTCTATTTGCTCTCTATAAGGGACGTATACCAGTCAAAAAGCGGTGCACGCTATAGCTGAAGGGAAGTGCTCTATTTGCTCTCTATAAGGGACATATACCAGTCAAAAAGCGGTGCACGCTATAGCTGAAGGGAAGTGCTCTATTTGCTCTCTATAAGGGACGTATACCAGTCAAAAAGCGGTGCACGCTATAGCTGAAGGGAAGTGCTCTATTTGCTCTCTATAAGGGACGTATACCAGTCAAAAAGCGGTGCACGCTATAGTTGAAGGGAAGTGCTCTATTTGCTCTCTATAAGGGACATATACCAGTCAAAAAGCGGTGCACGCTATAGCTGAAGGGAAGTGCTCTATTTGCTCTCTATAAGGGACGTATACCAGTCAAAAAGCGGTGCACGCTATAGCTGAAGGGAAGTGCTCTATTTGCTCTCTATAAGGGACGTATACCAGTCAAAAAGCGGTGCACGCTATAGCTGAAGGGAAGTGCTCTATTTGCTCTCTATAAGGGACGTATACCAGTCAAAAAGCGGTGCACGCTATAGTTGAAGGGAAGTGCTCTATTTGCTCTCTATAAGGGACATATACCAGTCAAAAAGCGGTGCACGCTATAGCTGAAGGGAAGTGCTCTATTTGCTCTCTATAAGGGACGTATACCAGTCAAAAAGCGGTGCACGCTATAGCTGAAGGGAAGTGCTCTATTTGCTCTCTATAAGGGACATATACCAGTCAAAAAGCGGTGCCCGCTATAGCTGAAGGGAAGTGCTCTATTTGCTCTCTATAAGGGACGTATACCAGTCAAAAAGCGGTGCACGCTATAGCTGAAGGGAAGTGCTCCAAGAAAATACAGATTGGGTAGTGATGGTTGCAGCTACAAGAAGGGGAAGAAATAAAAAAATCAGCTTGTAGTGTGCACAGCCAATTTGAAGCTGGGAGACAACACGGTGGGAGTTCCAGAGTCAGATCCCCACTTCTCACGCAGAAGATCGCAGTATCAATTTCTAGTTAAAGGGACCTCGCTTCCTGGGCAGGGAAAGGCCGTTCCCAAGACCCTGTAAACTAGCAAACGTTTAGAAAGCAGCCGCTTCTGAGCTTCAGAGACACGCCCAGGTCTGATTCAGTGCCTTGTGAATGGCCGGCACCAAGTGAGCTGCAGCTTCCCACTTAACCAATACAAACTGAGGTAGATTTGGGTAGGCACTTCCCTGTAGCCGGGGAGGTGGGGGGGGGGGGGGGGGAAGCCACGAGAACAGAAAGGGCTCCCTGCACCCCCCCCCCCCATGGTGGCAGTCAAAACAGCTGTGTAAAGATACTATCCTGAGTGGTATTTTAAAGCCCCTGAGAAGCACAAAAATTAAAGGCCGCCCACTAGGTCCTTCTTGTTAGCACTAGCTAGGGAGGGAAAGCGCTAGGGGTCGAGGAAGTGGCTTTTCACCTTCTCTACAATCTGAGGTCAACTCGCACCTTGAGAACTTGGCCTTTGGGAGGAGTTTAAGGAGAGCAGAAGGCAGAAGGGATCTCAAGTCAACAAGACTCTCCCTGTAACCAATCCATCTGGTTTTTATCAGCACCCAAAACCAGACCTGAGAAAGCTCAAGACGCAAGTTTTTTTCTTTTAAAATCTAAACACCAGTTCCTCCCCACATTTCTGGCTTCCGGGCCTTTGGAACAGCACAACATTCTCTGTTCAGCTGCCAACGGGCTACGCAAAGGCCCTCAAGAACTGATCACTCCGCTCTGGGCCAGCGCCTCGCAGAATCTTTTTTCCTGCCATCCGCGCATCTTTCAATATTGTCCGCATCCCACTACGGAGAAGGGAGAGGAGTCCCTCTGGAGAAATACTGTCTCTTCCACCATTTTGCATAGATAAGTTGTTGTTGTTTTTTCTACAACACTGATTACACAAGCAATGGAAATAATAATGAGGGGGGGGGAAAAGTTGAGGAGTCTTGTTAGTTCACAGCTTCACTACAGGGATCAAAGTGTCTAGCCCAAAAAGAGAAGCTTGATGGATGAAGTGAGGAGTTCATTTAAAAAAAAACACACACAAAGGCATGAGGTTTAAGTTGCTCAGCAATTTTCACTACGCTCCACCACAGGGCCATCCCCCTTTTGAGAAAACCTAACCATGCTCCCATGGGAAGCCCGTTTCAGCTTCCCAAGACTGCCTGCTTTATCTCTTGGTGCCAGTGGGAGCAAGTGCATGGGGTTCTTCAGAAAGGAGGATGCTCTTTCCTGTCTCTTACCCCTCCCTCACCCCATCGCTACCAACAGGACGGGGGCTCACACCACTCCTTTCCACACCACCACCTTGAGAAGAACCCAAACTCCTCCTACATCCCTGACCAGAGGACACAAGATGGGGAAAAATGATGAAGAGATTGGATTTATACCTCGCCCTTCATTAGCCAAAATAGAGGATACAGAAGATAATGGATTTACATCCTGCCCTCCACTCTGAATCTCAGAGTGGCTCACAATCTCCTTTACCTTCCCCCCTCCCTCACAACAGACACCTTGTGAGGCGGGTGGGGCTGAGAGAGCTCTGACAGAAGCTACCCTTTCAAGGACAAACTCCTACAAAAGCTATGGCTAACCCAAGGCAATTCCAGCAGGAGCAAGCGGAGGAGTGGAGAATCAAATCTGGTTCTCCCAGATAAGAGTCTGCGCACTTAACCACTACAGCAAACTGGCAAAGGAGTCTCAGAGTGGCATACAAACTCCTTTCTCTCCCCCTCCCCATGACAGATACCCTGTGAGGTGGGTGAGGCTGAAAGAGCTCTCCCAGAACAGCTCTTGAGCAGAACAGCCTAGAGAGAACTTGTGGCTGACCCAAGGCCATCACAGCAGGTGCAAGTGACGGAGTGAGGAATCAAATCCGGTTCTCCCAGACAAGAGTCTGCGCACTTAACCACTACACCAAACTGGCTCTCAGTGACCTTTTTGTGCATTTGTAGCACATGAATAGTACTGATCGCAGGCCATCATGATCCCACCTCCAAAAAGAGCCGTGGGGCTCTTTCTAAGGGGCATGCTAACAGTGAAACCTTGCCGACCACCTTTCTTTACAAAGAGGTTTAAGGGTGCAGCTGGGGGGGGGAGACAGCCAGGGGCACTTAACGTTATTATTGCCCCCTTGGCCCTTGGAAAGGGATCCCCTCTCTCATCTGCCTTCTGGGTAAAAAGGGGAGGAGTCCCGGCCTAACAGCCCTGCGGAGTTCAAGATTAAGCGGGGAGAGCAAACATTGCTGGCAAAAAAAATCTCATGTCCTGAAGAGAACAGTTATAATGGACAGAAAAAAAAGAAAACAGCAAAAAGATTAAAAACTGGTTAATTTCCTGTCAGTTTTGCACGAATAGCGGCTCTCTCATCCATGCCTCCCTTTTAGAGCTCTAGGCATAAACAAGGTCAGCGGAGATTCAGTTTCAGTTACAGTCTTTTGAGTTACTTTAAAGCATCAGGGGTCCCAAGCAACGGATGAATCTCCACCGCAGGGAGAAACCCGGATGCATCGTATGCTTTTGCACACAAATCCAAATCGAGGACTAAGAAGTATTCTGCAGTTTCCCCCAATTGCAGCGTCCCTTGAACACGTAAAAGGCAACCAAACGTTTCGACTCAGAGGGGGGGGAGGGGAAATAATGTTAAATGGAACTGAAAACACCATTCAGAAGTTATAAAGAGCAGAAACGAGGCACACACAATTTTTAAGGGATCTCATAAAGGGCAAAAAAAAATGGTGACAACACATGGCAAAAGAAATATACTCACAAAAAAAATGTAACAACGCCAAAGCTGGCAGGGGAAGGGGGAATAAAGAGACCCAATGAAGAGGACAGGACGGACACTGTCACTCCAGTGTAAAGCATTACAACATGCCAAAGGAGAACTAATGGTTCTTACTGCTATACGGAGAGGCGACCCAAGCAGAGGCAAAACCACAGGGGGATAAAAGTGGAGAGAGGTTTTTCAAGAGGAAGCCACGCTGAACTTTTGGCTCTGGGGGACGAGAGCAGGTCAGCAGTAAAATAAAAATTGTAAAACAAAGCTAAGTTGGCAATGGAAAAGGGGGTGGGGGGGGAAGAAGACCCTTATAGGCCTGGTGACCCACTCGGAATTAAGGTGGGGCTGCTGACTTGCTTTTTCTGACAACTCCGTTTCAGGCCTGCCTCTCAAGACAGGACAGATTCAGCCCTTAAGGATGGCTTCAGCACCAATCTGGCTTTTAAAAAAAGTGATTCAGAGAAGTGAGAGCAGAAAAGTCATCGGAAGGAAGCACAAAAAATATATATATATATGAGAAAAGTTGAACAGAAGAGATTGCAACAAGGCTTCCACTAACCTCGGGGTTCAAATTGCTAACCAGCAGAACGGAGTTCCCTGCCCCGGTGAGGCCAGGAATAGCAATCCGTCCTGCGGCAGCGGCGGCGGCAGCTGGGATAGCCAAAGGAGCAAGAGCTCCGTGTACATTTGGAACTGAGAGGCCTGGAAAAATCAAAACATATTAACCAGTGAAGAAATCAGCAGCAGGGTCTCTGCTAGTGTGGTGAACGTTTTGAGCTCGTGGGGCTGCTTGGAGCACAGGGAAGGGAGTTCCTTCGAGCCCTGGCCCTTCCTCCTCTCAGAAGCTGGGCACCTCAGTCATTAGGAAGTCCCTCCGATTCTGGCTTCAAGGCACCAGCCACTCACTGCTTCTGACGTATAGAAGGTGGGGGCGGGGGAGGGCAGGAAGTGATGGCATTTGGCTCTCCTTGGGTACTGGGCAAACGGGAAGACATCTCTGGACATCTGGTTTTTAAAACAACATCTGCACGACTCCACAGGCTTACATAAGCAAATCCGTTACAGGGAAATGCAAGAAAGGGGATGATCAACACAAGCAGTGCATTCGCCAGGTCTTCCCAACAATGCATGCCAGAAGTGCCTCGTTCCTGTATCATGCATGTAACCAAGCCACGACTGTGCACATTCCAGCCATTTCCACGTATTTGTTTTAAATGGGGACCCTTCCAGCAAAGGCCTCTCTAACTGCTACACGGAAGAAGACTACAGATTTATACCCCCCCTTCTCTTTGAGTCAGAGACTCAAAGCGGCTTACAATCTCCTATATCTTCTCCCCCACAACAGACACCGTGAGGTGGGTGGGGCTGAGAGAGCTCTCCCAGGAGCTGCCCTTTCAAGGACAGAGTCTCAGAGCGGCCTACAATCTCCTTTCCCTTCCTCCCCACAACAGACAACCTGTGAGGCAGGTGGGGCTGAGAGAGCTCTCCCAGAAACTGCCATTTCAAGGATAACTCCTGCAAGAGCTCTGGCTGACCCAAAGCCATTCCAGCAGCTGCAAGTGGAGGAGTGGGGAATCAAACCCGGTTCTCCCAGGTAAGAGTCCACACACCTAACCACCAGGGTTCCCTCTAAGATCAGTTAGCGAGAGCTAACTCACAGATTTTCAGCCTCTAGCTCACACACCTTTGTCTTGGCTCAGGAAGGATGACCCCAGAGCACACTAATTGATGGAGCAGCTCACTGCTTTAATGGCAGTAGCTCACAATGTAGAATTTTTGCTCACAAGTCTCTGAAGCTTAGAGGGAACATTGGTAACCACTACACCAAACTGGCTCCCAAGAACCAGGAGATTCCTCCAACAGCTGCCAGCCCCCAAGCCATCTGAAGTGCAAAGGTGTCTTTCACTCCTTGCACACGCAAATACTCACAACAGAATGCTGTGCAGAAAGGGGAAGAGACACACACCTGCTCCTGCAGCTATGCGCGCTTTGTAACGGGAGCCCTTTGATTGCCAATGATTGGGGCAAGTTTTGGAAACCACAGCCTTCATCCAAGGTATTCCAAGGGAGACTTGAGGGCTCTGCACTGCAGACGTTCCAGCTGCACTAGAACCCCACCCCACTGAAAGTAGCAGCAGCCAGCTGAGCAACAGATCTTAGACCGTCTCTTGTAATCTACCACTGCACCCACTCTTTTGTGCCCCCGCTAAAGTACTTCCAACCCACGCACGCTGCCTGATCTCAGAATGAGTTTTATGGACAGGGGAGGGACGGTGGCTCAGTGGCAGAGCATCTGCTTGGGAAGCAGAAGGTCCCAGGTTCAATCCTGGCATCTCCAACGAAAAAGGGTCCAGGCAAGTAGGTGTGAAAAACCTCAGCTTGGACCCTGGAGAGCCGCTGCTAGTCTGAGTAGACAATACTGACTTTGATGGACCAAGGGTCTGATTCAGAAGAAGGCAGCTTCATAGGTTCATATGTCTAAGGGGAGGGACAGTGGCTCAGTGGTTGAGCATCTGGTTGGTAAGCAGAAGGTCCCAGGTTCAATCCCCGGCATCTCCAACTAAAAAGGGTCCAGGCGGTAAGTGATGGAGAGATGGTGGCTCAATGGTAGAGCATCTGCTTGGGAAGCAGAAGGTCCCAGGTTCAATCCCCGGCATCTCCAACTAAAAAGGGTCCAGGCGGTAGGTGATGGGAGATGGAGAGATGGTGGCTCAGTGGTAGAGCATCTGCTTGGGAAGCAGAAGGTCAGTCTTGTCTACTCAGACTACAGCAGCCGAGGGGAGTCTGATTCAGTCTAGTTCATACGTTCAACCTACAAAATGGCTGTAAGCAGGTATAACTTCTCAAGTCCAGCCCTCCGCAGCTCCAGAACGGAGGGGAGATGCTGAACCTTCCCTGCTTCCAAGCTACCAAGGCAAAACGGGTCAGAGTCACTCGGTGCTTTGGAGCAGCTCTCCAAAGGTTCACGGAGGGACTCAAAACAGGCACACGTTTCACATGGTCATTGGCTGGGACTCATGGAGCCCAGCGAAGAGCTCAAGAGGTCCCCAGAGAACGCGACATTTTAAACTGCAGAATTTCCAAAGTAGTCTTGAGTGGCTGGGAGCCTGACTGGAGGAACACTTTGGAGCTCAGCTATGATACTCCCTTGGTATATGCTTTAAGTTGCCAAACGGAGGGAAGGCACTCAACCTATCTGAGGAGGGGAGGAAGAGGAGGGATTAGCCGAATGGCAAAGTCATGAGCTTCTTGGGAAAGGTAACATGGACGTGAAACAATACCTGCAGCCTGGGGGATTGCAAAAGCAGGAGGGAAGCCGGCCCCTGCATATGGAGAGGCAGAAATTATTCCTGGAGCACCTACAGAAAATAGCACAGAAGTATTCTGTCATTAGAGGAATGAGGAAAACACAAACTTAACTGCAAACACCTGATTCCACCCCCCCCCCCAAGAGTATACCTGAGCTTTCAATGCAGCCCTGATGAATCCACTCTTCGAAGCGCAGCTGGACTAACCCAACCTCTCTATTTTTAACAGCGCATCTGCCAGCTGTGCACTTGTTCCACATTTGAACTGAGCACTCTGCAGTGGCCAACGCAGCCATTATGGTGTGCCAGCAGGAATGTGAACCTGCACTTCCACCGTCATGCAAGAGATTGCTGGACATTTGTGGGTGTCGGTGGAGTAGCAGCAAAGAGAGAAACTGTTCTGAGGGTTTTCATGCCTAGCCTAACATGCAGAACAGCAGGCGGCACTAAAAGGACCCGGCAGAAAACCTGCAGGGAAGAAAAGCAGCTGCTGCCAACAAAAGGGGGAAAGCTGATGTCCAGTGCACCTTTGTGAGATTTGCTTCCTGGTTATAAAAATTGCATTTTTACATGCCAATCTGGGAACTGCCATTAGAAGCATAAATAGCACTGATGCCTTAGGTGCAGGACGCAGGGAGAGGCCTGATCCCATCCAGTATACAGTGATGTGAATAAATTGCAACGTACGCTTGGGATGGGGGCGGGAGAAGGAAATTGTGAAGTTCCTGCACTGTGCAGGGGGCTGGACTAGATGACCCTGGAGATCCCTTTTAACTCTATGATTCTATTCTGGAGGTGCAAAATGCAAAATCCCAAGGTGTGATTTCGGGGAGGGGGGGGGAGAGGAGAGAGACATGTTCTGACTACTGTACCCAGGGCTTTTTTTTGTAGCAGGAACTCCTTTGCATATTAGGCCACACACTCCAGATGTAGCCAATTATCCTGGGGCTTACATAGGCCTTGTACAAAGAGCCCTGTAAGCTCTTGGAGGATTGGTTACATCAGAGGTGTGTGACTCAGGGCATTTTTTGTTTTTGGCAGCAGGAACTCCTTTGCATATTAGGCCACACCTCCCTGATGTAGCCAGTCCTCCAAGAGTTTACAGTAGGCCCTGTAATAAAAATCCTATAAGCTCTTCGAGGATTGGCTGCATAAGAAGGGTGTGGCCTAACATGCAAAGGAGTTCCTGCTACAGAAAAAGCCCTGACTGTACCTCCATGAACAGCCAGAACACCACAGTAAGGAAACCTACATAATATCCAGTCTTCTTTGTGAGATATGACACACTATTCTCACTGCCACTTATCACACTCCAAGTTATAGTATGGTGAAAGAAACGGAGTGAAGTCAAGAGTCTACCCCAGATTATATCCTCTTGCCATATTATAATGTGCAATTGTTCTTAAGAGTGACCATGAACAAATCTGTAACGGTTGAGTGAGACAGTCTACACCCTGCTGCGAGACATATAGCCTGTTGCTTGGCTTTCCCCCGCTTGGCACATCCCTAATAGTTATCTTAGCAATCTGTTAATGTGGCAACCAAGGTCGTGGCTGGAGGAGACCGGAGGAAGTATTAGATAGATAGTGCACCTGGAACGCAGCAGGGGGGAGGGGGTTAGGGTGCCTGCCGAAAGTACCTGCTGCTTTTTGCTGTTCACTGCTTGAATTGCTAGCGGCCCACCGAGGGTATATACGGAGTGCCTTTCAGCAGTGACACTAGTTTCAGCAAACCACTGTATTGCCTTATGGTGCCTGGAATAAACGTCTGAGTTAACTACCTGCGTGGTCCTTGCCTCTGGCGTCGGACATTTTGCTGAAATGAATGTCACTGAAACACCGGCCCAAGCTGAGATTCAAAACACATGTTCTGACTACTGCACCCAGCAGGAACTCCTTTGCATATTAGGCCACACACCCCTGATGCACCCAATCCTCCTGGAGCTTACAGCAGGCCCTGTACAAAGAGCCCTGTAAGGAATTCTAGCAGGAACTCCTTTGCATCTTAGGCCACACCCCCTGATGCAGCCAATCCTCCTGGAGCTTACAGTATGCCCTGTAATAAAAGCCCTGTAAGCTCTTGGAGGATCGGCTACATCAGGGGTGTGTGGCTCAGGGCCTTTCTTGTAGCCGGAACTCCTTTGCATATTAGGCCACACCCTTCTTATGTAGCCAAACCTCCAAGAGCTTACAGTAGGCCCTTCAAGCTCTAATGGCTACATAAGAAGGGTGTGGCCTAATATGCAAAGGAGTTCCGGCTACAAAAAAGCCGACTGTACCTCCATGAACAGCCAGAACACAGTAAGGGAACCTACAATAATATTCAGTCTTCTTTGTTCAATATGACAGTATTCTCACAGCCACCTATCATTCTCCAAGTTACAGTGTGGTGAAAGAAAGGGAGTGAAGAGACAGCCGATGGTCCAAGTTGAGATTCAAACACACACACACACACCCTTTCCAGGCTCACAGGACACACTTACATCCACTGCCCTTATCTCAGTCCCTTACCAAAGGCAGCTGCCATTGTCTGGTCGAGGGAGGGCTGGCTGTCCCCACTAGGCAGGTCCGGCCGTGTGTAGTCCCGACTCTTGTCGTTGTTGTACTTCACGTTAAGGCTGGTGAGCTTGGAGAAGTCAATGCGGAGCGTGCAGCAGGCGTTGTAGATGTTCTGCCCGTCCAGGGACTGCGGCAAGGATAAGCAGACGGGGGGGTGAGGCACTAGTGCTCTTGGACACAGGCCCACCAGAGCGTCAGCCACAGTTGCTTGACAAAGTGTGTGTTTAGGGTGGGTGTGGGTCTTACAGGCTGTGCCAGACTGGCTGAGTGTTGGGGAAATCTACGCACCTCCCCTTTTGCTTTCTCTCTCTTCTGGCAGCAAGAGTCGCTGCATCGCTCTGTACTTAACAAGAAAAGCTATTCCACATTCTAAAAGGTCTACATCCCTGGCTATACGGCATGGAGGGGTGCAGGGGGCAACCCGGGAGACCCATGCTCATGGCAGCAGTGCGGGGAATGGCCCACGCTCCCATGGGGCTCCTCCCACTCTGTGCTGCTGTTGCGCACTCAGCTCAGAATTCCGAGGCAAAACTACATCAAACCCATGGCAGGGGAGACTGAAGACTAGAGCGACCTTTCGAGCTCTTTTCAGGAAAAAGGCAAGCGAAGACGACCTTCAGTAGATCAGAACACAGGAAAGGGACCCTGCAATGCTATTCGTGCTCTGTGCACACTGTGAGACGTGCCGCTGTAGCTTGGATTTGGCTTACACGCTGCAACCTGCTGCTGTAGGAAGGTCCAAGCATCCCCAGGGGCCACAGACTGGGACTTGTCCGCGACCGGTTTCCAACCAGGCCACGCCTTGCCGCCCGCCCAGCCTCACGGCACCTCCCCCCCCCTTGTTTTCCCCATTTAAAGGCTGGGGAAGGGGCCGTGAAGCGCTTTCCAGGCTGACATTCCCCCAGTCGCCTGATTGGCGGGGGAAACCACGGCAGTGAGCAAGCAAGGGCAGCGCAGCTCTTTCAGCAGGTCGCTCGCTGCCGCGGTTTTCCCCGCTGATCAGGTGAACGGCGGGGGCGGGTTCTGTCTGGGAAGCACTTTGCAGCCCCTTCCCCGGCCTTTAAATGGTGAAAACGGGGGGGGGGTGTGTGTGGCAAAGCTGTGCAGGGGGGACGACGGTGAGGCTGTGCGGGAGGGGGGTGGAGGCTGAATTGGGTGCCCCCACCCTGCCGGCCCTGGGGCCAAAAAGGTTGGGCGCCACTGATCCCAAGGATTCCCAGTATGACTCAGTTCAGACACCAAACAGGAGCTCACGCTCACTGTCACTCAAAAGAACCCAAGCGCAACCATGGCTCCGAGTTCTGTGCCCGCCTCTTCCTGTCCCATCCCTTGGGTATGTCAGTCGATGCAGGATGGCCTCCTGGCGCCCACGATGCAACAGCCTTAAGTACGGCTTTGCCAGGGCAGAAATTGCCTCTGCTGTGCCAAATGGAAGGCGAAAGCCGCTGAGCCAAAAAGGGAGCGTTCCAATTCGGAAAGTTGAGCAACTCGTTCCCTCCAACTGCAGCACGTCCAACTCACCCACCCCGGAAGGCTAGGCTGCACTGCCAATTCCAGGTCTGACATCCACGCTACTGCAAGTTTCCCCTCTAGTCTCTATTTTTTTTGTAACGTGCGTTACAAAATCTTTCTGCTGCGGTTGAAGCTGCTCTCTGCCTGCTGCCCCACGGTTCTGCATTGCGGGGGGGGGGGGGGGGACTCACCAATTTGGCGTGCTGAGAGCTCACGGGGTCTGCGTATTGTAAGAGGGCCTGGAACTGGTTGTTCTTGGTGAATGTGATAATTTTCAGCACCGTGCCAAACTTAGAGAAGATCTGCCAAAAGGGGGAAGGGAAAAAAAAAAAGTTGAGCTGATGATATGACTCTTTTGGAGGCGGCCCTTTCCTTAGGCGTTTCCTGCAGATGAAAGTCTTAGCGGAGAGGATTTAATGCAGAGCAGGGAGGTGCTTCTGGTCTCTTGCAAGCAAGACGCTCCAGTCCAGACAGCTTCACCCCAGCAACAAAGTCTAGGGCAGGGGTGTCGAACTCATTTATTATGAGGGCTGGATCTAACATATATTACCTTGTTGGGCCGAGCTGGGCCATGTTGGGCTGAGCCATGTGTGTGCCTATTTAAGATCAGGTATCAGAGATATAAACTTTTTAAAGGACACAGACAAACATGACTAAAGATTTTTTTAAAAACTTAAAATAAAACATGCTATAGCTCTTGTTGGTCTTAAAGGTGCTTTCTTTGTATTTCTCCCATGGGATCCAGGGAACTGGCCAAAGGAAGCTCTGGCTCTTTCCCTCCTTCCCCAGAGGAGCCTCAACCAATGGAGAAAACCAAGGTTTTACTCTGTAGCTCCTGTGCAATTAAGCGAGCTTGGCAAAGCAAGCTGAGATGCAGAAGGAAGCAAGAGAGAGGGAGAAGGAAGCAGATGACAGCCAGTCACTCGGGGGCCTGATTTGGACCCCGGGCCACATGTTTGACACCCCTGGTCTAAGGGCTGAAAATAACCGCTGGGTATTACTGCAGTTGTTCTCAAGTGTAGGATCTGGCAGCCAGTGCAGGACAGGATGCATGCCTCTGACGGAGCGTGGGAACGCCACACCAAGCAGCTTCCTTCTGCCACGCTGCTGAAATCAAGACAGGCCTCTTCAGCTGGGATGCTTCAAGGCAAAGAAACCCCGGTGGCAACCCGAGATATAATCGGTCCTGCCCAACACAAGGGAAGTCTGTTCACCTCCCTGATTTTCTGTCGCTGCATTAAACTGCTGAATTTGCTTTCCTCCTGCTACTCAGAGCCCCTCGTGTGCGGCGAGGGCTGAAAGAGCCAAGCACTTAGCTCGCAGAGGGTTTTGTACCCAGAAGGGCCCATCTGAACGGTAAGGATCCTGCTGCCAAGCAGAGCGCAAAGAAGCCATCGGCAGGACTCTCCTTGCCAAGACAAGCCCAGGCTTTTGCCAGCGGTGTGCTTGGGGAGGGAATGGAAACACTGCTCAGGGTTTGCAGTACCTAAGATCAACTCCCTGGATGACTGCTCTGGCGGGTGACATTAAGTCCTCATACGCCTGAAAAGCTTGCACTTTGAGAGACCTGCAGTACAGTTTAACTCACCACCCGTTCATGTGCTTTAGTTCTGCTTCTTTCTACAAGCATGCCCACACCTGTTACAGAGTATGCGTGCCCTACTGCTGGATCTTTCCTTCATATGAAAAGTGCAATCGGGGAGAAAAGTACATTAGAGGAAATCAAGACGATGAAGAGGTGGGGGCGCTACTTATAAAGGATGCTGACGAGGCAGTGGCTTTTCAGTCTAGATGGCTAAAAGGAGACAGGGCAGAGGCTTTTTAAATGAATGTGTAGCTAGGTTTTTCCTCTTTCCCATAATACTAGACTGGGGGGTGGGGGGGAAATCCACTGAAGCTATTGGGAAATAGGCTCAAGACAGACAAGAGGAAATACATTACTCAATGAGTAATTAAATTATGCGGTTCACTGTAAGCGGGAGTATGGATGGTCACAAGCATAAATGGCTTTAAAATGGGGATTCATGGGAAAAGGTCAATCAATCGTTACTGGCCATGATGACTGAAGGGAGACTCCATAGTCAACGGCAGTCAACCTCTGAATCCCAGAATCAGGAGGCAGTCTCAAGGGGAAGGCCTTGACCTCTGATACTGGTTTGTGGGCCCTCTAGGGCAACAGTCTAGCCATTGCATAAAACACAACACAGGGCTAGATGGCCCACTGGTCTGATTCAGTGGTGCTGAATGAGAGCCAGTTTGGTATACTGGTTAAGTGCGTGGGCTCTTATCTGGGAGAACCGGGTTTGAT
The DNA here is from genome assembly GCF_032191835.1 of Heteronotia binoei. Taxonomy (NCBI): domain Eukaryota; kingdom Metazoa; phylum Chordata; class Lepidosauria; order Squamata; family Gekkonidae; genus Heteronotia; species Heteronotia binoei. The sequence continues at coordinate 196,232,351 of NC_083224.1, read as the reverse complement.
TCCCCACTTCTCCACTTGTAGCTGCTGGAATGGCCTTGGGTCAGCCACAGCTCTAGCAGAGTTGTCCTTGAAAGGGCGGCTTCTGGGAGAGCTCTCTCAGCCCCACCCGCCTTACAGGGTGTCTGTTGTGGGGGAGGAAGGGAAAGGAGACTGTAGGCCGTTCTGAGCCTCTGTCCTTGAAAGGGCAGCTTCTGGGAGAGCTCTCTCAGCCCCACCCGCCTCACAGGGTGTCTGTTGTGGGGGAGGAAGGGAAAGGAGACTGTAGGCCGCTCTGAGACTCTCCTTGAAAGGGCAGCTTCTGGGAGAGCTTTCTCAGCCCCACCCGCCTCACAGGGTGTCTGTTGTGGGGGAGGAAGGGAAAGGAGACTGTAGGCCTCTCTGAGAGTCTGTCCTTGAAAGGGCAGCTTCTGGGAGAGCTCTCTCAGCCCCACCCGCCTCATAGGGTGCCTGTAGTGTGTGGGGGGTGGGGTGGGGGGGGAGAGGAAGGGAAAGGAGACTGTGACTGCTCCGAGACTCTTGAGTATAGCGCGAGATAGAAATCCAATATCATCCCCTTCTCTTACATTCTTCAGCATTTCTAGACAACATCTACAGTGTTTTCTTCCCTGAAGCAGGGAAATGTACTTGTCTGGAAAGAACTCCGGGGTATCTGGGGATGACGCTTGCAGGCACATGAGGCAAAGGCCTACACTGGGATCAAACACTGGCAAGTAGGAAAAAAACAGGTCATCCAGCCTGGATTCTAAGTAGGCAGGCAAAAGGCTTCTCTCTCAGTGGCCTAGAGCTTCAATGTGGCGTCCTGGACGCGTGTCGGCCTTGCATCTTTCTTAGCCGAGGTCCACAGAACCGTCTAACCTTGAGCTATATGACCCTTACCAAGTTGTCACAAGAATTAAAAAAAACGAAAAGAAAAAGTACAACCAGCATAGGGGAAAGAGCAGGGAAAAAATGTAGCAACAATGTTCCCTCCAAGTTGCAAAGTCCTGTGAGCAAAAATTCTACTTTGTGAGCCACTGGCATTAAAGCTGTGAGCCGCTGCATCAATGAGCGTGCTCTGGGGTCATTCTTCCCGAGCTAAGACAAAAATGTATGAAGCTGGAGGCTAAAAATCTGTGAGCTGGCTCACGCTTAACTCAGCTTAGAGGGAACACCGATTCGCACCGGAGTGTACATCCTTTTGACGAAAGCCGACCGCAGTCAAAGCATTTAAGGAGAAAGGCGCCACGGACCGAATGCACTCCGTGGCTTGCTGCAAAAACGCGGCTTCTACCAGATAATGGCCGCTCAGACGGAGGCAGTCCCTTACCTGATGCAGAACCTCCAGGGTAACTGGGTAGAAGAGGTTTTCCACAATGATCCTCAAGACGGGGCTCTGGCCAGCCATGGCCATCCCAGCTTCAACGGCTGCGGCAGAGGCAGTCAAGGCCAGGTTGCCAGACTGAACTGAGTTCACGGCTTGCAAGGCTGCGTGGGCACGCTGGGGAATCAAAAGGCAACGGGTTGGATCCCAAACAGACACACTTGCGGGCTTTCGCTTCAGTCCCTGGGTGTTCTTGACGCTCAAAGCAAAAGGGGGCGCTGAAGAGCAAAGGGCAGGGCTGCTGCCGTGACGGACGGACCGCTTGCCGAGCCTTTTTTGACATGAGTGTGCTTATCGGAGGGGAGAGGAGACTGATTCACGCCACGTGCAGGACGGTCGTGCCGCTCAACAGCAGGGTGAAGCAGGACTCGACACTCCTGCGCTACGCGTCTATCGAGATCGCGGACGAGGGACGCTCTGCCGTAAGCAGCTCTTAGACAAAAGCAGCCGCGTTGTTTGCACACCTCCCTCCACTGCACAAGCCGCGATACCCAGGAACCGATCCTGCACGTTCAGGAGCAGTCCTGCAAGAATGTAACTTCTGTTTTCTGTCATTGAGCCCTTTCCCTCCTACTCATGAGCTTCCTAGAAAAGCGCTACTGGGCCAAGATGAACCTCTAGTCTGATCCAGCGTGGCAATTTGTGTGCTCCCACCCCAAACTCTCCTGGAACTGGCCTACTTCTCTTGAACAAGCCTGAAGTACCCGTCAGCGCCACACATTTCGCTCACCAGCAAGACCAAGCTACACCACTGCTTCATTCCTGGTTGCACTAACTAGAGAGCCAGTTTGGTGCAGGGGTTACGAGCGGTGGACTGTAATTTGGCGAACCAGGTTTGATTCCCCACTACTCCGCATGCAGCCAAACTGGGTGACCTTGGGTCAGTCCCAGTTCTCTCAGAGCACTCTCAGCCCCACCTCCCTCAAAAGGTTGCCTGTTGCGGGAAGAGGAGATTGTAAGCTGCTCTGAGACTCCTAAAGGTAAAAGGTAGTCCCCTGTGCAAGCACCAGCCCTTTCCGACTCTGGGGTGACGTTGCTTTCACAACGTTTTCACGGCAGACTTTTTACAGGGTGGCTTGCCATTGCCTTCCCCAGTCCTCTACGCTTTCCCCCCAGCAAGCTGGGGACTCATTTTACCCACCTTGGAAGGATGGAAGGCTGAGTCAACCTAGAGCCAGCTACCTGAACCAGCTTCTGCTGGGATCGAACTCAGGTCAGGAGCAGAGAGCTCCGACTGCAGTACTGCAGCTTTACCATTCTGCTTTAGCCACGGGTAATTTTGCCATTCGATGTTTAAATTTGTTTAATCATTAGGCTTCTTGTTGGCTTGGTGCCTTATAAATAAACTGAAAGACTGACTGACACCCGCCCCTCCCCCCAAAAATATTCCACACCTGCAAGTCAAAAAGCCCAGTGTGTCTTGAGTCCTGGGAACATCCAACATCCCTCTGCAAGATCCTGAAGGAGGAGGACTCATGCCAAGTAAAGAAAGTCAGGGAGGGCACCAAGCATTAACTCACCGCCTGGTTTGGAGAGTTATCAGTCTTGAGCTCTTTGTGGTTGGAGAACTGGATGTAGATGCCCTGGCCCCGGAGAACTGGAGTGACTGTCGTGTAGTAGCTCACCATTGTGTTAGCAGCTTCTTCAGTATTCAGTTCTATGAAAGCCTGGTGAAGAAGACGCAGTTATGGAAGCAAGACAAAATACCACAAAAATGGGACTGGGTTGTAAAAGTTATGTCATGGAGTGAAATGGATAAAATGGGGGAGGGACGGTGGCTCAGTGGTAGAGCATCTGCTTGGGAAGCAGAAGGTCCCAGGTTCAATCCGCGGCATCTCCAAAAAACGGGTCCAGGCAAACAGGTGTGAAAAAACTCAGCTTGAGACCCTGGAGAACCGCTGCCAGTCTGAGAAGACAATACTGACTTTGATGGACCAAAGGTCTGATTCAGTATAAGGCAGCTTCATATGTTCAACTTACAAGAATCTTAAATGAGTTAGATGGCTTTAAAATGGACTGGGGAAAATACAGAAGATATATAGAAAAAGAATGGAAAATAAAAAGGACATTGGGCAATTTTTGATAACAATTAAGTGTTAAAAATATTAAAATGAAGAACGAAGGTGTGTTATAACAATGAAGTTAGGGTTATGTATTGGTATTATTAGAAATATGTATTTTCTTGAAGAACAACAATTTTATATTTTTCTTTTCTATTTTTATGTTATAAGATTCTTAAGAGATAAGGTTACCTTCTTTTTATAAGAATTTTAATCAAATGACACCGGCGGGAGTCAAGATACAGGGGGGAAGGAAGGGTGGAAAATAGCAATGCATGCGATAACTATTGAGGTTATTAATGTTTTATTGAAATTGAACATCATATGTTGCTAAAATAAAAAGTGTTTTACAGAGAAGACGACTTTGCATCAGCCCAAGGGATTCCCAGCCCACGTGCCGGACACCAAAGTCTGAAGCTGGCTTACAGGTACACCTGAGACGCGGAACTTTTAAATTCCAACTGGCACCCGGGACAGTGTGGCTTGCGCAGCATGGCAGACTCGAGCAACAGCACTGCCCTCCAACTGTCTTAATGGTGGCCAACATCTGACCACAAACCACACACTGTTTTCAATGCTGCCCTAGAATTATTTATTTTAGTAAATTTCTATCCCGCCCATTCCCCGCAGGGCTCAGGGCGGAGTACAACATATGATAAAACAATAAAATACAATAAAAACATTTTATAAACAGACAACTCGACAGCACTCAGATTACTATGACATCACATGTTGCCCAGCCTAGCCATCTCACATCAGGATATCGCATAGGGATGGCAGTTTTTATTCCAGTTCCTAGCGCAGGTGACAGATCAAGAATAGACGCCCGCAGCCTCAGCTAAAAGCCTGGCGGAACAGCTCCGTTTTACAGGCCCTACGGAAGGCTAATAAGCCAGGCAGGGCCTGGATCTCAATAGGGAGCTGATTCCACCAGGTTGGGGCCAGGGCTTAGAAAGCCCTGGCCCTAGTTGAGGTGAGGTGGGCATCTCTTGGGCCAGGGACGGCCAAAAGATGTTAGGAGGCTGAACGTAACGACCTCCTGGGAATATATGGAACATGATGGTCCCGCAGGTATGTTGGTTCCAGGCCGTGTATGTTTTAAGCAGTGCCTTTACTTCTACCTGTAAACCCACCTTCTGTGTTTTACAGGAGAAGGCTCAGTGCACCTTTTTCACTTAGAGGTGTGAAGATACTCAGCTGAATCTCCACTAAGAACAAAAGGGATTGGATGAAACATACGGAGCAGAGGTCCATCAGTGGCTATTAACCACAGTATATTGTTGGAACTCTGTCTGGGGCAAGTGATGCTCTGTATTCTTGGTGCTTGGGGGGGCACAGTGGGGGGGCTTCTAGCCCCACTGGTGGACCTTCTGATGGCACTTGTGTTTTTTTGGCCACTTTCTGACACAGAGTGTCATCCAACACAGCTTCTCTTATGTTCTTATGTCTGGGGCAGTGATGCTCTGTATTCTTGGTGCTTGGGAGGGCCAACAGTGGGATGGCTTCTAGTATCCTGGCCCCACTGTGCAAATCTCCAGATGGCACCTGGTTTCTTTGGCCACTGTGTGACACAGTGTTGGACTGGATGGGCCATTGGCCAGATCCAACATGGCTTCTCTTCTGTTCTTATGTCTGGGGAAGTGATGGTGTAGCGGTTAAGTGCATGGACTCTTATCTGGGAGAACCGGGTTTGATTCCTCACTCCTCCACTTGCACCTGCTGGAATGGCCTTGGGTCAGCCATAGCTCCGGCAGAGGTTGTCCTTGAAAGGGCAGCTGCTGTGAGAGCCCTCTCAGCCCCACCCACCTCACAGGGTGTCTGTTGTGGGGGGAGAAGATATAGGAGATTGTAAACTGCTCTGAGCCTCTGATTCAGAGAGAAGGGCGGGGTATAAATTTGCAATTCTTCTTCTATTCTTGGTGCTTGGGAAGGCCAACAGTGGGAGGGCTTCTGATGTCCTGGCCCCACGGATGGACCTCCTGACGGCCCCTGGGTTCTTTGGCCCCTGTGTGACACGGACTGGATGGGCCATTGGCCTGATCCAACATGGCTTCTCTTATGTTCCTATGAAGTCAAGTTTATGCACTGCAGATCAGGAAAGGCCCTTTTCAGAAGCAGAACTTCAAGAATGCCAGCACCACGAGAGGATGGGGTTAATAGTAAGCAACAGAAATCCTGCCTGGTTTTGCCTGTATGGGCAGGTTTTAGCAAACTGAGAATTCCAGCTCTCGGTTAAGGAGGACCAGAACTGGGCTAAGGAAACCAAGGAAGTTGCTAGGCCTGCTTAAGAGACAAGGAATGAAAAAAAAAAAAAAAAGACTGGCATTTAATGTAATCGGCAACCCACCATTCAGGTTTTATTTCTAAGCAGCTATCACAAGCAGGCTACTTGATTTAAAGGGGGCAGCGAAGGGCTGGAACTCAACAGGGCTGCCGTTCTCCAACCCACAGAGCAAGCCAAGTACCTGGTTCTTTCCTTTCAGCATCAAGAGGTTTGTGACCTTGCCAAAGGGCAATCCCAAGGAAATCACTTCAGCTTCAGTGACATCGCCAGGCAGCTTGCGGACATGAATTACTCGTGATGGGACTCCTGGGCTTCGATTGTCCCCTTTGAATTTCTTGCTGTCGTTTCCATTGGCTGAAAAAGAGATTGGATGGGCGCGGGTTAAAATCTCGGCCACGGTCCTATCCCAACTGGCCCTCTGCAACTGGCTATGCTTCCCACATTTATATTCGGTTGCATTATGTCGCTTCCCAGGTTCTTGTTTCACTGCCACAGGAGGTGGCGATGGCTACAAGCGTAGCCAGCTTTAAGAGGGGATTGGAGAAACATCTGGAGCAGAGGTCCATCAGTGGCTCTTAGCCACAGCGTATTGTTGGAACTCTGTCTGGGGTAAGGGATGCTCTGCATTCTTGGTGCTTGGTAGGGGCAACACTGGAGGGCTTCTATTGTCCTGGCCCCAGTGGTGGACCTCCTGATGGCACCTGGGTTTTTTGGCCACTGTGTGACACAGAGTGTTGGACTGGGTGGACCATTGGCCTGATCCAACATGGCTTCTCTTAGGTTATTCTGTCTGGGGCAGTGATGCTCTGTATTCTTGGTGCTTGGCGGGGGCAACAGTGGGAGGGCTTCTAGTGTCCTGGCCCCACTGATAATACCTCCTGATGGCACCTGTTTTGGGTTTTTTTGCCACTGTGTGACACAGAGTGTTGGACTGGATGGACCATTGGCCTGATCCAACATGGGTTCTCTTCTGTTCTTATGTCTGGGGCAAGTGATGCTCTGTGTTCTTGGTGCTTGGGAGGTGCAACAGTGAGAAGACTTCTAGTGTCCTGGTCCCACTGATGGACCTCCTGATGGCACCTGGGTTTTTTGGCCACTGTGTACCATTGGCCTGATCCAAAATGGCTTATGTTCTTTTGCTGGTGAAGAGGAAAGGATAAACATGAACATGAAATAAATCTTGGAAAGGGGGGGGGAGGGTTACGTTTTGGTAAACTTTCTCTCAGCTGATCCCCAGAGACCACCTGTAGACTCACTGGTATTTGACTAGGGTCAGTATTGCTGATTACTCCAGCAAAACACATTGTTTAAATTCTGAAGGTTCAACCACCAAGGGCAATGAGAGAAGAACTGAAATAGCCGAGCTCCACCATTCAGTATCCCCACCAGTGCATAAACTATGAAGGGGAGGGGGGGAGAAATCAGCCTAGAAGAAACCTCCGTACAGCAAGTGTTCTAATTATGCTCGTACCAAGTAGCTCCACCACCCCACCCCCAATTTAAAGGAATAGTTCAGACTTCTTGCATCCCCCATTGCTTGCTTTGCTGAGCTTGCAAACTGACAAAAGCAATGCAACCTGTGCAGCTGGTTGTGCTTTAAGAGGACCACACCCAGTCTGAACACCAACCAGCAAGTTACACAACCTCCACAATCGAAAGTCAACAGCTTCAGTAGACTTCCCTATCGCCTCACTGGATTTTTTTTCCCCTTTAACCCACAGAATACAGACCTTCCTCCAAGCACATCTGGGGTGCGTCTCTTCAGAAGTGCACACATACACCATATATATACAGTACGTCACAGAAGCGAGTAGACCCCCTCACATTTTGTAAATATTTAAGTATATCTTTTCATGTGACAACACTGAAGAAATGACACTTGGCTACAATGTAAAGTAGTGAGTCTACAGCTTGTATAACAGTGTAAATGTGCTATCTCCTCAAAATTACGCAACACACAGCCATTAATGTCTAACAACAAAAGTGAGTACGCCCCAAAGTGATAATGTCCAAACGGGGCCCAAGGTGTTAATATTTTGTGTGGCCACCATTATTTTCCAGCACTGCCCAACCCTCTTGGGCATAGAGTTCACCAGAGCTTCACAGGTTGCCACTAGAGTTCTCTTCCACTCCTCCATGACGTCATGTAGCTGGTGGATGTTAAGAGACCTTGCGCACCTCCACCTTCCGTTTCAGGATGCCCCACAGATGCTCAGTAGGGTTTAGGTCTGGAGACATGCTTGGCCAGTCCCTCACTTTTACCCTCAGCTTCTTTAGCAAGGCAGTGCTCGTTTTGGAGGTGTGTTTGGGGTCGTTATGTTAGAATATTGCCCTGTGGCTCAGTTTCCGAAGGAAGGGGATCATGCTCTGCTTCAATATGTCACAGTACATGTTGGCGTTCATGGTTCCCTCAATGAACTGTAGCTCCCCAGTGCCGGCAGCACTCATGCAGCCCCAGACCATGACATTCCCACCACCATGCTTGACTGTAGGCAAGACACACTTGTCTTTTTACTCCTCACCTGGTTGCCGCCACACACGCTTGACACCATCTGAACCAAATTGGTCTGCAGGGCTGTCGTCCCAGAAGGAAGCCTCTTCTAAAGATGATGCACAAGAAAGCCCGCAAATGGTTTGCTGCAGACAAGCAGACTAAGGACATGGATTTCTGGAACCATGTCCTGTGGTCCAATGAGACCAAGATAAACTTATTTGGTTCAGATGGTGTCAAGCGTGTGTGGCGGCAACCAGGTGAGGAGACTGAGCCGCAGGGCAGTATTCCAACATGATAATGACCCCAAACACACCTCCAAAACGAGCACTGCCTTGCTAAAGAAGCTGAGGGTAAAAGTGATGGATTGGCCAAACATGTCTCCAGACCTAAACCCTACTGAGCATCTGTGGGGCAACTTGAAACAGAAGGTGGAGGTGCGCAAGGTCTCAAACATCCACCATGTGACGTCATTTATTTTATTTTTATTTTATTTATTTATTTAGGATTTATATCCCGCCCTTCCCACAAAGTGGCTCCGGGCGGCTTACAACAAAGAGTCAAACATAAAATTAGACTAACATTTAAATATATAAGCATTTAAAACATTTAAAACCTTAGAAACATTAAATATCACAGCAAAATATATAACAGGAGTCTGGTAAAGCTACGTTTAGTTTCTCATCAGTTAGGTGTGGGCTAGCCAGAAGAGAGTTGTCTTACAGGCCCTGCGGAACTGAACAAGGTCCCGCAGGGCCCTCACCTCCTCCGGCAGCTGATTCCACCATGTAGGGGCCATAACAGAGAAGGCCCTATCCCTGGTGGATTTTAGGCGGGCTTCTTTTGGCCCGGGGATAACGAGAAGATTTTGGGTTCCCGATCTCAGTACTCTCTGGGGAACATGTGGGGAGTGCTCATGGGGGGGGACGTCATCATGGAGGAATGGAAGAGGACTGCAGTGGCAACCTGCGAAGCTTTGGTGAACTCTATGCCCAAGAGGGTTAAGACAGTGCTGGAAAATAATGGTGGCCACACAAAATATTGACACTTTGGGCCTCATTTGGACATTATCACTTAGGGGTGTGCTCACTTTTGTTGCTCGCAGTTTAGACATTAATGGCTGCGTGTCGCGTAATTTTGAGGGGGCAGCACATTTACACTGTTATACAAGCCATAGACTCACTACTCTACATTGTAGCCAAGTGTCACTTCTTCAGTGTTGTCACATGAAAAGATATACTTAAATATTTACAAAATGTGAGGGGGTCCACTCGCTTCTGTGACATACTGCATATCCAGCGATATTGTAATCTGGAGAGCAAAGGCTAATTTGTATTTCAATCACCTGCAACACAATAATTATTTTCGCACCTCTGGAGAGGTGCTTCAGTTATGTGTGTCTAAAAACAGCGCTTGTTTGGTACTATTTTTAGGGCCAATTCGTGCACAAGTGAAACAGGGAACCAGCTTGAAACTGCACCCCCCTCTTGTGCACTGACTTTTTCCTCCCAGCCAAAGGGACTTAGCGAGCAGCAGGTTCATGCATATCATAGACAGCAGGAGCCGATTCTGTACCAGCACAGAAACAAGTCATGTCATGACCAACACTGAACCGCTACAGAGACAGCTCTTCAGGGATGCTGTGTCCAGCTGGTAGGTAAGTTAAGAGACACTGAAAGCACCTCCTTCAAATGATGTGTTTTCTGAAACAAAATGTTTAAAAAAAGTAATTTTGGAGTGCTTACTGCCATTATTTGAAGCATGCCTTTCCCAATACAGAATCCACATTACACTTTTAAAACACATTTATCCAGCCATGTGGGCAAAAAACTTGTATACAGAGATAATTCTGACGAGAGCCCATAGATTGCCAAGTAGCATCTCTTGAGTTGCAATCTGCTCAAAGCTGATACTCCATTAACAGCTAACAACAAACTAACCCTTCTAACCTTGCATCTTTTCAGCAAGCTCCAAGGTTTGCAGTTCGAGACAGCACTACAGCAATAAAGGATAAGAAATTATCCAAACTTCCTTATGGCTTACCCTAGGCTGTCAAACTCTTTACTTCTGGGAAGTGTTTAGGTTGGGGCAGCATTCAGTCAAAGGGCATTCTTTAGCCACTGGATGCCAATAATGCACACCTGACATTCTTGCATGGATATCAATTGCAATGAAGATACTATACACGTACCTAGTAGTTTTGTTAATTTTCTGTTGGTAATGACCAACCTCAGTGTTTTGATGACTTGTACTGAATTTGGTTTCCATACCGTTAATGTTATTGGTAGCTATTTTACCTGTTCCCTTCTCGGTAAGGTATTGCATTGTTGTATACTTACCTAGTATACTGCTATACTTCTAGTATTTTGAAATAAAATTGTAAATGTGAAAAAAAAAATGCCACAAAGATGTTTCAAGACATGTGGAGGCAACCAGCCAAGCATTCCAGTTTTAAAAGCCTTTTTTCCATTCTACAGACGAAGGGTGGTCAAACTGCGGCTCTTTCACACATATTGCGCGGCTCTCCAAGCCCCTGCTGCCCTGTTGGCTGGCTTGGAGAACACACTTAATGTTAAAGTTGCTTTCTTTCCACCTCCACCATCTATTTGCCTGCCTGCAGCTCTCAAGCATCTGATGTTCATGTCTTGCGGCTCTCTCAAACATCTGACAATTATTCTGTGTGGCTCTTACATTAAAGCAAGTTTGGCCACCTCCCAATATCTTCGTAATCTCAGCCACCCCGACCATCGTAGAGCTTTTACATTAGCACGGCTGAATGTCTTCCCCTCTAATATGCTGTTGGGTCGATTTCATAACACTCCCTTACAGGAAAGACTCTGCAGTTGCCCCACTACTGATATTAACTCAATTTCTCATATTATGTTCGATTGCCAATTACATACAGAGTCTCGCAATAAACTTCCACCCATATTCTGACCTTAGAAACCAATATAGCACAGTTCGATACCTGCTTAATGATATTTGCACAGAAACCACGAATATGGTAGCTAAATTTTTAGCAGAAGCAGCTGTTCTTAGACATCGGCTTTTTATACGAACTGTACTTTTTAGGGATGAATTTGAATCACAGGAAGTGTATGTTGCAATGTATCTTTTAATACTATTATGCCATTAAAGGTTTTTGATTTGATTTGATCTGAACTTTGGCCACCCCTGCTACAGACTAAACAAGCCTACCCAGGTTCTCAGAAGCGCCTCCTGCAGTGGTCCCACTGAAATGCATGCTTGCAGCCACCTGTTCTCTACCCTGACCTGCTTTTCTAAGCTACGATGCGTGCTTCATTAGCATAACCAATTTAAAAAAGAGAAGGGGGGGGGCTCTGCTGGAACTCCACTCTCCGACGAGACAAGATAGCAGCAGAATCCTCATCTTGCCGAGTCAACTGGAGCGAGTGAGCAAATAAGCCTAATGGGGGGGACACCAGCTAACCTCAGGTGTGAAAACTGCTCCACTCTTAGGGGCGGGCAAATTTACCTGCAGAAGCAGAACTGCTGCTCATGATAAAGGGTCCGTTAGTGACACAAGTAGAGAAAAGCTCGTCAGATCCCCGCTGGAAGAGAAACAGAAAAGGGAAAAAAAAGGTAAGTCGATAGCACGTCGCTACATTCTACTTTAGGTACTGTGAGAACAAGACAATCCAGAACCAAAGTGGTAGAGGAAATGAGCAGAAGGGGTGGAGAAAGCAGTAAGGGGGGGGGGGGCACAATTTGTTCACCCCCTTTGTTTGCCTGCATGAAACAGGATCAGGATCACAGACAGGTGCAGAGCCGCCTCAACAGTACCCACAACCAGGGGGAGACTTCCCTCCCTTAGAAGAAAGAGTTGCTATGCTGAAGGCCTCCTTGGAAACACTCAAAGGAAGGGAAGACTATGGAGAGGTACTGGCCCAAATTTAATGCAGCTGCTCCGTAGGTTATAACTCCTCCAAAGGCGCTGCCGGTTTGGGACCAAATGGATAAGCAGTCAACTCTGGAGACACTACCAGAACTTGCAGCCCAATGAGTTTAGCTCATCCCAAGCATGTTATACCCCATTGGTATTTTTTAAGTTTCTCAAACCACAACGCCAGCCTCCGTTCACACATTCCTCTTTTCAGCAGACACATATGCTTTCAAGCGCACGCTCAACGCGATGTGAGGTGCCAAAAGGTGTGCCTCATCAGTAGGTACACTTGTCTAGGCAGCCAAGGTTGGCCACAGTGGACAAACCCCAGGTAGCAAACCCTATCTTGCTTCCCCATCAACTGTGGGGCGGCCTACAGGAGGTGTGGTTTCCTGCAAGGTTACCAAAGCTGTGCACCGCTATTTTACTGCCCTACTGCAATAAAGAGATCGCTGGGCAGCAGATCTAGCAATTGTCTACACACACGATCCCCTCCCCCCCCCCAAAGACGACATTCTCCCAGCTTCACTACAACAATACAGAGCGCCTCCACTTCCTTCTTGCCAAGGGTTCCAAGACAACTCTGCTCCAAAGTGAACCAGCTGTGCAGGAGGGCAGGAAAAGTGCTACTGCTGAAGTTAACAGAATGCGGCTGTCATTTGGAAAGGAAGACACAAACAGATCTCTCCAGTTAATTTTGCATGCTGTGCCGGGGCTGCAATTGGACACTTGTGCTATACTGCAGTTCACAACAGAACTATTACTTTACAGAGAGGCTTTTGCCTTGGAGCTAAATGCTCAACTCAAGAAATACAATTTCTTTGGCAAGAACAATTACGAGGATTAACAGCTCAGGCTCAGAGATGGGAAGGAGTAGAAAAACTTGGGAAACCCGTCTGCTGCCTCCCCCTGGTCTTTGCAGTGGAAAAACTGGGCAATCTGGAGCACTGAAAAACTTCCCATGAAATGCGTTCTCTTCTGGAATGACTGGCCTGCTTTAAGACAAGGTTTTACTTGCTCAAAATGTGCAGGACAGTCTACAGCAGGGGTGGCCAAACTGTGGCTCAGGAGCCCTGTGGCTCTTCCACACATATTGTGTGGCTCTTGAAGTCCTCACCGCCCTGTTGGCCAGAGAGCCAGTTTGTTTGGAATGAGGTTCATAAAAGATGTCTAAGATAAGGTCTGACTTGCTCAAAATGTATAGCGTAAGATTTTCTTACTGAAAAGGCAATTTACAGTATTAGATACTTTGTGTACACTTACAGATATGCACAACCTATTTTCAAGGATAAGTCTAATGTGTTCAAATCAGATTTGCCCACAATCTGCTGCAATGCACAAACGTATAGAATACAATAACATTCAATATTTTTCGTGATAAGGTTCAATTGTATATCTAAATGCCCTACAAATCCCATTATAATGCATGACACTATCTAAATACTAGCTTCACATTAAAAGGCGTGTTTTCCGTTTATTTTCCTACCTCGCAGACGGCAAAAAAACAGATCCATGTGCTAAGACATCTTAAGGTGCAACAGTGTATTATTAAAGCAGTAAAGTGAATTTCATTAACAAGAAAAGACTGACAATATGTTTTTAAATTTTTTTCTTTCTCCCTGGGGTTTCAAGGTTTCTGGAAAGTTTACATTGCCAACTGACTAACAGAATATTGACAAGGTGTTTTTATAAAACATTTTTAGAGCAAGAAATACTTCCATTCCGCAAACGTTTTGATACTTCCTTTTGTCTGGAAATATTTACAGGGCCAGGCCAAGCTCTGCCCTGCTGATGGAGTCCATATCCAAACTCTACAAGATCAGGTGGCAAGACCACCTTCCTCAGGCCCTTAGTTAGCAAGTGGCCTTTAATAATAAATGGAAACTCCTGCCTAAACAGAGGCAGCATTTGGCTTTAGGGAATATCTTGGTATAATCAAACAGGTGGCCACCTGGCAAAAGCACAGGTAGGAGAACAGAACTGCCCGACTATGGCTCAGGTAGCAGTTCAAGAAGATTATGGATGCATATTCAAAAGTACAAAAACAAAGTATGCCCGATTCAATCCAGGAAAAAAAAACCCAATAGTGTGCCACTGTATCCTAAATCCAGAGGATTCCAGCTTAAAACCTAACTGATGAAGTTCGGATGCAGGTCGGAACAGGCTTGGTTGGTAGGAAGTGCTGCCAAACCACAGCAGGCTTCCAGTGCCGGATTAAACCCTGTGGAGGCCACTAGGCAGTCAAATCTCAGGGCCCCCCCTTGCAAACGATCTCAGAGTTGGAGCACCTGCGCCGCTGCGCACGGCCCCCACTGCAGCCTGCAGGCACCATCTCAAAAGCCCCTGTGACAAAGCTGCGGGGGAGAGGCAGAGGGGGTGCCAATTTGGTGAGGATATCAGCCGCAGCCACACCAGGCAAGTCGGGCAAAGAGCGGCTCAGTTACTGGCTGCATGTGCAAGCTGGGAGGGCTGCAAATGGGGGGGGGTCTGGCCCGGGGCCCCTAAAGGCATGGGAGCCCATAGGCCACTGCCTACTTGGCCTAATTATTAATCCGGCCCAGCCAGCTTCCAGCGATCCCACAGGATTTTCAAGGCAAGGTATGTTCAGAGACTGTTTACCACTGCCTGGCAACCCTGGACTTCCTTGGTGGTCTCCCATCCAAGCACTACCCGGGGCTGACTCTGCTTAGCTTCAGAGGTCTGACAAGATGAAAACAGTGAATAGTGGCCTTCTTTAGGCGATGCAAAAGTCTGAAACCCACACCTCCACAGTGTGGCAAGGATTTCTTTTGGGCTGGCCCACTTTATGAAATTGGCAAAGGTGAATTATTAGGGTTTTCCTTATTCTTGTGGCAAGCCAGCCAAATGTTGCTAATTTGTATGTAACCTCAGGGTTCTTATCGTCAAGAAGATTCTTAAGGAGTTGCAGTTTTTGACAACTCGTAAAAGGTATGGCCGTGGAAAATGGAAGTACTTCTTGATGATCATTATAAGCCGCGCAGTCAAATATGACATGGACTAAAGATCTGATACCATCAATGCAGCAGGGACATAGTCGTTCTTGGAACAGCACTTTTTTTCAGCTACCAGAAACTTGGAACACAATGCTCTAAGAGAGGTGTCAAACTCATTTGTCACAAGGGCCAGATCTGGCACAAGCAACACTTTGTTGGGCTGGGCCATGGTTGGTGTGAAATGTAACACAAGGTACTGAAGAGATAAACTTTATATTTCAGTTGTCAAATGACCATAGCAGGCTTGATAGGATTAGAGAGGGGGGGGGGTAGCCATGGACATTCCAGCTTTGGTCATGAGACAGGAAACCTTGGTCTCAATTCTATCCAGGAGAATGCAAAGAATAAATGCACGTAAGTCTGACATTAGAAACCACAATATTCAGCTGCTGACATAAGAGTAGCAGTGCTTGTACAAAGGATTTTCAAAGGGAGATTAGAAATACTGCTGGATTACAACTGATAATGAAGCTCAGTGCATCCTCCCGGACAGAATTGAAATCTAGGTTTCCTGTCTCATTGCCAATGTATGCTATTAACATTTGGCAGCAGAAATCACCCCTCTCCAAGACAGAAGGACAAATCCGAGTGTTCTAACTACTAATCAGGGTCTTTTTTGAAAGAAAATAAATCCAGATAGGAAAAGAAATCCAATCCTCGTCTATGATGGAATTAGGAGACAATAGTAAAGGGTCTGTAATTCACTGCTGTCTCCCAACGTACACCCCACTGATGTGGGTGGGAGCACAGGCAAAGCACCACCCAAACGGGTTTCATCTACCCTCTTAGCTGACTGAGTTTATGTTTTCTGAAGAGTGATGTGGGGTAGAAATTTTTCCAATGCTATATTTTCCCATTGGACATTTTTTGCCCCTACATAAATATAGTTTGTTTATCTACGGTTGTTAGGTCTGCTGGGCTGCAAAGTAATTACTTTAGAAGGCCTACATGTGGACTTGGGGGCATGAACAGTTGCTTGTACAGGTCAAGACTTATACATGGTATATTCGCCTTCTTTTCCCAACATTAAATCTAGTAACATCATAAACATTTAAATAGTTTACATCCAGGGCTTTTTTTTTGTAGCAGGAACTCCTTTGCATATTAGGCCACGCGCCCCTGATGTAGCCAATCTTCTTGGAGCTTACAATAGGCCCTATATTAAGAGCCCTGTAAGCTCTTGGAAGATTGGCTACATCAGAGGTGTGTGGCCTGATATGCAAAGGACTTCCTGCTACAAAAAAGGCCCCGTTTAAATCTGGATTGGAAATTTTTCCAATTCATTATTTTTCTAGAAAACCCACTGTCTGCTTTTGAACAATATTACGAGATTTAATATTTTGATAGTAGTCATTAACAATTATCTGTCCTTCCTTCATCGGCCAAAAACAAAGGTATCTGGGACAGCTGTTTCTATTATACTGGGAAACACATTTGAAGAGTGTTCTTAGATCAGGCAAAACATTCTCAGATTACTAAAACAAGACCTGATTTTCATCTCATCTGGCTGCATTAGACAAAGAACCACTGGCACAGATACTGGCAAGCTTGAAACCTAAACCAGCTTCACTCTAATTCATGTGGTTTCAGCACGAACTTCGGGTATTATGTTGGAAACTTCCAAAAACATGCTCAGCATCCTTCAGGAGCTACAACACCCAGGGTTACTTAGCAAAGTACATGGTAACGCAGGTATGGCCACAATCTGAGATACCCAAGGCCCCTAAAAATGTGAAGAATTTGAAGCATTTTTCTCAACTCCTGGTGGTGGGTATGACTGTTGTTTCTAAGGAAATCAGAAAAGATGATCCCTATCTACTGCCCACTTCTGTGGTTATCTTGCCCCAGATTTCTAAAAAGCCCAACAGCTACTTATTAACAGAGCCTGGTTGCTTCTGTTTTGATCCTCTCCAAGCCAATCTGATAAAAAAATTTTTTTACTCCAGTTACACTTCTCCAGTTTTTATAATTCAGAGTGCATAAATCACCAGACTCTCCCCAGCTGTTACTGATGTAGAAGATGCCATTCATGCCTCTCCCCGATACAGCTTCAAATAAGCTCACCAGGCCAAACTTCAGGATAAGAACTCTTGCCAATTTAAATTTTGGGTAGTATATAAGGGAACAGAGCAAAGCTGCTCAAAACAGAGCAGAGACTTTTCACATTTTGTCCACTGAGAAGAGGAAAATGAACAAAACCCCACTGGCCCCCTTCCCCAGCCCCCATCCAGACTATTTCCATCTGTTATGAAGACAAGCCATGAAATATGTCTGCCCTTAGAGAAGATCTAAGGGGTGTGGCTATTGTGGAACAGCTTGGCATTCCAGAGCTCAAAACAGCCAAAGCAATGCAGTCATTCTTGTCTGACAGGGTATGTGTTCCACGCCCCCTCCCCAAGCAAACTGCTGGCTGTGTTTACAACAGTGGAACTTTTTACAAAGTTATTGAAGTTAAGTCATACCGCAGAACTCAAGCTCCGTAACCAAAGTTTTAAGTTCAACTGCAAACGTGGAAGGTAAGTCTTCAGGTCAATTTTTGATATATCCAAGTTTAGCAAATGCCTTTCAGTTTTTGCTGAAAGCAGGAGTCAAGTTGCACCTTTAAGACTGACAAAGTTTTATTCAGAATGTAAGCTTTTGTGTGCTCTAAGCACACTTCATCCGACGAGGAATCAGGTACAGTGAGCAGAGCTACATAGAGCTGGTAGGCAGTGGTTTAGAACGCAAAATGGTACAAATTTAAGATCCAATGACAAAATAGTAAAATTAACAAATCGAGCAAACCTTTGATCTGGGTGGCATGAGTGTGAGAAACCAATAAAACAGTAACATGTCAGAATGTCTGTTAATCACTCTATTGTTATAAGCCTAGGCCAAAATGAGTGCTTATAACAATATTAACATTCTCACGTGTTACTGTTTTACTGGTTTCTCACACTCATGCTACCCAGATCAAAGGTTTGCTCGATTTGTTAATTTTACTATTCCATCATTGGATCTTAAATTTGTACCAGTTTGCATTCTGAGGCACTGCCTACCAGCTCTATGTAGCTCTGCTCACTGTACCTGATTCCTCGTCTGATGAAGTGTGCTTAGAGCACACAAAAGCTTACATTCTGAATAAAACTCTGCTGCTACAGGTAAATCCGGCAAAACAGTAAATGAAAAAGAAGCTCTGCTTTAGGCACAGCACTAAGGAACTCTCCTCACCCCACTGGGGCAGCAGGTTCAGTAGGCCCATCATTATTTCCATTAACAGTCCATGAGGAGGAAGGACTTATTACGGAGTACTGAAATCTCAATCACTTATCTGCAGAGTACCTACAGCTTTGAATCAAACAGGGATCTACATCTAAAAAGGAGGAGGGATCTACATCTAAAAAGGAGGAGTGAGAGACAGCATCAGCCAACTCGGGACATGCTGGCAGAGTAAATGAGTAAAGCTGACCCCCAGCATATCTGCCAGGCCCCCAGACTGGTCTCTGCCATAGAGTCTTACATTTTACTCTACTTAGTCTTTCCCAGAAAAGCTATTTATGTCATGCCTCCCAAGAGCTTTCAGCTTTCTCCCTTCCACATTTCACAGTCGCCATGTGGATATCCCAGTTCCCTTGTGGAAATCTTCCTCTTCGACCCACATTTCTGAAGTTAGAGAATTCTTTCTCAGTAGCCACCACCAACCTGCAGTATTATTTTTGCCCCGTTCTTCCCATTAATTACTTTCGTGGCCCTGGGCCACGAAAGTAATTAATGCACAAGAGAAGAAGACTGCAGATTTATACCCCACCCTTCTCTCTGAATCAGAGACTCAGAGCAGCTTACAATCTCCTATATCTTCTTCCCCCACAACAGACAGACACCCTGTGAAGTGGGTGGGGTTGAGAGGGCTCTCACAGCAGCTGCCCTTTCAAGGACAGCTCTGCGATATGGCTGACACAAGGCCGTTCCAGCAGCTGCAAGTGGAGAAGTGGGGAATTAAACCCAGTTCTCTCAGATAAGAGTCCACACACTTAACCACTACACCAAAGTGGCTCTCCTTTTCTTCCCTCAGGTCAAGCTAGCGCTCTAGCTTGGCTGGGTCTCAGCACACCTGCACAGATGGTTTAAGCACATAAGAGTTAAGAGCAGTCAGAACACACCAAGCATCTTTAAAGATTTAATAACCAACTGTGGTTTATCTATACTACTATGTTCAGTTTGCTGAAGCTAGGATCCTACTTTGCAATTTTTGCATAATTTAGTGTGTCATGTTAATACTTACGCTTTGTCTCAGTTCTGTTTTCAGATTTCTGATTGGTTCTACAGCTGTATTCCCATTGCACTATTTATGGAATGCCCCATCCAGTTAATTGCATGGACTCGCTGTGCAATTGACCTCGAGTCCAAATGAAAAGGGCACACTATACATTTTTTTAAAATTCAACAAAACCCAAACACAGATAAATTAGTCCGAACACAACTAGAAAAGCTGTAGAATACTAGAAAGGAGGAAGAAAAGGAGTGTACTCCGTGTGCCTCGACTACACCTTGACATTTCCTTCCCGGAAAAATGGGTTCAACTGAAGCAGAAGTTTAACAGCTGCTCCCCAGCCCAGTTCCTCCCTCCTTGGCACATACACCGCCAAGCCAAGCTAAGTTTGAACCCTTCATTTCCAGCTTGAGCAGGTCTTTGTGGACCCAATCAGAACTCTGTGGGTTTCATTACACTCTTCCAGCCAAGGCCAACAAATTGAATTCCCCTGTTGTAAAAAGGATGCTTATGGAAATTACAAATGACCCACCTTGCACCTTAGGCAGCCCTGGCCCAGTTTACAGTTGTTTTCTCAGCACATCTGCCATCCTAATAAAGCCGCCTTCCTCCTCTGAAGTAACTTAAGAGAATCTCTTTGTCTCTCATTCCATAAACATGATTGGGGTGTCATATGCTTGATTTATTTCCTTTTATTCTTTCACAGGCCAAAGGTGACCCAGCAAGTTTCACGGCAAAGCAGGGACCTGAATCCAGGTCCTAGTCAAATGCTCTGACCACCGGTTCCCACTTTTGCGGTCTAAAAGGGACAGTGGCTCAGTGGTAGAGCATCTGCTTGGTCAGCAGAAGGTCCCAGGTTCAGTCCCCAGCATCTCCAACTAAAAAGAGTCCAGGCAGTAGGTGATGGAGGAACAGTGGCTCAGTGGTAGAGCATCTGCTTGGTAAGCAGAAGGTCCCAGGTTCAATCCCTGGCATCTCCAACTAAAAAGGGTCCAGGCAAATAGGCATGAAAAACCTCAGCCTGAGATCCTGGAGAACTGCTGCCAGTCTGAGTAGACAAGACTGACTTTGATGGACCAAGGGTCTGATTCAGTAGAAGGCAGCTTCATATGCTCATATATGAGAACTGAAACCCATTCTGAAGTGGGATGGGGATGGTGGCTCAGTGGTAGAGCATCTACTCGGTAAGCAGAAGGTCCCAGGTTAAATCCCCGGCATCTCCAACTAAAAAGAGCCCAGGCAAGTAGGCATGAAAAACCTCAGCTTGAGAACCTGGAGAGCCGCTGCCAGTCTGAGTAGACAAGACTGACTTTGATGGATCGAGGGTCTGATTCAGTAGAAGGCAGCTTCATATGTTCAAGCTCTTTTTTCTAAATGAAGCAAACCATCAATACTTTTGGGGTGACTTAAGTATGTTATACTCCATGCAAGCCTCCTTCTTTGCATGTTTTTCAGTGCCACGGTCAGAGAATATTGCTCCCTTGTTTGACAAGATCCCTGGCCTCACAAATAAAGCCAGGCTACGCTACCTCCTATCTGACATAAACCCTAAAATCACCTATCAAGTTGCCAGATTTTGTGTGTTGAAGATATACATTAACCAGGTTTGAATTCTGGACGTGAATAATTGGTATATTTCATATTTCTCCTCTCAGCTTTTATACAGGAATGCATCCTTTTCAACTTCTAATTTTTAACTTTTGTTTTGTATTTTTTCTTCTGTACATGGGTGGTCTAATGACTGTAATAAATATGACTGACTGGCTTTGTGAAAAGTACCAGCCCATGCTTCTCAGAGCCACCACATGAGAACTAAATGGTACTAGATAAATCCAAGAGTAAGCTGTTTCTGCTCGCTTCTAAACAAGGCCATCTGATTTACATCTATCACCCTGGCACTGGAGAGCCTTTATGTACTTGAAGCTTTACCCACATGGTCTGTTTAAGCTAATTAAAACTACTTACTTTGCTCCATCTTGATGGAGAAAGATTGCAGACAAAAATGAGCCACTGGTCTCCCAAGGTAAAAGTATCACCTTCAACCAAAGCAAACATTTTAACCACTAGCTGGTCTAAAATTATGGTCTCCTGGCTCCAGAGGCCTGCACAGCTACAAAGGCTCACAGGTTAACAGCTAAAACTCATTTATTTATTTATATTCAGCTTCTTGACCTAAATAATACTCAAAAGCAATCAAAAGTTACAAAACACACGCCAAAAACCAAGACATGAGAAACCCAACAAAATCAATTTCAGAACGAAACCAACCATCAAATAAACTCAGAGGGCCTTATTTGAATAGCCCCAGTGCTCTCTGAATGGAGCCGTTTTCACTTGCCTTCTAAACACCAGTGAAGGTAATATGGCAAGTTTCCCTTGGGAGGATGTCTCATAATCTGTTACCTCCAAGAAAGTCCTCTCACATGCCCCTTTCAGAAAGCGTGGGGGGGGGGGGGCGCACAGAAGATAGAATCACCAACATGGCCTATTTTGTTGTACAAATTCAAAGCGAGGAAGAGGTAGTCCTTTGAAAGGGGTTGGTGACAAAACAAGCCGAGTGCTTTAAAGGTCAAAAACAGCACCATGACCTGTCCCTGGAAACCAGTGCAGTTGCTCACTACCTGGAGTAACATGAGCTGTGTGGCTCTGGCCTGCCTTTGCTCACCATGTCCAGCACCTACATCCCAAAAACATGTCAAGGCATGAATCCACCAGTAATTTCCATGGGCAGAAAGTATTTCCATCTGCGGAGAATGACTTCCTTGTCTTCCGGGGCAGCCCCAAAGGCCCCTGAAATTCCACTTCCAGGAGACAGACTGCCCCCCCCCGCCATGCTGTTCCAGGGGGATCAGAGGTTTGCAGCTGGGGAAGAGGGGGGGGGTCAACAAACATTGTCCCACTCTTCTGTTTCCAGATATCCCCCATGAGATTTGACATGTTTTTTTTCCATATACTTTCTAAAGGCAGCCCCCCCCCCGCCCATTATGGCAGTCCAACAAGTAAACCCCCCGAGACCCTTCCTGCCTAGAACAAGGCACTGCTGCCAAATAAGTCTTTCCTGGTAAAAGATTGGGACACACAGCAACCGCTACCTGGAGCGGTACCTCCGAGACCAGCTCCTACACAGGAACACACACTCAAGACCGAAAAGCAGAATCTTTTCAAGAGTTGCAACCACCGTTCTAAGGTGAGTTAGAGTGAGCTAGCTCACAGAGTTTTAGCCTTCAGCTCACACATTTTTGTCAGCTCAGGAAGGATGACCCCAGAGCACAATAATTTATGAAGCAGCTCTCAACTTTAATGCCAGCAGCTCACAAAATAGAATTTTCGCTCACAAGATTCTGCACCTTAGAGGGAACATTGGTTGCAACCTCCATCCTAAACAGGCTGAATATCTACTTATGCATAAATAAAGCACATTGCTTGAGAGAGTCAGACCTTCGGTTCGTCTCGAGGAGAGTATTTTTGACTCTGACAGTGCCCTCTCCGGGTCCTCAGGCAGAGAACTTTTCCCAACACTCACTCCTTAAGATGGGCTTAAGGGATTGACCCTGCAATTTTTTGTTTGTAATGATATTGAACTTATATCCCGCCCTATACTCTGAATCTCAAAGTGGTCAGAATCTCCTTTACCTTCCCGCCCCCCAAACAGCACCCTGTGAAGTGGGTGGGGCCGAGAGAGCTCTTGCAGCAGCTGCCCTTTCAAAGACAACTCCTACAAGAGCTATGGCTGACCCAAGGCCATTCCAGCAGGTGCAAGTGGAGGAGCGGGGAATCAAACCTGGTTCTCCCAGATGAGAGTCTGCACACTTAACCACTACACCAAACTGGCTCTTAAGTAGGTGACCCCCCTATCGTTGAACCGTGGCCCCTTCCTTTAGGCGCATATTCCTCCATCAGGTCTAGCTGACAAAGCAGGCTGTGGAAAGCTCATACTGAAATAAATGTTAAGTCTTTCAGGCGCTACTGGACTTTCATTTTGCTGCAGCAGAATACAGCTCCCTTTCCAACCAGGCATCACCCCAACCAGTGCTACTTCTGCCTAGCAAAGGTAACCTAAGTTGTTTCACCCTCACCCAATTGCTGACACTGATCCACTCCCTTTCACAAATCGATGAAACCAAAATTATCACACCACGTCCAAATGCCTAGAAACAGTTGGCAGAAGTTAAACTTTAGTCTAAGAGCAATCACACAGCTCTTGGCGCATGATCTACAAAACAGAAAGAGCCAGCAATATATTGTACAGCATCAAACTGTAAGTGAATGACTACCATTTGAGTGCTCCTTCACATACAAAGAACCCTTGTCAATTCTAACCAGTGTTTTAGGGAGACTTGGTAGAACTGCAAGCTGCGTGTTACCAGACTTCAACCGGCAGAACTTTATTTTTAATCCAAGACAGCATCCTAAAGAGTTACCGCATCACTTGCCATCTAAGGTAAGACTACCTAGATCAGCGGTCCCCAACCTTTTTGGCACCAGGGACCGGTTTTGTGGAAGACAATTTTTCTGTGGACCGAGGGGGGGGGGAGGGCACGATGGTTTCAGGATGATACAATTGTGCACTTTATTTCTATTGGTTTGGTGTGGTGGTTAAGTGCGCAGACTCTTTATCTGGGAGAACTGGGTTTGATTCCCCCACTCCTCCACTTGCAGCTGCTGGAATGGCCTTGGGTCAGCCATAGCTCTGGCAGAGCTGTCCTTGAAAGGGCAGCTTCTGGGAGAGCTCTCTCAGCCCCACCTGCCTCACAGAGAGTCTGTTGTGGGGGAGAAAGGTGTAAAGGAGATTGTGAGCTGCTCTGAGACTCTAAAATTTGGAGTTAAGGACAGGATATAAATCCAATGTCATCTTCTTATGATTATTATTATTACTACATTGTAATACATAATGAAATAGTTATACAACTCATGGCCCAGTTGCTAACAGGCCACGGACCGGTCCCAGTCCACGGCCCGGGGGCTGGGGACCCCTGACCTAGATCACCAATCCAAGATTCTACCAACTCAAGTCGCTGCAGGGGAGAAAGAACAGCCCCAGCACTTCGTGCAGTGATTCTGATGCATTCAAAACCCACAAAAGAGCACTTTAGCCACCTGGAGAAAGAGACTGAGCTTCCCTTACATGTCAGACAATGCTAGTCACATACCCTACGTGTTTCCCATATTTTCCAGACTGCTCAAGGGTTCATCAATATTCTTTTGTGTGTCAGCACATGTGGCTTACATATGGAGCCAAGCCTGCTACCACAGGCCCACCAAGAGCCAGCTTGTTGCAGCCTTTGAACTGAAGCTGTAAACGAGAGCTGGAATTTCCTCGCTGCATTCTTGGCCAGCGTCCAAAGCCACAATGGCTGTTCCCATAGCAAAGATCTTGGCCTCCCCACAAAACCAGGTCTAGCCAGCCAGGCGAAGCGCATCGCCTGTTAAAGGGACTCATGAAGCGAGCACAATAAAGCACATTACAAAGCCTGTGCCACCTGCAGCCGCTGCAGTGTGCGAGAGTTAAGGCCAAGTCGCTGAACAGCTTTTTCCAAGGTCAATGTTTGCTAGGAGGAACAATTTTACAGTGTTCTTTTCTTGGATCATTCTCAGCAAGAAAAATACGTGTTCAGTCCTAGGCACTGCCAGGTGGCTTCTGTACCAGGATGGAGAACCCGGAACTGTAGAAGACCACCACTTTTTCAGCAGAGGACCCCAGTCATCTTCACACCGGCAGATACGCAGCTCTTGCATTTTAAAATCATGCCTGCACAATTAAGACCACCTATCCTTTAAGTTCCTTGAAGTCTGAAGGCATAAGTTTTTATCCCACAACCACTGGTCCCTAGCTGACGTTCCCTATAGAAAAGGAGACTTCCCCCATCAGCACTATATATTAGGGCGGCGCTAAATCTAGCAGTACTAAAGTTTATATTTTATAGTTCTTCAAGTGTAAAGGGCATTTAAAAAAAAGTGAACAATTTCCACAACACAGATACCATATGTTAAGGAATCCTGAGTAACCCCAAAATGAATTAGATTTTTCTCACCCCCCCCCCATTACAAGTTGCTTAGGTACAATTTTGGATGACAACCAGCAGTACTAAAGTTCATATTTTACACTTCAAGTGCAAAGAGCATTTAAAAAACAAAAAACTGCACAATTTTCCCAACACAAATGCTATATGTTAAGGAATCCTGAGTAACCCCAAATTGAATTATCTAGATTTTTCTCACCCCCCATTACAGGTTGCTTAGGTACAGTTTTGGATGACAACCAGCAGTACTAAAGTTCACATTTTACACTTCAAGTGCAAAGAGCATTTAAAAAACAAAAAACTGCACAATTTTCCCAACACAAATGCTATATGTTAAGGAATCCTGAGTAACCCCAAATTGAATTATCTAGATTTTTCTCACCCCCCATTACAGGTTGCTTAGGTACAGTTTTGGATGACAACCAGCAGTACTAAAGTTCACATTTTACACTTCAAGTGCAAAGAGCATTTAAAAAACAAAAAACTGCACAATTTTCCCAACACAAATGCTATATGTTAAGGAATCCTGAGTAACCCCAAATTGAATTATCTAGATTTTTCTCACCCCCCATTACAGGTTGCTTAGGTACAGTTTTGGATGACAACCAGCAGTACTAAAGTTCACATTTTACACTTCAAGTGCAAAGAGCATTTAAAAAACAAAAAACTGCACAATTTTCCTAACACAAATGCTGTATGTTAAGGAATCCTGAGTAACCCCAAACTGAATTATCTAGATTTTTCTCACCCCTCTTTACAGGCTGCTTAAGTACAGTTTTGGATTACAACAGAAACTCTTGTTGATAGCTTACCTGTAGAAGACCAATGTATTTTAGGAAGTGATCCAGAGCATGAATGGTTCCTGCATCACTGAAGCTGGGCCCCAGAATGCATCTGGCACCAACCCCCCTTAAGAGCAGGGGAAATCTAGTTGCAGTGAATTTTAGGAAGGTTCACCTGTATTTACTGACTAAGGAAACCCAGCACTGTCCCCATCCAACAGTCTGAACACCACAAGATTACACAGCTTGTTTTAGTAAGATCATGGCCTGTAGAAAACATACATGCGATACCAAACAATTAAAGAGAAATGCCTACCTTTGTACCAACTGTTATGTCCTGGACAATGCTGCAAAGGAAGAAAAAGGATTACTAAGTTAGAGAGATTTGCACATATGTTCAGGAAAATTTACAGAAAGGAAAAGAAAGGTCGATGAGAGCACCACTTAAGTGAGCCAAGGGCATTTAAAACGGTGTGTGTTTCAGAATCGTGGCGGAGGCCCCAACAAACAGTGAATAAAATTATAAACTACTCTTCCAACATGCCCATTTTGGTTCTGTGAGGCAGAAGGTCACAATAGCCAGTGCTCCTCCCAGAACACTACACCTGCAGTATTATATCTACATTCAAGTTATACAGTCCACATGCTGCATAACAATACCCGATGCATCCAGGTGAGCAGTCGTGTTGGTCTGAAGCAACAGAACAAAGTAGGAGTCCAGCAGCACTTTATTGGTCTTAAAGGTGCTACTGGACTCCTACTTTGTTCTAATACCTGATGCAGACACACCAGAGTTTGTAAAAACTGCCACCAGCCCCACAAACTTATAATGGCTCTAGGAGAACAAGCTGCTCCTTAACTTGATTGTTTCAGTAGAAACTGCAAGCAGGGGAGGAAAAATCTGCCTTAATTAGCTCTCGTGTTTCTGCCCTTGTGTACCCATCTTGTCCAGGGCATTGAAAATTATTGTGAAAGCCATAATAGTTTCTCAGCTGCCATTAAATCTGTCTTTGGGGGGAAAACACCCAGCCATTCTCCTGAAACCTTACCTCTAGTCATTCTGTACAGGATTGCACTGTAATTTTAGCATACCTAAAGAACTATGCTCAAAATGCCCTGAACGTGGTTGTCCACGCATGCATCCATTTCCATTTAACTCTTCCATGGAGGTAGTGGGGCACCTCTGTCTTACCGTCTCTCTGCCACCTCAATGCCATTACTTGTTAGTTTCACATCAGATTGATTAGAGACATGTAATTAACAATGGCAGCTTTGGATCTGATCTAATGCTAAGCCAATCAACTTGATAGTTTATTTGGTTTGCTGTATCTGTGGCTGCCTTTCTCTCCCCTACCAAGTCAATAACATATTCAGACACTTATACCCCACTTTGCTACCCAACAGGGACCCAAAGCAGGTTACAACATAATTTGATCCTTACAATCACACTCTCAGGTGGGTTAGGCGGAAGTGAGTGACCGGCAAAATTCCCTGTAAGCTGCAGTCTTGTGAGCAAAAATTCTACCTTGTGAGCTACTGCATAAATTAGCGTGCTCTGGGGTGATCTTTTCGGAGATAAGACAAAAATGTGTGAGCTGGAGGCTAAAAACCTGTGAGCTAGCTCATGCTAACTCAGCTTAGAGGGAACACTGGTGACTGGCTCAAGGTCACCCATTAAACGTCCATGGTCAAGTAGGAATAGGAATCCAGGTCTCACAGACCTTAGTTTGGCACTGACCATTACCTATGTGTACTCTTAACTGAAAGGAAAGGTCCCCTGTGCAAGCACCAGTCATTTCCGACTCTAGGGTGACATTGCTTTCACAACATTTTCACAGCAGACTGCCTTCCCCAGTCCTCTACGCTTTCCCCCCAGCAAGCTAACTCATTTTACCGACCTCCAAAGGATGGAAGGCTGAGTCAATCTTGAGCCGGCTACCTGAACCAGCTTCTGCTGGGATCGAACTCAGGTCGTGAGCAGAGGGCTCCGACTGCAGTACTGCAGCTTTAAAAGCACTCTTGCTCTTAAAAGCATCTGAAAACCATCAGTGACTGAGATCCAGCAATGGATTTCCACACAAAGACGGAAATTTTGGCCAATTCTCCCTCCAGCTACAGACCTCATATCCCTCCCTCAATGTTCCTGGGGCTCCACCTATTCCCCTCCCCCCAGAAGCAGCTTCTCAGCAGGAGAAAATGAGGAAGCTGAACATTTTTAGGCAGGAACCCTACCTTTGACATTTTTTGATGGATCCAAGCCACAACCTGGAGAATGCTTGTCAAACACTGTATTAGCAATCATTGTCAATTATATGAAACAAACGTCAGAAATGGAAAATTTCCCCTCCTATGCCCCTGACAAATTAAGTACAGCCCAATCCCACTTAGGATGGCCTGCCCAAACTGCATCCACTCTTTGGCTTTGTAGTTTGAATCCTGGGACAGAACAGACCCAAGAGTTTCACATCATGCCTTATAACGCTGATGGGCTGAATACCCACAGTTACTAGAGGAAACACATTTGGGGCTCTGATAAACTCTTTGCATGAAGCCCAATAATATGCCACCCTTGTGAACAGTTTCATCTTCTATTCTACTCAAATGCTTGCCACTACCCCTGCACCTTCCATACAGTAATTTTTAAGAAGCCAGACAGCATCTATACTTATAGGAAAACTACCCGGTTTTCCTGCAACCGATGGCCTGTTTCTTTCATCCCCAAATCCCGCTCTTGCCATGTCATCGATTCGCAACCCAGTGGTTCACAGCTGGTGCTCAAGCCGCGTTAAGAGCGGCTGCCAGAAATCTTAAAGTCGCTTTTGCTGCTTCAGACCACTGCTAAAAAAAGCTCAATGAAGGAACACAGAATTTTTACAATCCCACTGGTGTTTACAATTGCCAGCAGAGACAGATGGGTTTTTGTTGAGAACTTGAATGCCGGCTCTAGTGGACTAATTAAACCCATCTGTGTATCAGTGGAGAAGTCCAACTAAGGGATGTTTTACATAGTCACTTCACTGTCCAAATTATATAAGGGCTAAAAACATATGCCGGGAAACAGAACACCATTTTATTCCTCTTATAATCAGAAGGAGGAAATTCCCAAAGCCACTTGAAATTCAAGAGCTCTCAAAAGTTACCCCCTTGTGAGCAATGACTTCTACTTCCTGTTTCTCTCAGGGGGCCTCACACAAGAAACAATTTACATCAAGCAAACTTTGGGACAGCCATTTTGAAACAATACAGGGAAACTGGTTCTGGAATGCCTCAACCGACATGGTTTTAGAAATTATTTTCTGAAACCCATCTTGCTTTTTGGAGTTCACAGAAGACTCCCAAATATTTATTATGGTAATAGCTTCTGGCTTAACAATCCTCTCTGCCAACTGCCAGCTACATCTACTCAAGGAAGATGCCGGACAGGAAGAGATTCCATGTCACCTCCCAACAGGGTAACCAATGTAATTTACATAAGCCCAGATCTCTGCATGGTGATGAATTATTCAGTCTGGCTATCATGTGTCTTAAGGCCAGACTTGCGTGCACCAAATATCTTACTTTGCAATGGTTCAGAGATCAGCCTCACAACATGAACACTTCCACAAGACAGATTATCAATTATAACTACCGATATTTTTTTAGCAACTTTTGCACTGCTATTGCTTTTGTCCAATGTTATGGCAAGACCAATCTTGCCAGATCTAGATGCAAGTGATTTAAAACTTTCAGGTCAGTAATGGTATCCTTGAATTATAAATTTCATTTAACTGAGCTGTCTCAGAACCGCTTGCTCAAAAAGCAGGCAGCCACTGGCAGCCTTAAGGGTCTAGTTACACCATCCTTAACAAAAAGCAGTCAACAGTTTCAAGTTAATTAGAACTAGCTGCTCCTTGTTAAAGGTCCTCAGAAGCCATGTAGTCCAACCCCCTACTCAGTGCAGGGAACTTAAAAGCTAGGACAAGCTCCACAGATGAATGTCCAACCTCTGGCTTGAATACCTCCAGCAACGGGGAGTTACTGACAAGCACTAAGCATTCGGCCGGCACTCCGCAGTCTGCACTGGCTGACCATTGAGTACCGGATCTGCTTCAAGGTTTTAGTTTTAAAGTTCAAAGCCTTACGTGGCCTGGGACCAACATACCTGAGGGACCGTCTCCTCCCATATATGCCCGGGAGGTGGTTACGTTCGGCCTCCCAACATCTGTTGTCCGTCCCCGGCTTAAGAGACGTCCGCCTTGCCTCAACTAGGCCCAGGGCTTTTTCAGTCGTGGCCCTGACCTGGTGGAATCAGCTCCCCACAGAGATTAGGGCCCTACCTGGCTTATTATGTTGAAAACATAATAAGAAGGGTCAAGGGAGACCCACACCTCATTAAGCAGAAAGATTAAAAAGAAAAGCTGACCAAACAAGCCATCCGTGGCTGCAACAGCCCCAGGCACCCCGTGGTATTTTAACTGCGGGGTCAGAACCTTGGAACTTCACTTTCTCAGCACAGGGTTGGGATTAAAAAAAAAAAAAGCTCAATGCTGGCACCCAGGGACAGAAAACTTCAAATTGCAGGCTCATAAAATATTCATGGAGTGACAAAGCAGCACAACTGCAAACGAGACCGTAAAACGACAGCACGCCAACACTGCACAAGCTAACCTGTTTCCTGTGGCAGGAGCTCTTCGGAGACCAAACAACCTACGGTACTTCCATCAGGCAGGAGGCACACCAAGCCACCTCACTAACTTCTTGTAAAAGATTCAAAGCGAAACATGCTCTGGACATCACAATTTTGCCTTCCTTCCTTTGCCCTCAAAGTCACCTTAAAGACTTTTTGTAAGACAATAAAGCCACACTGCTCACCACACCCAGGTAACAAGCCTCCACTCATCTGAGGCTGCAGGGGAAGTCTTGATTCTCATGCAAAGTGTAAGGGAGAGTATTTTCTCCTGGCGCATGGAAAGGAGTGGCGTCAGCAGAACAAGGTGCCCTGCCCAATGCCCTCCAGTATTTCCAGCATGCAGAGAAAAGACAGGCCAAGCTTCTTTCTCAATATGCAGAAAACTGAAGGAAGAACAGTCTGTGCTGGGGAAAGAAGCACACAATTTATAGCAGTAGAACAGCCAGAATCTAACAGGCAGGCATCCCTGAACATGTTTTTGTTTGTAAATGGCAGCCAAACATGGTAGTGAGCAACAAAAGAAACTCTTGCAAGGGCACCTCTTTCCTCAGACAACAAAAGCAGCTTGCAAAAGAAGGTATTGGATTTATATCGTGCCCTCAACTATAAATTTCAGTCTCAGAGTGGCTCACAATTGCCTTTATCTTCCTCCCCTACAACAGACACCCTGTGAGGTGGGTGGGGCTGAGAGAACTCTCCCAGAAGCTGCCCTTTCAAGGACAGAGGCTCAAAGCGGCCTACAATCTCCCTTCCCTTCCTCCCCCACAACAGACACCCTGTGAGGTGGGTGGGGCTGAGAGGGCTCTCCCAGAAGCTGCCCTTTCAAGGACAGAGGCTCAGAGCGGCCTACAATCTCCTTTCCCTTCCTCCCCCACAACAGACACCCTGTGAGGCAGGTGGGGCTGGGAGAGCTCTCACAGCAGCTGCCCTTTCAAGGACAACTCCTATGAGAGCTATGGGTAACCCAAGGCTATTCCAGGAGCTGCAAGTGGAGGACTGGGGAATCAAACCCACTTTACCCAGATAAGAGTCCGTGCACTTGACCACTACACCAAATTGGCAATAATAATAATAATAATAGTAACAATAATAGCAGCTTTTTCAGGAGGAAAGCACAGAAACAGTTCTGGCTGGCTTGGCATCAGGGGGTGTGGCCTAATATGCAAAGGAATTCTTGCTGGGTTTCTACAAAAAAGCCCCGTGTGAAATAACTGTGATGTCAGAGGTGTGGCCTGATATGCAAATGAGTTGCTGCTGGGCTCTTTTTTTGTAAAAAAGTGGTAGTAGTTGCAATAATAATGCGGTCACCTCAAATAATAGCAATAATAATGCAGTCACCTCACTGTACACTTCTTATTAAAGAGACGGCAAAGGGACGTCGTGTTGATTGGCCCAGACTCCTCCCGCTTCCTCCTCCATCTTCTCTCACACCCTCCCTCTGCTGTCATGTTGGGACAAGCGGGAGGGGAGGAGGAGGAGAGGCCTGCGCGTCTCTGTATTTCCCTCCTCCACAACTTCCCTTATTATTACTACATACAAAAGGCGGGGAGGGGAGATAAAAGAACCCGTTCAGGCCACATCCGGGCGAGAGGGAGGGGGCGTGGCCAGGAGAAAACGAAGCCGCCGACGCCCGAAGCACCTCGACAAGATGGGGGAAAAAAGGGAATCTGGAAGCGTCCAAGAGGCGCGCATGCCCAGTTCGGGCGGGGCTTCGAACTTTGGGGAGCTGTTGGAAGCGAGGCCGGGGAGGGGAGGGGGGAAGCGAGCGCCGCCTTAGAACGTGGAGACGAGGCCAAGCGAAGCGCGCGTGCGCAGTCCAGGTAATTGCGCGCGAGAGAGAAAGGGAGGGGTTGCGAGAAGGCGAGCGCGCGCGCGCGGTTTTAACCGTTTAGAACGTTCCGCCGAGGCGCGCGCGGCCTCAGGGAAGTCGAGGCGCGAGGGGGACGGGCGCATGCGCAGTTTCCCCACGCCCGTGAGGCAGGGCCTGAACTTCTCCTTCCCCAAACTGGAACCGAATTGGAGGAGGGGGTGGGGGGGAAGTTATAAAAGAAAAGAAGTCCACGCGCTCCCTCTCCGATTAAAACGCGCATGTAAATCCAGAGTTTTCTTTTTTTGACCCGTGACGGGAAATACCACAGGGCACGTCCTCTGAGGGGGAAAAGTGACTCCGAGACCGACGGGGACCCCTCCAGGCCGAGCTCAGGTGAGCCCCCGCGCTTCCGCCCCGCAGGTAACCCCCCCTCCCCCTTCAGACCGAGACGAAGGTTCCTCACCCGTCCATTGCACACGAAGGCGGCCCGAAGGGAACGGAGTGGAGGCGCTGGAATAGCAGGAGTGAACCCAACGGCTACGTGTTATATAGACTCACAAAATGGCGGCGCGGACCGGCCCCCCGCTTCCCCTCCCACTCGGCGCCGAAGCCTCATTGGCTCTTGGGCGCGTCGCTCTCACGAGGCGGGGTGGGACGTTGCTGGGCGACACAAAGGCCTTCCCGGCTTGGGGTCGCATTGGCTGTGCGTCGGGGACGGGGGGCGGGGACGGGCCCCAGCGCGCGGCGCTATTGGTGGAGAGGCACCTGTGGGCGCGTCTCGGCGGCTGGCCGTGAAGGGGGAAAAGCGGCCATCTTAAAAATGGGGTGGCAGGGGCAGGGAAGGTTGTTGTCGGGCGCGGCCATTTTGAATGAGGGCGGCTAGGCGCTTTACGGATCGGAGCCGGGGGGGCGGGGCTCATCTTGAATGTGGGCAAACGAAGGCCCGCGTTATAATGTTGGGTGGTGGAGGAATGGAGGGCTGGCTCGAGGGTTGCCAACTTCTAGGTGGGACCCGGAGATCTCCCGGAATTACAACTGGTCTCCAGATGGCAGGTCTGAAGGGAGGACTGTGAAATTATACCCTGCTGAGCTACCCCAGGCGCCATCCTCAAATTTCCAGGAATTTCTCAGCCTTGAGTAAGCAACCTAGTGCTGCCAAGTCCAATTCACGAAATATCTGGGGACTTTCGGGGGTGGAGCCAGGAGACTTTGGGGGTGGAGCCGGGAGACTTTGGGGGGTGGAGCCAGGAGCAAGGTTGTGACAAGCATCATTGAACTCCAAAGGGAGTTCCGGCCATCACATTTCAAGGGACCGCACACCTCTTCCCTCCATTGGAAATAATGAAGGATGGGGGCACCTTCTTTTGGAGCTCATAGAATTGGACCCCCTGGTCCAATCCTTTTGAAACTTGGCGGGTGTTTTGAGGAGAGGCATCAGATGCTATGCTGAAGATTTGGTGCCACTACCTCAAAAAAGCAGCCAGCCCTAGATACCCACAGATCAATTCTCCATTATGCCCTATGGGAATCGGTCTCCATAGGGAATAATGGAGTGCCCAGCAGACGTTCCCCTCCCCCCCACTTTCTGATGACCCTGAAGCGGGGGGGGGGGAAGGCCTCCAAACCTGGGGATCCCCTGCCCCCGCCTGGGAATTGGCAACCCTAAAGCGACCATAGGGAGGATTTGCTAAGGAATGGGTGATTTTTTGTCAGTTCCCCCCTTCTCGTGGTAGATCTACTTTCACGTCATGCTGTTCCCCAAGGTCCACAGCTCTGGGTTGGGGAATACCTGGAAATTTGGGAGGCAGGAGTGGAGGCTGGGGAGAGTAGGGTCGGGGAAGGGGAGGGATCTCAGCAGACTACTGGGCAGAGTGGCCAGCCTGCAGGTGAGTCCTGGAGATCTGCTTTTACAACTGAGCTTCAGCTGGAGGAGAGATCAGCTCCCCTGGAATTCACTGCCACAGGAGGTAGCGGCAGCTACAAGCATAGACAGCTTCAAGAGGGGACTGGATAAACATATGAAGTAGAGGTCCATCAGTGGCTATTAGCCACAGTGTATTGACGGAATCTCTGTCTGGGGCAGTGATGCTCTGTATTCTTGGTGCTTGAGGGGGGCACAGTGAGAGGGCTTCTAGTGTCCTGGTCCCACTGATGGACCTCCTGATGGCACCTGGGTATTTTTGGCCACTGTGTGACAGAGTGTTGGACAGGATGGGCCACTGACCTGATCCAGCATGGCTTCTCTTAAGTTCTTATGTCTACTTTGAAGGGTGGGCTCTGTGGCATTGTACCATGCTGAAACTCCTTCCCAAACCTGCCCTCTCCTAGCTCCACCCCCAAAGTCTCCAGGTATTTTCCAACACAGATCTGGCAACCCTAGTACAGGGCCATATGGTCTACTTGCCCAGACAGCCTTTTTTCCCCAGAGCAACTCAGTTTGGCTGTCTGGAGATCAATTGTGGAAGATCTCCAGGTGCCACCTGGAGGGTGGTATCCCTTCAGCATATCCTTGCAGTTATAAGTATTTTGGATCCCAAATGTATATGAACGTTGAAGAGAAGGGGGGATATCCTTCCTAACCTGAAAAGGTTTTTGTCTGTACTTTAATTCTTAATAAATTCAAGAAATGCATGTTTTCTGTCCAAGAAGAACACACAAATAAAAATGTTTGTTTCATATTCCATTTCACACTTCCTGATTTGTGTCATTTTGAGAAGAAATTGCTTTATAAAATGTTTGTTTCCTTTTTATTTACTGCATTTGTACCCCGCCATTTCCCCCAGCGAGGGCCCAGAGTGGTTCACATCATGCTCCTCTCTTCTATTTTATCCTTGCAACAGTCCTGGGAGGCAGGTTAGGCTGAGACAATATGACTGGCTTGAGGTCACTCAGCAAGCTTCCATGGCCCAAGTGGCAGAAAATGATGATGATGATGATGATATTGGATTTATATCCCGCCCTCCACTTCGAATCTCAGTCTCAGAGCAGCTCACAATCTCCTTTCCCTTCCTCCCCCACAACAGACACCCTGTGAGGTGGGTGGGGCTGAGAGAGCTCTCCCAGAAGCTGCCCTTTCAAGGACAGAGTCTCAGAGCAGCCTACAACCTCCTTTCCCTTCCTCCCCCACAACAGACACCCTGTGAGGTGGGTGGGGCTGAGAGAGCTCTCCCAGAAGCTGCCCTTTCAAGGACAGAGTCTCAGAGCAGCCTACAACCTCCTTTCCTTTCCTCCCCCACAACAGACACCCTGTGAGGTGGGTGGGGCTGAGAGAGCTCTCCCAGCAGCTGCCCTTTCAAGGGCAGAGTCTCAGAGCAGCCTACAATCTCCTTTCCTTTCCTCCCCCACAACAGACACTCTGTGAGGTGGGTGGGGCTGAGAGGGCTCTCACAGCAGCTGCCCTTTCAAGGACAGGGTCTCAGAGCGGCCTACAATCTCCTTTTCCTTCCTCCCCCACAACAGACACCCTGTGAGGTGGGTGGGGCTGAGAGAGCTCTCCCAGCAGCTGCCCTTTCAAGGACAGAGTCTCAGAGCGGCTCACAATCTCCTTTACCTTCCTCCCCCACAACAGACACCCTGTGAGGCGGGTGGGGCTGGAGAGGCCTCTCACAGCAGCTGCCCTTTCAAGGACAACCTCTGCCAGAGCTATGGCTGCCCGAAGGCCATTCCAGCAGGTGCAAGTGGAGGAGTGGGGAACCAGACCCGGTTCTCCCAGGTAAAAGTCCACACACTTAACCACTGCACCAAACTGGCTCTCTGGAGGCTGGGCAAAGTTCCCCCCCCTCCACCCCCCCAAATCTCCAGGTATTTCCCCACCCACAGCTAGCAACTCTACACAAGTGGGGAAATTCAAACCCAGGCCTTTGAGCTAATAGCCCAACACGCTTAACTGCTACACCACGCTATGCCTTGCCACTTTATAATCTTGCTTTATATCTTGCCAGTTTACAATACACCACATTTTATTACTTCTGGAGGTTTTCTGAACGTGGGGTTGCTTGTTTCCCCTGGCCGCCAGCAGGGAATGAGGGGGTACGGGAAGGTCTTGTCGAGTTGGGGATGGAGCCGGGGGAGGACAGGGACCCGCCTTCCAGAAGCAGTCATTTTTCTCCAGGGGAAGCTGATCTCTGTAGTCTGGATTTGAGCTGTAATTCCGGGGGATCCCCAGGTCCCACCTGGAGGCTGGCATCCCTACTAGCCCGT
The DNA here is from genome assembly GCF_032191835.1 of Heteronotia binoei. NCBI lineage: Eukaryota > Metazoa > Chordata > Lepidosauria > Squamata > Gekkonidae > Heteronotia > Heteronotia binoei. The sequence continues at coordinate 196,195,508 of NC_083224.1, read as the reverse complement.
GTTCTAAAGTTATTTATTTAGTAAACGTATATCCCGCCCTTTCCCATAACGGGCTCAGGGCGGATCACGGCATAGATTAGAGACAGTAAAAACCGACGTCAAATTTAAAACCATACAATCAAACCAAAACAGCAGAACGATAAAACTAAATAAGGTGGGAAGGGCACATTCCAGAAAAATACAGGTATTTTGGCCCAAGAAGAAGCGATGGCGTTAAAATCAGATTCAGCGTCTCAACAGGCTATAAAGCCTGATGTCATAACAAGGGAGGCCGACTGATGGAATAGTTGGTGGAATAGGACGCCCGCTGCCTCAACCGAAAGCTCCGTCTTACAGGCCCTACGACATGGCAGCAGCTCAGGTAGGGCCTGGATCTCTGTAGGAAGCTGGTTTCAGCTGGCAGGGGCCAGGGCCGAAAAAGCCCTGGCCCTGGTTGAGACGAGACGGACGCCCTTCGGGTCAGGGGTGGTCAGGAGATGCTGTGTAGCAGACCACAACACCCTCCGGGGCATATATGGGGAAAGGCAGCCCCTCCATAAATAATGTCGTTATTGTAATAAGTTTTCGCTCCTGATCAAAATAGTTTGACAGCTGGCTCCGTATTGCGATATTTAAAATCCAGTTCAGCGACATGCGCAAGACTGTCTCCATTTAAACTGTAACTCGAAGCGAAACTGTTTTGTTGGGGTGTGATATCTTCCTCCTAAGGTTGCCGATCTTCAGGTGGTGCCTAAAAGTCCCACAGAATTAGAGCTGCTCTCCAGACTACAGAGATCAGCTCCTTTGGAGGAAATGGTAACTTTACGAGTTGGACTTTGTGGCATTGTACCCTGTTGAAGTCCCTCCTTCGCCCCGCCCCCCCCCGAATCCTGCCTTTCTCAGGTTCCACCCCCAAATCTTCAGGAATGTTCTAGTGCAAACGTCCTTCACCTTTTGCCTGGGGTTCCACTGGCGTTCTCCTTAACAGCTGCAAGCGGCTTGTGACACAGCTTCTTGTTCACGCTGAACTAAAGCAGCCTGTTTGTTTCTCGTGCATAAAACCCTCAGGCTAGAAATAATATGTGCTGCTTGAATACGTGTGCATTTTGTTCCCTTTTTTGCTTATTCATAGCCAGGTTGCACAATGTACAGCTTCCTTTTTAAAACAGCTTCCTCCCAGGCATAATCTTTCCTTCTGACCCTTGTGCTATTTATCTTTTAAGGAACACAAAATCCTGAGAAGCAAAAGATTGTCCTCTTCTCTCTCTCTCTCTCTCTCTTTCTCTCTCTCTTTCTCTCTCTCTCTCTCTTTCTTTCTTTCTTTCTTTCTTTCTTTCTTTCTTTCTTTCTTTCTTTCTTTCTTTCTTTCTTTCTTTCCTTCCTCTCTTCCTCTTTCTTTCTTTCTTTCTTTCTTTCTTTCTTTCTTTCTTTCTTTCTTTCTTTCTTTCTTTCTTTCCTTCCTCTCTTCCTCTTTCTTTCTTTCTTTCTTTCTTTCCTTCCTCTCTTCCTCTTTCTTTCTTTCTTTCTTTCTTTCTTTCTTTCTTTCTTTCTTTCTTTCTTTCTTTCTTTCTTTCTTTCTTTCTTTCTTTCTTTCTTTCTTTCTTTCTTTCTTTCTTTCTTTCTTTCTTTCGTCTCCCTTCCCTTCCCTTCCCTTCCCTTCCCTTCCCTTCCCTTCCCTTCCCTTCCCTTCCCTTCCCTTCCTTTTTCTGGCTTGGCGTCCATAATCTGAATTCTCTGTTGAAGAAGGTTTTGCGCTAGTACTGAAGGCAGCTGACCATTTGCACAGGCTGAATTGATGCATTTTCAAGCCACTTCAGCAACTGTTTGCAAGTGGATCTTGCCATTTCACACAGCAGAATCCAGTTGTAAAGTGCACTGAGAGTGGATCGAAAGTGCATTATTTAGTGTCTGTGAAGTAGGGTTCCCAATCCCCAGCTACACAAGGGGATCCCCCTGTTTGGAGGCCCTCCCCCTGCTTCAGAGTTATCAGAAAGTCCCGGGGGGGGGGGGAATGTCTGTTGGGCACTCCATTACACCTTATGCCGATCGATTCCCATAGGGTATAGTGGAAAATTGATCTGTGGGTATCTGGGGCTTTGAGGGGGGGAGCTGTTGTTTGAGGTAGAGGCACCAAATTTTCAGCATAGCATCTACACCCCCCAGGTTTCAAAAAGATTGGACCAGGGGTCCAATTCTATGAGCTCCCAAAGAAGGAGCCCCAATCCTCCATTATTTCCACATGGAGGGAAGGCATTTAAAAGGCACATGGTCCCTTTAAATGTGATGGCCAGAACTCCCTTGGGAGTTTAATTGTGCTTGTCACACCCTGGCACCACCCCCAAAGTCCCCAGATATTTCTTGAGTTGGACCTGGCAACCCTAGCCAGTTGGTGTGGTGGTGAAGTGCACATACTCTTATCTAGGAGAACCAGGTTTGATTCCCCACTACTCCACTTGCAGCTGCTGGAATGGCCTTGGGTCAGCCAAAGCTTTCGTAGCTGCTGTAACAGCTCTCTCAGCCCCATCTTCCTCACAGGGTGTCTATTGTGGGGGAGGAAGATAAAGGAGATTGTGACTGCTCTGAGACTGTCCTTGAAAGGGCAGTTTCTGGGAGAGCTCTCTCAGCCCCACCAGCCTGACAGGGTGTTTGTTGTGGGGGAGGAAAGGAAAGGAGATTGCAGGCCACTCTGAGACTCTATCCTTGAAAGGGCAGCTTCTGGGAGAGCTCTCTCAGCCCCACCTGCCTCACAGGGGGAGTCTGTTGTGGGGGAGGAAAGGAAAGGAGATTGCAGGCCACTCTGAGACTCTGTCCTTGAAAGGGCAGCTGTTGTGAGAGTCCTCTCAGCCCCACCTGCCTCACAGGGTGTGTGTCTTGCGGGGAGGAAGGTAAAGGGGATTGTGAGCCACTCTGAGATTCAGAGTATAGGATGGGATATAAATCCAATTTCTTCTTCTGTGGAAGCACTTGGCTGGGATCATCATACTCCGAGGTGGGTCAGTTTGTCAGGTCTCCACGTGGAACCTACTGCTGCTGATCCCCCCCATGCATCTCCCTCCCACCTGTCTGACCTGTTTTCCCAACTGCCCAGAGTCCTTGAGGAAGGCTGTGTGGGTGGTGCACAGTGGTGGCAATAGCCACTACGCTTCCATCTGCATCCAAGGGCCAGTGTTGTCAGAGAAGAGGTATGTGCAGGAAAATGGGTATGGATGGTGAGAGGGCATGCAGGCAAGCAGAAAGCTGAACAGGAAGGTGGGGTGCGTGCCAGTGGGGGTGGAAAAGAGGGCACGAGCAGGGCCCCGGTGGTAGGCAAATGGGGTAAGGTTGCCAAGAAATATCTGGGGACTTTGGGGGTGGAGCCAGGAGTCTTTGGGGGTAGAGCCAAGAGACACTGGGCTGGAGCCAGGAGCAAGGGTGTGACAGGCATAATTGAACTCCAAAGGGAGTTCTGGCCATCACATTTAAAGGGACCACACAACCTGGGGGAGGGACGGTGGCTCAGTGGTAGAGCATCTGCTTGGGAAGCAGAAGGTCCCAGGTTCAATCCCCGGCATCTCCAAAAAAGGGTCCAGGCAAATAGGTGTGAAAAGCCTCAGCTTGAGACCCTGGAGAGCCGCTGCCAGTCTGAGAAGACAATACTGACTTTGATGGACCAAGGGTCTGATTCAGTATAAGGCAGCTTCATATGTTCAAATGCCTTTCCTCCATTGGAAATAATGAAGGATAGGGACACCTTTTTGGGGGCTCATAGAATTGGACCCCCTGGTCCAATCCTTTTGAAACTTGGAGGGTATTTTGGGGAGAAGCGCTGGATGCTATGTTGCAAATTTGGTGCCTCTACCTCAAAAGGCAAAAAAAATGCTTTGGGAACCAATTTTTTGTTGAAAATTACAATAAATAAATAGTTCAATATTTTTTTTTAAAAGCTGTCACATGGTATTACCAGGGCTTTTTTTTTTTTTTAACAGGAACAGAGTTCCGGCTGGCTTGGTGTCAGGGGTGTGGCCTAATATGGAAATGAGTTCCTGTTGGGCTTTTCCTACAAAAAAGCCCTGTGTGACAAAATGGTGATGTCAGGGGGTGTGGCCTAATGTGCAAATAGGTTCCTCAAAAAAAAAAAAAAAAGCCCTGGGTATTACAATGAAAAAACAGGAACAGGGAGAAAGACTAAGCAACTAAAAAACACCAAATATCTCCTTTGTTCCGTGGAATCAATATACTCAATAACACAAATACATGAAAAAGTACACAAATTACCAGTAATACTTATGGCAAAAAAAGTCAAAATGTTGTAACACACACACACACACTGTTGCCAATAAATACAATGGTCAAAATACATAAACCAAAGCACCAAGTTCCAATACAATTCCAGGCTTCCAAGGAATATGTAAAGAATATTCAACACTCAAGAGCATTTGCTTGGAAGAAACTGATTTGTAAGAAGGATAAAAGTTTAGCTGTGAATATAGTGTTATAGGATAGATTATAGCTTTAAATATGTGTTGCTTTTGTTGATTTTTCACCATCCTTGTTGTTATCTGTAATAGTATTTTTTAAACAATTTAGTAAATAAAATTTATTTAAAATAAAATAAAAAAGAGTAGTATAAATATGAATTCTCCAAACGTGCATAAAGTAATTTCGATTGTTATACCTCCCATTTCGATAAATCTCTTTATCAAGAGATGCACATATAAACAAGAGAGCCAGTTTGGTGTAGTGGTTAAGTGTGCGGACTCTTATCTGGGAGAACCAGGTTTGATTCCCCACTCCTCCACTAGAACCTGCTGGAATGGCCTTGGGTCAGCCATAGCTCTGGCAGAGGTTGTCCTTGAAAGGGCAGCTGCTGTGAGAGCCCTCTCAGCCCCACCCACAGGGTGTCTGTTGTGGGGCTGAGAGGGTGTCTGTTGTGGGGGAGGAAGGGAAAGGAGATTGTAGGCCGCTCTGAGACTCTTCGGAGTGGAGGACGGAATATAAATCCAGTATCTTCATCTACCTCACAGGGTGTCTGTTGTGGGGGAGGAAGGTAAAGGAGATTGTGAGCCACTCTGAGACTCTTTGGAGTGGAGGACGGGATATAAATCCAATCTCTTCATCTACCTCACAGGGTGTCTGTTGTGGGGAAGGAAGGGAAAGGAGATTGTGAGCCGCTGAGACACTTTGGAGTGGAGGGCAGGATATAAATCCAATATCTTCATCTACCTCACAGGGTGTCTGTTGCGGGGGGGGGGAGGAAAGGAGATTGTGAGCCGCTCTGAGACTCTTCGGAGTGGAGGGCGGGATATAAATCCAATATCTTCATCTACCTCACAGGGTGTTTGTTGCGGGGGGGGGGGGAAAGGAGATTGTGAGCCGCTCTGAGACTCTTCGGAGTGGAGGGCGGGATATAAATCCAATATCTTCATCTACCTCACAGGGTGTCTGTTGTGGGGGAGGAAGGGAAGGGAGATTGTGAGCCGCTCTGAGACACTTTGGAGTGGAGGGTGGGATATAAATCCAATATCTTCATCTACCTCACAGTGTGTCTGTTGTGTGTGTGTGTGGGGGGGGGGGGAGATAAAGGAGATTGTCAGCCGCTGTGAGATTTGGAATGGAGGGCGGAATATAAATCCAATAACTTCTACTTCGAACTAAAGCTTCTGAGGTTTCCAAAATGATGCATCAAGTTCAAAATATATATTTTAATGCTGCCTTATCTCTGGAGCCTTACAGCCTCTGGAACATTCATGACAGAGTGGTGTATTCAGAGTGCTTTATACCATGTATTTGTGTTATTTAGTACATTGAACAAGAGAGATATCTTGTGCTTTTTGGTCACATGGTATTACAGCACTATTCCCCCCAAAAATTTTTTGTGCGTGTGTAGATATCTTTTTGCATGGAAATATTTTGGGTTTTATTCATGTACTGTATAGGCTGCGTTTCTTCCCGAGACTCAAGGGAAACTACAGAATACAGCAACGAATTACAGAAACTGTGCAACCAAATGCCATAAAATATCCAGTGAGCAACATAACAGGACTGAGCGATCTAAACAACAAAGCATGTAAAGTGAGGTATGCTATAGCTGTATTTACAAAGTTCCATTTTCCCCACCCTATGGTGTTTTCTTACAATTTGTTTAACATACCCCAGATAGGATTGCCAACTCTGGATTGAGAAGTACTTGGAGACTTTGGGGGGTGGAGCCAGGAGAGGGCGGGGTTTCGGGAGGGGAGGGGACTCAGCATGGTACAATGCCACAGAGTCCACCCTTCAAAGCGGCCATTTTTCTCCAGGGGAGTTGTAAAAGCAGGAGATCTCCAGGCCCCACCTAGAAGCTGGCAACAAACTGAGATGCCAGCATAGAAAGGATGTATCTCTTGGCTGCCATCTGGAAGGCATGGGAAAAATAGCTTTCAGGTCTAAGAACCACAAAGAATTCCTTCTTACTTGAATTCTACATGTAAAGTAGACTTGTTAATAAGTCTGCCCCCCCCCCCAACCTGCAGTAGGATAGAGAGGGCTCCAGGCAGTAGAGGAAGAAAAATAGTTTTAAACAAATGTTGTCATTTGGGTAGCTCTAGGACAGGGGTGGCCAAACTCCAGCTTGGGAGCCACACGTGGCTCTTTTACACATATTGTTTGGCTCTCAAAGGCCCCGCTTGCCCTGTTGGCTGGCTTGGAGAAGTGATTTAAATAAACAAAAGCCAGCTGGCAGCTTGGAGAATGCATTTAAAGTTGCTTTCTTTCCACCTCTCCCTCCCTTCTCCCTCCCTATCAATTCCCCTCCCTCCATCCCTCGCCTGCCTACTCTCAAATATCTGATGTTCATGTCTTTTGAGCTCTCAAACATCTGGCATTTATTCAGTGTGGCTCTTACGTTAAGCAAGTTTGGCCATCCCTTCTCTAGGAATTCCTAGAAACTCTATGGATTCATATAGCTACCTGACTTCTCTCACAGTTTCTCCAGAAGTGACATCACTGCAAACATGATGATGCACCTCTAGAAGCTGCCTCAGCTGCCAGGTATAGCCTGACAACCCGGTTGCCAATCTCCAGGTTGGGGGAGGGGTGGCATTCTCCCAGAATTCCTAGCAAGAACCAGACTCTGCCCCCAAATCTCCAGAGATTCCTAAGCCAGGCTTGCCAACCCTACACCCTCCCGTCAGTAAAACTGACTAACCCAGCTTGTCCACGTATCCCGGTGTCTGTGACAAGGCAGGAGGAGATGAAAGTCAGCTCTCTCTTCTGCTTGCTGCTGTTAGGTGACTGGATATTTGCAAGACGTTGGCAGAAAAAAGATATTTGAATTCACATTTGTTAATGAGACTCAGTGAATCACAACCCAACTGGGGCAGTTTAGGGGCACCAGCCTCTAGGTGGGACCTGGCGACCCCCCAGAATTACAGCTCCCTTCCAGACTGCAGTCCTAAGCTCTGCTCATGACCCGAGTCCGACCCCCGGCAGAAGCTGGGTTTTCAGGTAGCCGGCTCGAGGTTGACTCAGCCTTCCATCCTTCCGAGGTCGGTCAAATGAGTCCCCAGCTTGCTGGGGGGAAAGTGTAGATGGCTGGGGAAAGCAATGGCAAACCACCCTGCAAAAAGTCTGCCGTGAAAACGTTGTGAAAGCGACGTCACCCCAGAGTCGGAAACGACAGGTGCTTGCACGGGGGAACTTTCCTTTTCCTCCAGACTACAGAGATCAGTTCCCCTGGAGGAAATGGGTGCTTTGGGGGGTGGACTCAGTGGCCTTGTACTCCGCTGAAGTTCTTGTCCTCCAGAGGTTCCGCCCTCAAGTCTCTAGGAGTTCCCCAAACTGGGTATGGCAACCTTACCTGCCTGCCCCCCACTGGTGGTCAGTGAGGACCTGGCAACCGTAGCACTGGCTGTACAATTTTTTGGTTCTTCTGCCTATCTCTATGTATCTGCCTCTCCTGTTCTTCTACCTGTCTGGTTCCCTGCATCTCTACATATTTCCAAAGCCCCAGCACGCTAGAGCGAAATTCCCAAGTGTGATCGGAAAAAGAATAATTGTGAGTGCCATTTCTCTCTCTCTCTCTCTCTCTCTGTCTCTCTCTCTCTCTCTTAGGGGAGGGACGGTGTCTCAGTGGTAGAGCATCTGCTTGGGATGCAGAAGGTCCCAGGTTCAATCCCTGGCATCTCCAAAAAAGGGTCCAGGCAAATAGGTGTGAAAAACCTCCACTTGAGACCCTGGAGAGCCGCTGCCAGTCTGAGAAGACAATACTGACTTTGATGGACCAAGGGTCTGATTCAGTATAAGGCAGCTTCATATGTTCATATGTTCTGTCTCTCTCTCACTCTCTCTGTTTCTCTGTCTCTCTCTCACTCTCTCTGTGTCTCTGTCGCTCTCTCTCTCTCTCTCTTAGGGGAGGAATGGTGGCTCAGTGGTAGAGCATCTGCTTGGGAAGCAGAAGGTCCCAGGTTCAATCCCCGGCATCTCCAACTAAAAGGGCCCAGACAAATAGGTGTGAAAAACCTCAGCTGGAGACCCTGGAGAGCCGCTGCCAGTCTGAGAAGACAATACTGACTTTGATGGACCAAGGGTCTGATTCAGTATAAGGCAGCTTCATATATTCATATGTTCTGTCTCTCTCTCACTCTCTCTGTGTCTCTGTCTCTTCTTGTCTCTGTGTCTCTCTATCTCTCTCACACACACACATACACACACTTTCTAATATTCTACAAACAGGCCATATAAAGTCATTTTCCCGTTCTCTTTGCATATCATTTCAACTCTTTCCTGTCTTCTCTGCTCTTTTAGACTTTATTCTGATTACTCATTTCCCTATGAGCACAATGAAAAAAAAAACACCCAACCATTTCCTGCCTCCTGTATTGAGGAATTTCGTTCTGGCCACAAAGGCTGTGTTTCGGAGAGTCATTTGTCTGCGTGTTGTCCTTTTTCATCGCCCCCCCCCCCCTGACATGGCTGAGATCAGGACTTTGGAAAGCTTTCTTTGCAAAAAGATATATTTATAAATAATCCCCATCCAAGTTCCCCTCCCCGGTTTCCTTCCTGCATCCAGCTGCACAATGCAGGCCTCTTTCTCCCTTGCTAACTACCCAGCATCTCCCCACACCTGTTTAGCCTCCACCATACACATGCTGTTGGGGATGTAGGGTTGCCAGTCCCCAGGTGGTTAAACTAGGGAAATAACACTGTGAAATTAACAACCTTTGAAGCAAATGCACTGAAACACTTTATATGGCCGATTCATTGGAACTAAACAAAGGCAGTCATCAAACAAAAATCAAAATGGCTCAACAGAGCTCAATGTTCAGCTATTATTTCTCGAGTTCCAAAGAAATTGTCTCAGTGCTCTGATTGATTGGTAATATATCCTGCTGTCTGTAAACTCCCTCGCTGAAAGACGCAGGAAGGCCATATATTCAGATAATGTGGAGGTAGCAGTCCTCCATCCAACAGGGGCGGCTACACGAGTCCAAGGTTCTGTTCATGTTTCATCTGCCGCTTCCGCTGGCCGCCTGTATCTTTATCAGGAACCCGTGCTAAGGCAACAGCTCACTTGTACAGCTTACATTCTTGTTTGTACCAACGGTTCTCAAACATGTGCATTTGCTTCAAAGCTTGCTAATTTCACAGTGTTATTTTCTTAGTTTACCTAAACTGTACACTGTGGTTTCCTGTTTGCTCTAATCCCTAGGTGGGGGCAGGGGATCCTCTGGTTTGGAGGCCCTCCTCCCGCTTCAGCATCATTAGAAAGCTGGGGTGGGGAGGGAAGTGTCTGCTGGGCACTCCCGTTATTCCCTGTGGAGACTGATTCCCATAGGGTACAATGGAGAACTGATCTGTGGGTATCTGAAGAAGAAGACTGCAGATTTATACCCCGCCCTTATCTCTGAATCAGAGACTCAAAGCGGCTTACAATCTCCTATATCTCCTCCCCCCACAAGAAACCCCCTGTGAGGCAGGTGGGGCTGAGAGAGCTCTGCCAGAAGCTGCCCTTTCAAAGACAGAGTCTAAGAGCAGCTTACCATCTCCTTTCCCTTCCTCCCCCACAACAGACACCCTGTGAGGCGGGTGGAGCTGAGAGAGTTCTCCCAGAAGCTGCCCTTTCAAGGACAGAGTCTCAGAGTGGCCTACAATCTCCTTTCCCCTCCTCCCCCACAACAAGCACCCTGTGAGGCAGGTGGGGCTGATAGAGCTCTCCCAGAAGCTGTCCTTTCAAGGACAGAGTCTCACAGCATCCTACAATCTCCTTGCCCTTCCTCCCCCACAACAGGCAACCTGTGAGGTGGGTGGGGCTGAGAAAGCTCTTCCAGAAACTGACTTTTCAAGGACAACTCCTATGAGAGCTATGGCTAACCCAAGGCGATTCCAGCAGGTGCAAGTGGAGGAGTGGGGAATCAAACCCGGTTCTCCCAGATAAGAGTCCGCACACTTAACCACCACACCAAACTGGCTGCTCCGATCATGAGAGGGAGGGAAGGATGGTTAGTTATTGTGGACCCATCTTACACCCCCAGGAAAACACCACTTTGGTCTCAGGAAGCAATTTTTTCCAGGCCAGTTTGGCCAGGAATCCTAGAGGTTGGTGGGTTGTTGTTGTTGTGTTTGGTTGTTGTTTTTTTGCCATCTGGGCACGGAACAGGAGTTGCTGGTTGTGTGTGAAGAGGGAAGGTATTTGTGAATTTCCTGCATTGTGCAGGGGTTTGGACTAGATGACCCTGGAGGTTCCTTCCAATTCTATGCTACTATGAATACAGTCATCCGGGCTTCATTGGTATCCAGCATTACAGCTTCCCAGCTGGGACGTACCTAAGAGAACAGAAACTCTTGCACTGAACGAGCATCACTGAATAATTCAGAGCCTTGATGATTTATTTATTCATGCCCAAGAACTCAGATGTCTCCTTTCTCTTTTGATCCCCAACGAGTGTCATGGAAAGTTTCCCGTAAACCAAACCAGCTCGGAAGTCACCCAGAGCTGTGTTCATCCAGTATTGCTGAACAACAACGTCCCATCCAACAAACCTACAACGTGGAAACCCACATTTAATTCCTTGCTAGGAATGAGCCCGGCATCCAACTCAAAATGTGTAACCTGAAGACTTGTTAGTGGGCACTTTGCAGATTAGTAGCGACAGGGCCAGTTTGGTGTTGTGGTTAAGTGCGCGGACTCTTATCTGGGAGTGCCGGGTTTGATTCCCCACTCCTCCACTTGCAGCTGCTGGAATGGCCTTGGGTTGTCCACAGCTCTCGCACAGCTGTCCTTGAAAGGGCAGCTTCTGGGAGAGGCCTCTCAGCCCCACCTGCCCCACAGGGTGTCTGTTGTGGGGGAGGAAGGGAAAGGAGATTGTAGGCCGCTCTGAGACTCTGTCCTTGAAAGGGCAGCTTCTGTGAAAGCTCTCTCAGCCCCACCCACCTCACAGGGTGTCTGTTGTGGTGGAGGAAGGGAAAGGAGATCGTAGGCTGCTCTGAGACTCTGTCCTTGAAAGGGCAGCTTCTGGGAGAGCTCTCTCAGCCCCACCCACCTCACAGGGTGTCTGTTGTGGGGGAGGAAGGGAAAGGAGATTGTAGGCCGCTCTGAGACTCTGTCCTTGAAAGGGTAGCTTCTGTGAAAGCTCTCTCAGCCTCACCCGCCTCACAGGGTGTCTGTCAAGGGGGGAGGAAGATAAAGGTGATTGTGAGCCACTCTGAGACTCTGAGATTCGGAGTGGAGGGAGGGATATAAATCCAATATCATCATCATCATCTTCTTCTAGCAGGAGCCCCATTGCATATTAGGCTGCACTCCCCTGATGTAGCCAATCCTCCAAGGGCTTACAGGGCTCTTCTTACAGGGCCTACTTTAAGCTCCAGGAGGATTGACTACAACAGGGAGGTGTGGCCTAATATACAAAGGAGTTCCTGCTACCAAAAAAGCCCTGAGTAGCGAGAAAAAGCAGTGTTGCTGTTTGCAGAACAGCAACTTCTCCCCATTTAAACCACCACTTACATTTATTCCCACTGGGACGGAAGCGTCTCCCGCAGGTCTTGGCGACCACCAGTATGGCAAAGCGAAACTTGTGCTCCGGGAAGTTTGGATTTGGTCTTCAGTGACAGAGGTTTGCATGCTGTCAGTGGACATGTGCGTGCAATGTTTTCTTTCTGCTTAGTGCACACAGATGCACTCCTACCCCCTGACAACCATTGCGATATACATTTTGTCCATCTTAGCTTAAGAGCATTTTGCCAGAAATACTGATAATGGAAGACCCAGATCTGCCCCTGAAACCCGCCACTTAGTTGTAAAGAAATGCATTAATGCTCATGTGCATTAGGGGAACCCTTCAGTCAAACATCACATCAGAATTTTAAAAGATCAGAAATGCACGAGAAGATTTTCCCCCACAAGTACACTCAGAAACTTCCTGCCTCCCATCCTCCTCTAGTTTATTTTGGGGTTTTGTTTTTAGCCCTTACTCTGGCCTTCCCTTCAGTTCTTGGCCTGCCTCTGTCTTAAGCAACATAGCCTGGGATTCTCCACTCAAGAAGGAAGATTTAATTGACACAAACCATCTCTTCCTTTGCTCATCTCTCCCTGGCTGGCTCTATTTATATGGACCCCTCTCTTGAGAAATACAGCTGAGAAATGTACACCGTTTTGCTTTGTGTCACAGAACTGCAAAACTTTTTGCTAGGGAAGAAGAGGAAGAAGATACTGGATTTATATCCTGCCCTGTACTCTGAATCTCAGATCTCAGAGCAGCCATAATCTCCTTTACCTTCCCCCCCACAACAGACACACTGTGAAGCGGGTGGGGCTGAGAGAGCTCTCCCAGCAGCTGCCCTTTCAAGGACAGAGTCTCAGAGCGGCCTACAATCTCCTTTCCCTTCTTCCCCCACAACAGACACCCTGTGAGGTGGGTGGGGCTGAGAGAGCTCTCCCAGAAGCTGCCCTTTCAAGGACAGAGTCTCAGAGCGGCCTACAATCTCCTTTCCCTTCGTCCCCCACAACAGACACCCTGTGAGGTGGGTGGGGCTGAGAGAGGTCTCCCAGAAGCTGCCCTTTCAAGGACGGAGTCTCAGAGCAGCCTACAACCTCCTTTCCCTTCCTCCCCCACAACAGACACCCTGTGAGGTGGGTGGGGCTGAGAGAGCTCTCCCAGAAGCTGCCCTTTCAAGGACAACTCCAGCGTGAGCTATGGCTGACCCAAGGCCATTCCAACAGGTACAAGTGGAGGAGTGGGGAATCAAACCTGGTTCTCCCAGATAAGAGTCCGCACAATTAAAACCACTACACCAGACTTGCTCCGAGCTGGACTTCAGTCTCTGATGGGCCTTGAGAACCACTGTTCGAGTGCAGCGCGGGCCACCTGGTGATGAGTTTAAAGCATCATGCGCAGGGCGTGGAGTCAGACTCAAACCTGCCGCTGAGACTCTGAAATCCACTGCCGATTGGAGCAGACGATGCAGGGCAAAGGACAACAAAGGTGTGACTCATTCCAAGGCAGCTTCATATGCTCAGGGATGCAGCCATAAGCATAGCTACATGTTGAGTTGCCAACCTCCAGGTAGCACCTGGAAATCTTCTGGAATTACAGCTGATTTGCAGACAACAGGAATCAGCTCCCCAGGAGAAAATGGCTGGTTTGGAGGGTGGACTCTTCCTCCTCAGGCACCTCTGCTGTAATGAAGGGATAGAATCTTTAGTGCATGTCCTGTATGACTGCAAGGTGTACAGCTTTCACTGCGAAATCCTTCATTTTCCTGCAATCTTGCCTACCTACTGCTCTTAACAAAAAATACAACAATTCAAGGATCTTTTGAATGACAGGAACCCTAGGGTTATGCTCAAATTTGGCTGGCTTGCCACCAGAACTAGAAAGTCACTCGTAGCTCTGAAGGGCATTTTCTTCCTCTTTCTCTTAGTTGATAGTTTTTTAAAAAAATGTTTAATCCCATTATTAACTGTACGTATGTATGTTTTATAATTCATTGTAGTAATTTTACCTTTGTTCTCTTAGCACAGTTTATATGGGTTACTGTAACCGACATTGGTTTTATCTGTATTGGTTTTTTTCCTGGCTTTTGCTGTGAATAAACTAACTAGTAGTCAGAGGGTGGACTTTATGGCATTACACCTTGCTGAGGCCTCTGCTAGGGTTGCCAACCTCCCGGTGGTACCTGGAGATCTTTCAGTGTGACAGCTGATCTCCAGATTAAAGAGATCAGCTCCCCTGGAGAAAACAGCTGCTTTGGCAGGTGGACTCTGTGGCGTTATATACTGATAAGGTCCTTCCCTTCCCCAAACCCTGACCTCTCCAGGTTCCATCTGCAAATTCTCCAGGTATTTCCCAACCCAGAGCTGGCAACCCGGCTCCCCAAATCCCAGCCTTCCAAGGTTCAACCCTAAAATCTCCAGTTTTATCCCAACCTTGTTGGCAACCCTATTGACAGGGACTCCTCGGTGGTGGCCCCCAAGACCTTGGAACTCCCTTCTGAGAGAGGTTTGCTCGGCTTCTTCCCTGCGGGAAAGTTGAAGCTCTGCTCTTTCCAAAGGCTCTCTGAATAACCACTCGCTATTTCCTCCTGTCTTGATACTGCTTTGGTGCTGCTGTTGGTGGGAATACTACAGCCAGACTGTCACATTATTTCTGAGTAAACAGATTATTTGTTCTAAGTAAATAGATTACCTACGGGGGAGGGGAAGGACTAGGCAGATGGGGGCCGTGGAAAAGGGAAACTGTCCAAGCGAAAGCTTTGTGCATTATTTCTAAGGGATCTCCGCCTCTCACCTGTTGGGGCTAGGAAACCTGAGCAGCTCACCTGTGTCTCACCTGTGGCTGCAGCTGCAATTTAATTAGGGATTCTCCTGTTCCTGAGGCATCATCAAGTAGAGACCTGTAGATTCAGATCCCCCCTGGTTCCCACTTGCTCTGCTGGAAGGCCTTGGGAAGACCTCTTTTGGAGAAATCTGGGGGGGGGGGGGGAAGGCGGACAATCTTTCCCTGTATATATAGCGTAGGCCAGAGGTGGCCAAACTGTGGCTTGGGAGCCACATGTGGCTCTTTCGCACCTTTTTTGTGGCTCTTGAAGTCTCCATCGCCCTGTCAGCCAGTTTGGAGAAGGCATTTCTCTCTTTAAATCACTTCTCCAAGTCAACTGGCAGCTTGGAGAATGCATTTAAAGTTTCCTTCCTTCCTTCCTTCCTTCCTTCCTTCCTTCCTTCCTTCCTTCCTTCCTTCCTTCCTTCCTTCCTTCCTTCCTTCCTTCCTTCCTTCCTTCCACATCTGACGTTCATGTGTTGTGGCTCTCAAACGCCTGAAATTTATTCTATGTGGCTCTTAACGTTAAACAACTTTGGCCATCCCTGGCATAGACCTTGGCTACGAGTGAACGTTTGCAGCGATTCCCATACAGCCACAAGTTCTTGTATATAGTTCTTTGGAGCCTGCTTTTAACCCCACTCCAAAAGTGATAATAATCAGGGCTATTTTTGTAGGAAAAGCTCAGCAGGAACTCATTTGCATATTAGGCAACAACCCCCTGATGTCACTGTTGTTTCACACAGGGCTTTTGGGTAGAAAAAGCCCAAGAGGAACTCATTTGCACATTAGGTCACACCCCTGACACCAAGCCAGCCAGAGCTGTGTTTCTGTGCGTTCCTGCTCAAACAGAGCCCTGACTATAATTAAAATGGTAAGCTCTCTGGAGTCCAGGTTAAAGGTCCCATTTCAAAGTGATACCAAGACTATACTCACGCATTCATCCCTGGACCTGATGAAGATTTGAAGCTGTGCACTTTGGATTGGCCCACCATTGTCCATAAAAGTTGTCTGTATATTTGGAATTCATTTCTGGAATTTGCACATCCAGGGCTTTTTTTTAATAACAGAAATCCCTTTGCATGTTAGGCCACACCCCCTCCCCGACGTAGCCAATCCTCCAAGAGCTTGCAGAGCTCTTAGTACTGGGCCTCCCGTAAGCTCCAGGAGGATTGGCTACCTCGGGGGGGTGTGTGTGTGGCCTAACATGCAAAGGAGCTCCTGCTACAAAAAAAGCCCTGTGTATATCCATATATTTGGAATGTATAATATTTGGAATTAGTGTGTTTTGTTGTGTATGACTGGCTACCACTAAGTTATTATTGTTGTGTCGCAGTGCCTGGAGCAGTGGATTTTTTGTGTTCTCCCCACTGCAGTCCATTGTTTTGACTGCTTGACTTCCAGGTGGGGGGCTTGAGATCTGGAATGACAGCTGACCTCCAGAAAACATCAATCCTTTCTTTCTTCTAGGGTTGCCAAGTCCAATTTAAGAAATATCTGGGGACTTTGGGGGTGGAGCCAGGAGGCTTTGGGGGTGGAGCCAAGATCAAGGCTGTGACGAGCATCATTGAACTCCAAAGGGAGTTCTGGCCATCACATTTCAAGGGACGGCACACCTTTTCAATGCCTTCCTTCCATAGGAAATAATGAAGGATAGGGGCACCTTCTTTTGGGGCTCATAGAATTGGACCCCCTGGTCCAATCGTTTTGAAACTTGGGGGGTATTTTGGGGAGAAGCACTAGATGCCGTACTGAAAATTTGGTGTCTCTACCTCAAAAAACAGCCCCCGCAGAGCCCCAGATACCTGCGGATCAATTCTCCATGATTTTCTATGGGAATAAATCTCCCTAGGGAATAATAAGAGTTCCCAGCAGACATTTCCCTCCCCTCCCCCCGCTTTCTGACGACCCTGAAGCGGGGGGAGGGCCTCCAAACCGGGGGATCCCCTGCCCCCACCTGGGGATTGGCAACCCTACATTCTTCTTTGTTGGTTTGAAACGTTCATTTCACTTCTGGAGAAACTGGCTGCTTTGGAAGGTCGGATGGCATGGCATTATACCCTACCAGGCCTCATTTTGTGCAGGAGCTCAAAGGAGCGGAGCTCTGGAACCTCTAAATTTTATTGTACTCTTTCTTTTTTTAACCCCCCCCCTCAAAAAAAAAAACCTTGCTTCTAGGCTTTATTCTTTAAACCTAGCGTTGCCAATCCCCAGGTGGGGGCAGGGGATCCCCCAGTTTGGAGGCCCTCCCCCCGCTTCAGGGTCGTCAGAAAGCGGGGGGAGGGGGGAATGTCTGCTGGGAACTCTATTATTCCCTATGGAGATTTATTCCCATAGAAAATGATGGAGAATTCATCCGCGGGTATCTGGGGCTCTGGGGGGGCTGTTTTTTTAAGGTAGAGGCATCTAGTACCTCTCCTCAAAATATCCCCCCAAGGCATTGAAAAGGGGTGCGGTCCCTTTAAATGTGATGATGAAGAAGAAGAAGATATTGGATTTATATCCCGCCCTCCACTCCGAAGAGTCTCAGAGCGGCTCACAATCTCCTTTACCTTCCTCCCCCACAACAGACACCCTGTGAGGTGGGTGGGGCTGGAGAGGGCTCTCATAGCAGCTGCCCTTTCAAGGACAACTCCTACCAGAACTATGGCTGACCCAAGGCCATTCCAGCAGGTGCAAGTGGAGGAGTGGGGAATCAAACCCGGCTCTCCCAGATAAGAGTCCGCACACTTAACCACTACATCAAACAGGCTCTCCAGTTTCATGGTCAGAACTCCCTTTGGAGTTCAATTATGCTTGTCACAGCCTTGATCTTGGCTCCACCCCCAAAGTCCCCAGATATTTCTTAAATTGGACTTGGCAAACCAATTCAACCCCCCCTGTGAGAATTTTGCTGGAATCTTAAGATTTGACAAATTTTCTAATATGCTTCCCCATAAAAAATGGGGAAATAACCCAAACATAGAAAGCAGACGAATGGAAATCTTCCTCATGCCACTGTAGCCACATAGGAGAATGTCATTTGAGAAGGATGATGGGAGCAGTATTCCCTCTAAGCTGAGTTAGCGTGAGCGAGCTCACAGATTTTTAGCCTCCAGCTCACACTTTTTTTTGTTTTAGCTCAGGAAGGATGACCCCAGAGCACTCTAACTTATGCAGCAGCTCGCGATTGTAATACCAGTAGCTCACAACTTTAATGCCAGTAGCCCACAAAGCAGAATTTTTGCTCACAAGACTCTGCAGCTTAGAGGGAACATTGGATGGGAGAAAGGTTTTCTTATGTCAATGCTAATTCAAGAAGCATTTGAAGGTAGAAGCTGAGCTGATATAATCTAGTACACCTTCCAGTGATGTCAGGGGTGGGTGGCATATGCAAATGAGTTGTGCTAGTGAACTCTGGCATCTCTTTTTCTATGAAATGACCCCTGTACCATACCAAGGTCTCTCCCCTCCCTAAAGACAGCCAGTTTGGTTTAGTGGTTAAGTGCGTGGACTCTTATCTGGGAGAACCGGGTTTGATTCCCCACTCCTCCACTTGCAGCTGCTGGAATGGCCTTGGGTCAGCCATAGCTCTGGCAGAGGTTGTCCTTGAAAGGGCAGCTGATGTGAGAGCTCTCTCAGCCCCACCTGCCCCATAGGGTGTCTGTTGTGGGGGAAGAAGGGAAAGGAGATTGTAGGCCACTCTGAGCCTCTGTCCTTGAAAGGGCAGCTTCTGGGAGAGTTCTCTCAGCGCCACCTGCCTCAGAGGGTGTCTGTTGTGGGGGAGGAAGGGAAAGGAGATTGTCGGCTGCTCTGAGACTCTGTCCTTGAAAGGGCAGCTTCTGGGAGAGTTCTCTCAGCCCCACCTGCCTCACAGAGTGTCTGTTGTGTGGGAGGAAGGGAAAGGAGATTGTAGGCCGCTCTGAGCCTCTGTCCTTGAAAGGGCAGCTTCTGGGAGAGTTCTCACAGCCCCACCTGCCTCACAGGGTGTCTGTTGTGGGGGAGGAAGGGAAAGGAGATTGTGAGCCACTCTGAGACTCTTCGGAGTGGAGGGTGGGATATACGTAAATCCAATTTCTTCTTCTTCTAAACCCCACTGCCCCCAGGCTCCATTCTCAAATCTTCAGGCATTTCCGACCTTGGAGTTGGCAACTCTGCCCGCTGCACTGACTCAGCAGGAGCGGATAATGGCAAAAGTCTTCACTGGCTGACCTTCGGCCTTCTGCCCGTTGCACAGTTGCTACAGAGGCAGAGACAAAGAGGATGCTTTCTGAATGGCAGGATGGGGGCACGGCCACCAGACAATGGCCCTTAACTTCCTTTCCCCTCCACTCCCTGTATTTAAAAAAAAAAAATCTGGCTCAGAGAGGGAGAGAGAAGAATGTGGTGTTTTCGTGGCTTTCCTTCTGATGCACCAAACTGCCAAGATGTTATCTGTCTCTCTGCTCTGACTCCCCCGGCATGGGAAGTTTTCACATACTTTCTGAGATGTTGAAGCAGAGAGATTTTCCTCCGAGCTAGGCCTGGGGGGGGCGGGGCAGGATTGGAACTCTGGACCTCATTGGGCCTGGAGGTGGAAGAGGAGGAGACTCCCCTGCGGATTCCCGCCAGCCTCGGCACAGAGGCAAAATGGGCCGTGATCCCATAACCCTACTCCCTGCCCTCTAGCTACCTACAGCTTGCAGAACCTTTTCTAATATCACCAGGCTCTAAGATGACCGCAGGGATTTGTGCAGTTTCTTTCTGGCTTCAATCAGGCTAGCGTTAATGCTAATCTTTTTAAAAAAAATAGCAAAGAGAATCGGTTACGGAGAGCAACCAAAATCCTATGGTCCTAGTCACTTGGGGGAAGGGGGGTGGTGGAGCCAGGAGACTTTGGGGGTGGAACCAGGAACAAGGGTGTGACAAGCACAATTGAACTCCAAAGGGAGTTCTGGCCGTTACATTTAAAGGGACCATGCGCCTTTTAAATGCCTTCCCTCCATTGGAAATAATGAAGGATAAGGGCACCTTCTTTTGGGGCTCATAGAGTTGGGCCCCCCGGTCCAATCTTTTTGAAACTTGGAGGGTGTTTTGAGGAGAGGCACCGGATGCTATGCTGCAAATTTGGTGCCTCTACCTCAAAAAAAGAGCCCCCCCCAAAAAAAGCCCCAGATACCCGCAGATCAATTCTCTATTATACCCTAGGGGAATTGGTCTCCATAGGGAATAATGGAGTGCCCAGCAGACATTTCCCTCCCCTCCCCCCGCCGCTTTCTGATGACCCTGAAGCGGGGGAGAGGGCCTCCAAACCGGGGGATCCCTTGCCCCCATCTGGGGATTGGGTAAATAAAGGGGAAAACACAGAATAGGTTGAAGTCTGGAGATTACAGTGTCAAAAAAGCTACATACAACAATTCATTTCTCTTTCCTTACTTGTGGTGATTGAATCTGCAATGCTATTCTATTTACTGTTGTAACTCAAACCTGTATTGAAATTGAATGAATTCAGAAACAGTTCTTGTGATACGATATATAATATATGAAAGAGTAATGAATTGCATGTAGCTTTTTTTGACACGGCTATCTCCAGGCTCCCACCTGGGGATTGGCAACCCTACTGCGGGAGCACGCGGGACTGGAACAGCCTGGAGTTTTGCATTTATAAGATTTGGGGATCAGGTCTGGGTGATGCTGTGCGAACCTCCTGGGGGATCTTGGTCCGGATCCATGCTGGTTCTCGGCGGCTGTGCATCGCTACAAAAGCGTCCGGGATAAAGTGAAACGGATGGCTGGGAAATCTTCAGTCGGAGCTTCCCAAATGATTTTTTTTTTTTTTAAGCTAAAAGTGCAGCTGTGTGCAGCCGCGCTTCAGATCCGGCTGTGCTGAGAGAGGAGAAGGATTTAACCCTTTCGCCTGACTGGAAGGAAGGGTGCCTATTCAGACTGCCTCCTCACCCCGTCCCCCACGCAGCCATTTGCCAAGAGAGCGGAGGAAAAGAATGGAATCTCCCAGGGCCTTTTGAACTCCTTTGCATATTAAGCCACACCCCACTGATGTAGCCAATCCTCCAAGAGCTTACAGGGCTCTTACAGGGCCTACTGTAAGCTCTTGGAGTATTGGCTACATCAGGAGGGTGTGGCCTAATATGCAAAGGAGCTCCTACAAGAAAAGCCCTGGAATCTCCTATTTATCTCTGGAAAACACTAGAGAAGGACTGATCGGGAACGTGTCAGGATTTTGCCTTATTAATCCTGGGATCGACTGGAAATAATGAAAGATAGGAGCACCTTCATTTCGAGCTCATAGAATTGGATCCCCTGGCCCAATCTTTTTGAAACGTAGAAGGTATTTTGGAGATGGGCACGGTATGCTATGCTGCAAGTTTTGTGCCTCTACCTAAAAAATCAGCCCCCCGGTCCCCAGATACCAGCAGATCAATTTTCCTTTATACCCTATAGCAGGGGTGGCCAATGGTAGTTCTCCAGATGTTTTTTTGCCTACAATCCCCATCAGCCCCAGCCATTGGCCATGCTGGCTGGAACTGATGGGAGTTTTAGGTAAAAAACATCTGGAGAGCTACCGTTGGCCACCCCTGCCCTATAGGAATCCATCTCCATAGTACCCAGCAGACATTTCCCTCCCCCCCCCTCCGCTTTCTGACGACTCTGAACCAGGAGGAGGGCCTCCAAACTGGGGGATTCCCTGCCCCCACCTGGGGATTGGCAACCCTTCAAAGTAGCCATTTTCTCCAGGGATCTACTTTTTGCTTTACCTCACAAATATTTACTTTATTTACTAAGAGCCCTGTGGCGCAGATTGTTAAAGCTGCATTACTGCAACCCTAAGCTCTGCTCACAAGCTGAGTTCGATCCCTGGTGGAAGCTGGGTTTTCAGGTAGCCAGCTCGAGGTTGACTCAGCCTTCCATCTTTCCGAGGTCGGTAAAATGAGGACCCAGCTTGCTGGGGGGAAAGCATAGATGACTGGGGAAAGCAATGACAAACCACCCCGTAGAAAGTCTGCCGTGAAAACGTGAAAGTAACGTGACCCCAGAGTCGGAAACGACTGGTGCTTGCACAGGAGACCTTTCCTTTCCTTATGGTAACAGCTCCGTGTAATCTCAGGAGAAAGAGGCTGAGGAAGAACTGACTTGAAACCGTGAAGAGTCCTTTTAAAAGCGGTTCTTTATTCTCTCCACACTATCACGAGTGGAACACTAAGAATTTGAAGACTTCGCCACATCTTCACTAAGTCCTGTTTGAAGAGGCTATCATTCTTTGTGACTGTTGAGAGACTGTGTGGGAAAAATTTCAAGAATGTTCAGTGTTCCTTAGTTCTGTTTTTGTTTAATCTCGCTAAATACGTATATTTGCACACTTTGCATGAAAGTTTCATTGCTTCCGGTGGTTATCTCATATTGTTTATCTTCACATCGGTTCCAGTTGTATTTATTTTCTCCAGGGGAGCAGATCTCTGCCAGCTGGAGATCAGTTGTCAAAGCAGAGGATCTCCAGGCTCCATCTGGAGGCTGGCAACCCTACATAGTGCCCTAGGGTCCACCCTCCAGAGCAGCCTTTTTCTCCGAATGAACTGATCTCGATTGTCTGGAGATCTGTAATAGCAGGAGATCTCCAGGTGCCACCTGGATGTTGGCAACCCAGGAGAGAGATGGGCTGCAATTTGCAGTGCCACCAGCCTCCAGAATTTCAATTGCAATTGGGCAAAGTTCCGGAGGGTGGAGCCCTGTGACACTGTAACCCATTGAAGTCGGTCTCCAAACCTTCCCATCCCTAAACTCCATGCCCCAAATCTCTAGGACTTCTCTCACCTGGCAGCCCTAGCTGCAGGAGCAACAATTATAACAAGTTCCCTTAAAATCCATTGTTTTCTGAAAAGCAACCTCCCCCCAGTACTCCCTCTAAGCTGTGAAGTCTTGTGAAGAAAAGGGTAACTAGAATGATTAAAGGTTTGGAACACTTTCCCTATGAAGAAAGGTTAAAACGCTTGGGGCTCTTTAGCGTGGAGAAACGTCGACTGCGGGGGTGACATGATAGAGGTTTACAAGATTATGCATGGGATGGAGAAAGTAGAGAAAGAAGTACTTTTCTCCCTTTCTCACAATACAAGAACTCGTGGGCATTCGATGAAATTGCTGAGCAGACAGGTTAAAACAGATTAAAGGAAGTACTTCTTCACCCAAAGGGTGATTAACGTGGAATTCACTGCCACAGGAGGTGGTGGCGGCTACAAGCATAGACAGCTTCAAGAGGGGGGGGTTAGATAAAAATATGGAGCAGAGGTCCATCAGTGGCTATTAGCCACAGTGTGTATATGTGTGTATATATAATTTTTTTTCGGCCCCTGTGTGACACAGAGTTTTGGACTGGATGGGCCTTTGGCCTGATCCAACATAGCTTCTCTTATGTTCTTATGTGACACAGAGTGTTGGACTGGATGGGCCATTGGCCTGATCCAACAGGGCTTCTCTTATGTGACACAGAGTGTTGGACTGGATGGGCCATTGGTCTGATCCAACATGGCTTCTCTTATGTGAGCAAGCATTCTGCTTCGTGACTTACTGTATGAAAGTTGTGAGCTGCTGCATCAATTAGTTTGCTCTGGGGCCATTTTTCCCGAGTTGAGACAACAGTGTGTGAGCCGGAGGCTACAAAACTGTGAGCTAACTGACACTAACTCAGCTTAAAGGGAACACTGGTCCCAGGCAATACTCCCTGTAAGATGTGGAGTCTTGTGATCAAAAATTCTGCTCCGTGAGCCACTGGCATTAAAGTTGTAAGCTCCTGCATAAACTAGTTTCCTCTGGGGCCGTTTTTCCTGAGCTAAGACAAAAAGGTGTGAGCTCACTCCCTACCCTCCAGCTGCCTACAACAGGCAGCACTTTTTCTATTATCACCAGGCTCTGCGACAGGGGTGGGGAACATCCGGTCCGAGGGCCGTTTATGGCCCTTGAGATCACCTGGTATGGCCCTCAGGGATTGCTGAGACAAGCTGAGTCACAATGTGACCTCTACAAAAAACCCCGGCATTTGCCTAGGGTGGTGTGCCGTGTGTGTGTTGTGGGTGCCCAATTAGGCTATCCCCACATGAATTCAAATAGAAAAACAATTATTTGTATTAATTTTGCCGGCCTGAATTGTTCTCCCTCGGCAGAGCACTGTTTTCTAAGTTGATAATTTTGTACGGCCCACGAATGATGTTATAAATATCCAAATGGTCCTTGGCAGAAAAAGGGTTCTCCACCCCTGGTCTACGATGACCGCAGAGATTTGTGCGATTTCTTCCTGGCTTTTATCGGGAGCTTAAAAATATGGTGCTTGCACAGGGGACTACCTTACCTTACCTTAAAAATAGTGTGAGCTAGCTCACGCTAACTCAGCTTACATGGAAGATTGCCTGCCTCATCCCCGCCGCCGCCCCTCCCATTCAGAGACAAAACTGCACAGGGGTTTACCAAAGAGAGGTACCGCCAAAACAGGAATCCACCCCCCCCCCCAAAAAAAAACACTTCAGTAGGTGAAAACAAAAGACAAGCCAGTTATGCCATCCAGTTTCATTCCTTTCTGTTTACATACATACAGAAGGAGAGAGAAAAGCAGTCGTTATTTCCTGATGTCTTGCACGTGATAGATCCGGGTGGGCAGCCGCATTGGTCTGAAACAGTAGAGCAAATGTCGAATCCGGCATCTGAGGAAGTGCTCGTGCACTACGAAAGCTCACACCTTGAATGAACCTCTAGAGGTTGGACTTAAACGTTTCTGCAGATTCAAAATTTGTTCTGTCGCATGCAGGAAAAAGCCCAGCAGGAACTCATTGGCCTATTAAGCCACGCCCCCTGACATCACCATTGTTTCACACGGGGCCTCTTTTTGTAGGAAAAGCATAGCAGGAGCTGATTTGCATATTAGGCCGCGCCCCCTGACATCACCATCGTTTCGCACGGGGCCTTTTTTTGTGGAAGAAGCCCAGCAGGCGTTCATTTGCATATTTGACCACACCCCCTGACCAAGCCGGTCGGAACGGCATTCTTATGTGTTCCTGCTCAAAAAAAAAGCCCTGATAGCATATGATAGATGAGTGGTCCATAACATAGTGCCCATGGGGACCAAGGTGCCTGCTCACACTATTTTTGGAGCCCACCAAATGTTCTTAGCGGGGGTGGAATCCTAGCAGGCGCTCCTTCGCATATTAGGCCACACCCCCTGAGGTAGCCAACCCTCCAAGAGCTCACAAGGCTCTTTTTTTGAAAGCTCTCAGAGCTTTTTGGCAAAGCTCTCAGAGGACTGGACTGTAGGGGCCACTGGCCTGATCCAACAGGGCTACTCTTATGTTCATGTTCTTATTGGTGCCAGCATACCTTGGAGCAAAACAAGCTTTTCTCGAGGCATGCAAGATGCTAGCTGATGGCACTTCTCTTTGTGACTGATATGGAAATTTTGCTTAGCAGGGCCTCGAAAAAAATATTTCTTAATAACACTTGGCCTTTGTGTGTCCCTTTGGAGTGTGCAGTGCCGTTCTTGTAACCTGTACCACAACCCTGTTGGCCAGGCCAGGAAGAGGAGGGTCAAGGGCTGAGACGGACGGCGTGTGCGTTCTGAGGCCGGAACGTTGCTCAAAAGCACGTCTCCGTGAGCTAAAAGGGAAACCAGCTTCAGGAGTTGCCCAGGAACCCCTAGTGGCAGATGTGAGATTTGCACATGGGACTTTCTGGTTGTAGAACACTAGTGTGGATTAGGGTAAGGATCCCATGTAGGGTGGCCAGGTCCAACTCAAGAAATATCTGGGGGCTTTGTGAGTGGAGCCAGGAGCCAGGGCGTGACAAGCACAATTGAACTCCGAAGGGAGTTCTGGCCATCACGTTTAAAGGGACTGCACACCTTTTAAATGCCTTCCCCCCCATTTGGAAATAATGAAGGATAGGGGCGCCTTCTTTGGGGGCTCATAGGATTGGACCCCCTGGACCAATCTTTTTGAAAGTTGGGAGGTGTTTTGAGGTGAGGCACCGGATGCTATGTTGAAAATTTGGTGCCTCTACCTCAAAGAACAGCACCCCCAGAGCTCCAGATACCCACAGATCAATTCTCCGTAGGGTATAATGGAGTGGCCAGCAGACATTTCCCTCCCCCTCTCTTTCTGATAACCGTAAAGTGAGGGGAGGGCCTCCAAACCAGGGGATCCCCTGTCCCCACCTGGGGATTGGCCCATGGGAACTGTGGCACCTGCCTATACCTTGCCTTGTGTCCACCAAGTGGGTGGGGCTTTTGCCCAGCAAACATCTGTTGACCATTGGAGATTTGATTGGCTGTGCTGATTTTTTCTTTCTTCAAACCGCTTTGGCATCAGCTGCTAGCACAGTACAAGGATCTTTACTGTGTGACTGAAGGCGAGCTGTGGTAGCCATTTTGTGCCTGGCCCCGCCTCCTTCAGCAATCGTTTTGTGGAAGCCATTTTGTGGCTGTGCTCACAAGTACCGGAATTCCAAAGGTGTCCACATGCTCAAAAATGTTAGGGACCCTGGATTAGAAGATAGGAGAACGAACCCATCAGGCTGCCAGTTCAAATCTCGTGTCAGTTCTCATTCTCAGCCACAGACATGCCCTAGGCATGCCCCTCTCTTTGCCTCCTTCTCTGCAAGGTGATGCTAACAGCAGGGTTGGTAGCAGGAGCTCCTTTGCATATTAGGCCCCACCCCCCTGATGGAGCCAATCCTCCAAGAGCTTACAGGGCTCTTCTGACAGGGCCTATTGTAAGCTCTTGGAGGATTGGCTACATCAGGGGTGTGTGGCCTAATATGCAAAGGAGCTCCTGTTACGAAGTATTGGCTGACTTTACAGGGCTGTCGTGAGAATCGTCTGTGAACTGCTCTGAACTCTGGAGTGCTTCATGTTATTCTTTGCCTCAGAAGAGCCGCTGTTCTGCTTCTCAAGAGGGTTTTGTGGCTGAGTTAAAAAATTCCCTTGTGAAAAAAGTCTCCGTCAGAGAAGTGTTACCTTCCCACTAATATACCTGTATTAAGCTCACTCTCCCCAAATCATGCAGGTCCCAACAGCCAGAAGGGGAGTAAGACCAGGCCTCCCATCTTACGTAGGTCTGTCAAAACCAGCACAGACTCCATCTTTGAACCAACCTAACAGACTAACAGGAGCCCCGTGGCGCCGAGTGGGAAAGCTGCAGTACTGCAGTCCGAACTCTCTGCTCCCGACCTGAGTTTGATCCTGGCGGAAGCTGGGTTCAGGTAGCCGGCTCAAGGTTGACTCAGCCTTCCATCCTTCCGAGGTCGGTAAAATGAGGATCCAGCTTGCTGGGGGGGAAAGTGTAGAGGACTGGGGAAGGCAATGGCAAACCACCCAGCAAAAAAAGTCTGCTGTGAAGACGTCGTGATGCAACGTCACTCCAGAGTTGGAAACGACTGGTGCTTGCACAGGGGACTACCTTTACCTTTACTTTAACAGGCCCAGGGGAAGGGGAACCCAAAGGGACTGCTGAGACCAAGCACGTACACAGGACCCCGTGGCTGATACAATCAACAGGAGATAGCCAGCCTTGTCTCTCTACTAATCCACAATCCCATCACCTCTGACTCTAGCAAACTGTACTGTCTCCTTCAAAGTAAGTTCGGAGGTCTAGCGCCTCTCTCCACTTAACATTTGAGCCACTGGCACACAGAAACCCAAACACTGGCAAATTTCTGGACCTCGGAAGTTCCTACCAAGAATCCTACACATACACAACTTTTAATCTGGCTACTCATTACACTTTGGGCCAGAGCTGGATTAACAATTAGGCCAAGTAAGCACGGGCCCCAGACAAGCTCACCCCCCCCCCCCAGTTTCCCGCTGCTCGCAGCCAATGTTCCCTCTAAGCTGCAGAGTCTTGTGAGCAAAAATTCTACTTTGTGAGCCACTGGCATTAAAGTTGTGAGCTACTGCATAAAGTATTGTGCTCTGGGGTCATCCTTCCTGAGCTAAGACAAAAATATGTGAGCTGGAGGCTAAAAATCTGTGAGCTAGCTCATGCTAACTCAGCCTAGAGGGAACACAGCTTGCAGCCCTCCCAGCCTGCATACGCCGCCAGCAAACTGAGCCACTCTTTGCCCGATTTGCCTGGTTCAGCTGCTGCTGGCGATGTTGCCAAGTTTGCCTCTCCCCCGCAGTTTAGTAAAAGGGGCTTTCAAGAAGGTGCCCGCAGGCTGCAGCGGGGGCCGTGGGCGGTGGGGCGGACGCTCAAACTCTAAGATAATTTGCATCGGGGGGGGGGGGCGCCTCAAGATTTTGACCGCTGTGGGGCCTCCACAGGGTTTAATCCGGCACTGCCTTGGGGTAGCCCACCCCTAGCCTTCCAAAGCATATTTAAACTGGCACTCTGCACGCCAAATGTATACATCTCTTGAGCGCCATAAGAATGTGTCCTCAAACTCTGTCCGAGCCTTTGACATGAACCGCTGGTCGGCCATGTCTCTCCCTCACCCTTCCTCCACGTGGATCCCGGTCTTAAGGGCAGGCGAGTATAATCCCTGCCCCCTTCTCAGTCATTATCGAGAATCCCTTATTTTTTAGTTCTGTCAGTTTGAGCCTCTATTTTAATTATTTTCTTGAATGCTTGTTAGTGTGTGTGGAGGAACGCCATCTTAGTTAATGTTGGTGCTTCGTTGGAAGGGAACATTAAACTACTAAAGCAGGCTTTGGCCTAGCCTCCCTTCATCCCCTCCTCCCTTCCAGAGTTAAACCAGCGCCTCTAGGGGGAAAGCCTCCTAGAGGGGCAGGAAGTTCTTTAGCCTTCCCCTCATTGCCTCCCCCCTTCTGGAGTTAAACCAGCAACTCTAGGGGGAAAGCCTCCTAGAGGGGCAGGAAGTTCTTTTGTTTTATTTATTTGAGTTAGGTGGGAAAAGGCCAGTTCGCAGCTGGTGCTCAGGAAGAGAGGTTGCCAGCCTGTGGGCTCCTGCCTGTGGGACCCCAGGCAGTCATTCACAAGGTAGGGCCAGTTTACACCAGGGACGAGAGATGCGTTTAAATCCACCTTTTGTTTGTCCTTCTTGTTGCTGATCAGGTAACTGCTTTTGTTTTTATTTTTCTTTCTCCTTATTAAACATTTTTACTGTTTTGAATGCTGGCAGTCAAACTCTGTACCACATAGATCCCAACCGCTTAGACCACGCTGCTTTATGAAGGGGGCCCCAGAGAGGGGGGAAGGCATGCAGTTGGATAAGGTGCCAATCCTCCAGGGGTTCCCCGAAGAAGTGCTGTGGTCTCTGTGATACCCAAGTACAGGGTGGCAGAGGACCTTGAGGCCTGGCCTCAGAGCTGGAGAGGGGGATTGGGAGTCCTGTTCCTCTCAATCTGAACCCCTAGACTGAGCAGGTGGTGGCAGCGAGCCCAAGTGGCCGGAGGAGAAATAGCTCCCTCCAGGAGTTGGCGACTCAATAGGGAGTTGACAGGACAGGGTCTGAAGGCAGAATCAGGCCGGTTCCATCACAGTGTGCTTATTTCTACACCCGATAACGATACCCTTGATTTTATTCACATGCCTCTTTCCTTCCCGTTAGCAAATTCTCAGGGCCTGACCTCTGTGTACATAGGAACCTCAGCTACATGAATGCCTCTTGCACATCTGCAACAAGCAAAGGTATTTTGGATAACGGGAGAAGTTGTTTTATATACAGGAAAGCACGTTTTTATGATGGAATATCTATGCTGCAGTCACGGACAGCTTTAAAAGGGGACGGGACAGATTGACGGAGGATAGGTCTATCCCTGGCTATTAGCCCTGGTAGCTAAAGGGAACCTCCACATTTAGAGGCAGTCAACCTGTGAATCCCAGTGCCAGGAGGCAAGATCAGGACCCCCACGAGTACAGCTTGGCCCCACTGTGTGAGACAGGATGCTGGACTATCTGATGCACTGTTCTGATCCAGCAGGGCTCGTCTTACAAAGGGAAGAAAGACAGAGTCCCATACGCGATAGAACACATGGAAGGCAGAGCATCTCATTTCCAGCCTTCTTCCACGAGAGTCTCTTATCAGGTCCAAGGAACAAGATAAATTACAGAAGTTCATCAACAGCTCCTAAGCAGGGTGGCTAAATAGAAACCAGAAGTCCAGTTGCGGGGGAACAACAGAGGAAAGAGCCACTTTGATGTAGTGCAGGGGTGGCTGACAGTAGCTCTCCAGATGTTTTTTGCCTACAACTCCCATCAGCCCCAGCCATTGGCCATGCTGGCTGGGGCTGATGCTGGTTGTAGGCAAAAAACATCTGGAGAGCTACCGTTGGCATCCCCTGGGCAGTGGTTAAGTGTGTGGACTCTTATCTGGGAGAATGGGTTTGATTCCCCCACTTCTTCACCTGCAGCTGCTGAATGGCCTTGGGTCAGCCATAGCTTTTGTAGGATTTGTCCTTGAAAGGGCAGCTTCTGGGAGAGCTCTCTCAGCCCCACACACCTCACAGGGTGTCTGTTGTGGGGGAGGAAGGGAAAGGAGATTGTAGGCCGCTCTGAGACTCTGTCCTTGAAGGGGCAGCTTCTGGGAGAGCTCTCTCAGCCCCACCTACCTCACAGGGTATCTTTTGTGGGGGAGGAAGGGAAAAGAGATTGCAGGCCGCTCTGAGACTCTGTCCTTGAAAGGGCAGCTTCTGGGAGAGCTCTCTCAGCCCCACCTGCCTCACAGGGTGTCTGTTGTGGGGGAGGAAGAGAAAGGAGATTGTAGGCTGCTCTGGAACTCTATCCTTGAAAGTGCAGCTTCTGGGAGTGCTCTCTCAGCCCCACCCGCCTCACAGGGTATCTCTTGTGGGGGAGGAAGGGAAAGGAGATTGTAGGCCACTCTGAGCCTCTGTCCTTGAAAGGGCAGCTTCTGGGAGAGCTCTCTCAACCCCACCTACCTTACAAGGTGTGTGTTGTAGGGGAGGAAGAGAAAGGAGACTGTAGGTCTCTCTGAGCTTCTGTCCTTGAAAGGGCAGCTTCTGGGAGAGCTCTCTCAGCCCCACCTGCCTCACAGGGTGTCTGTTGTGGGGGGAGAAGATATAAGAGATTGTAAGCCACTCTGAGTCTCTGATTCAGAGAGAAGGGCGGGGTATAAATCTGCAGTCTTCTTCTTCTTCTGTACTTTGCTCATAGGCGTCCTGGGGGATTTGGTATGGCCGCTGCATGAAGCAAGGTGTGCTCTACGTGGACCTTTGGTCTGTTCCCATACAGTTGCTCTTACATTTTTATGGTCGAGTGTTGCAGAGTTCATAGCATCCTGTCACCCTGCAGGCAGTCCTCCGTTCTACAATTCAGTAAACACCCAGCTCAGTCCTTGGATCCGGCCGGCCGCTGGGGTCTGAGAAAACAGCCTGAAGTAGGCTGAGCCGCAGAAGAATGTCAGGGAGCGGGAGCAGAGAATCAAGAACACCAACGCAAGGCAGCCGTCCAGCAGATCCCGATTCCCAGACCCTGTGGCAGCTGGGCAGGCTGAGGTCCTCCTCAGAAGTCAAAGAGCGGCAGCTCCGGCTCGGAGTCTTCTTCTCCTCGTTTGAGAATCTGGCCAGCCTCCCAGAGCTGAGCTCTCACGCCTCGACGGCGAACCACTTTGGTGGAATTCACAACCTGGGGGCAAAGCAGTGGCTGCGTCAGGCTGCTGTTGGATACACAACAAGATCAGAGCTTATTTTGTAGCAGGAGCTCCTTTGCATATTAGGCCACCCCCCCCCCCGATGCAGCCAATCCTCCTGGAGCTTCCAGTAGACCCTGTTCTAAGAGCTTTGTAAGCTCCAAGAGGATTGGCTACATTAGGGGTGTGTGGCCTAATATGCAAAGGAGCTCCGGCTACAAAAAAAAAAGCCCTGCACAAGATCACACACACATGTGGGTACCATAACCTCAGTGACTCATTTCCACATCTTCCTCAAGCGTATTAGGCCACACACCCCTGATGTAGCCAATCCTCCAAGAGCTTACAGTAGGCCCTTTCGAAGAGCCCTGTAAGCTCTTGGAGGATTGGCTACATCAGGGGTGTGTGGCCGAATATGCAAAGGAGTTCCTGCTAAAAAAAAAAGCCCTGGATGGATGGATGGATGGATGGGTGGGTGGATAAATGGATGGATGGATAGATAGATAGATAGATAGATAGATAGATAGATAGATAGATAGATAGATAGATAGATAGATAGATAGATAGATAGATAGATAGATAGATAGATAGATAGATAGATAGATAGATAGATGGGTGGATGGATGTATTTATGTATGGATGGATAGACAGATAGATAGAGGGCTTTTTTTTGTAGCAATAATCCTTTGCATATTAGGCCACACCCTTCTGATGTAGCCAATCCTGGATCTTACAGTAGGCCCTGTACGAAGAGTCCTGTAAGCTCTTGGCGGATTGGCTACAGTAGAGGTGTGTGGCCTAATATGCAAAGGAGTTCCTGCTACAAAAAAAAAAGCCCTGCACAAGTTCACATACACGTGTGGGTACCGTAACCTCAGTAACTCATTTCCGCATCTTCCTCAAGCGTATTAGGCCACACACCCCTGATGTAGCCAATCCTCCAAGAGCTTACAGTAGGCCCTGTTTGAAGAGCCCTGTAAGCTCTTGGAGGATTGGCTACATCAGGGGTGTGTGGCCGAATATACAAAGGAGTTCCTGCTAAAAAAAAGCCCTGGATGGGTGGGTGGATAGATAGATAGATAGATAGATAGATAGATAGATAGATAGATAGATAGATAGATAGATAGATAGATAGATAGATAGATAGATGATAGATAGATAGATGATAGATAGATAGATAGATGATAGATAGATAGATGATAGATAGATAGATAGATAGATAGATAGATAGATAGATAGATAGATAGATGATAGATAGATGATAGATAGATAGATAGATAGATAGATAGATGATAGATAGATAGATAGATAGATAGATAGATAGATAGATAGATAGATAGATAGATAGATAGATAGATAGATAGATAGATAGATGGGTGGTGGGTGGATGGACAGATAGATAGAGGGCTTTTTTTTGTAGCAATAATCCTTTGCATATTAGGCCACACCCTGCTGATGTAGCCAGTCCTCCTGGATCTTACAGTAGGCCCTGTACTAACAGCCCTGTAAGCTCTTGGCGGATTGGCTACATCAGAGGTGTGTGGCCTAATATGCAAAGGAGTTCCTGCTACAAAAAAAAAAGCCCTGCACAAGTTCACATACACGTGTGGGTACCGTAACCTCAGTGACATTTCCACAACTCCCTCAAGCGGCAGCGCAGCACATCTTAATCCAGCATGGTGCTGAAATGGGTATTTGCAGATATCCAAAAAATGCCATATTGGTAACTGATTAGTAATTGGGGGGGGGGGGGCGTGCCCTACAATTTGCTGAGGGCAACCAGTGTTCCCTCTAAGCTGAGTTAGCATGAGTGAGCTAGCTCACAGATTTTCAGCCTACATCAGGGGTGTGTGGCCCAATATGCAAAGGAGCTCCTGTTAGAATTCCGCCCCTGAACGGGAGACCACCAAAGAAGCCCAGGGTCGCTACGCAGAGGCAGGCAATGGCAAACCCACTTCTGTTCTTTTCTTGCCTTAACCTGGATGGCCCAGCGTAGCCTGATCCTGTCAGATCTCAAAAGCCAAGCAGGGTCGGCCCAGTTTAGTATTTGAATGGGAGACCACCAAGGATTTCCAGGGCTGCTATGCAGAGGCAGGCAACAGCAAACCACCCCTGAATGTCTCTTGCCTTAAAAACCCTAGGGCAGGGGCGTCAAACTCCTTTGTTATGAGGGCCAGATCGGACGTAAATGAAACCTTGTTGAGCTGGGCCATGTTCGGCTGGGCATAAGAACATTAGAGAAGCCATGTTGGATCAGGCCAGTGGCCCATCAAGTCCAACACTCTGTGTCACACAGTGGCCAAAAAACCCAGATGCCATCAGGAGGTCCATCAGTGGGGCCAGGACACTAGAAGCCCTCCCACTGCCCCCCCCCCAAGCACTAAGAATACAGAGCATCACTGACCCAGACATAAGAACTTAAGAGAAGCCATGTTGGATCAGGCCAGTGGCCCATCCAGTCCAACACTCTGGGTCACACAGTGGCCAAAAAACCAGGTGCCATCAGGAGGTCCATCAGTGGGGCCAGGATACTAGAAGCCCTCCCGCTGTGCCCCTCCCAAGCACCAAGAATGCAGAGCATCACTGCCCCAGACATAAGAACTTAAGAGAAGCCATGTTGGATCAGGCCAGTGGCCCATCCAGTCCAACACTCTGGGTCACACAGTGGCAAAAAAAAACCCAGATGCCATCAGGAGATCCATCAGTGGGGCCAGGACACTAGAAGCCCTCCCACTGTGCCCCCCCCAAGCACCCAGAATACAGAGCATCACTGCCCCAGACAGAGTTCCAACAATAAACTGTGGCTAATAGCCACTGATGGACCTCTGCTCCATATGCTTATTCAATCCCTTCTTGAAGCTGGGTATGCTTGTAGCCACCACCACCTCCTGTGGCAGTGAATTCCACGTGTTAATCACCCTTTGGGTGA
The DNA here is from genome assembly GCF_032191835.1 of Heteronotia binoei. Taxonomy (NCBI): domain Eukaryota; kingdom Metazoa; phylum Chordata; class Lepidosauria; order Squamata; family Gekkonidae; genus Heteronotia; species Heteronotia binoei. The sequence goes on along the minus strand of NC_083224.1, from coordinate 196,161,269 downwards.
AGAAGGACTTCCTTTTATCCGTTCTAACCCGACTGCTCAGCAGTTTCATTGAATGTCCACATGTGTACCTATGTCATGCCATGTGTGTACCTATTTAAAATTAGGTAGCAGAGACAGAAACTTTATAAAGGACACAGACAAACACTCCCATGGGATCCACGGAACTGGGCAAAGGAAGCTTTGGCACTTTCCTTCCTTCCCCAGGAGACTGGGGGCGGGGGGGGGGGAAGCAGCCTCAGCCAATAGAAGGAAGAGAGGCTTGGCTCGCAGCCTCAGCCAATAGAAGGAAGAGAGGCTTGGCTCAGTAGCTCTGCTGTGCAATTGAGAGGGCCTGGCAAAGCAAACTATCCTTTCCCTTCTTCCCAATGGAGGAAGATAGAGGTTTTGCTCTGTAGTTCCTGTGCGATTGAGCAAGCCTTGCAGGAGGAAGCAAGAGAGAGGGAGAAGGAAGCAGATGACAGTCAGTTGCTTGGGGGCCTGATAGGAGCCCTCCGGGGGCCTGATTCAACCCCTGGATCGCATGTTTGACACTCCTGCCCTAGGCGGTCACCATAAGTTGGCTGCTACACTTTCCACCACCACCTCCCTCCTCCCTCCGCCCATCACGCCGTGGGTTTACTTTACCTCAGTGTCAATTTCATCCGTTGGCTCGATGCCAGCATACTGAAAGAGGAAAAAGAGATAGGTCAAAGGACAGGAAATCACAGGCAACGCTTATACGCTCAGCCTTGAGAACTTCCTGCTTTCATTCACATGGCTTGGACAAAGAATCCAGGTGGTCTGAACTGCTTCTGCACAGACAGGTCTCTGCGTCGCTTCTGAAGCTGCAGTCTGCGCACATAACCTGGGATCACGGTAAACAACAGTGTGAAAAGATTAGAAAAATTAAGGTGAAGGTAGTCTCCTGTGCAAGCACCAGTCATTTCTGACTCTGGGGCGATGTTGCATTGCAATGTTTTCACGGCGGACTCTTTACGGGTTGGTTTGCCATTGCCTTCCCCAGTCTTTTACACTCCCCCCCCCCAGCAAGCTGGGGACTCATTTGACCGACCTCGGAAGGATGGAAGGCTGAGTCAACCTTGAGCAGGCTACCTGAACCCAGCTTCCACCGGGATCAAACTCAGGTTGTGAGCAGAAAGCTCGGACTGTAGTACTGCAGCTTTACCACTCTGTGCCAAGGGGCTGCTAGAAAAATTACCGTGTGTAAAATGACAGCTAAATTCAAGTGAGGGAAATGAAAATGTGAAAAAGTCCAACTTCATCCAAGGAAGCAATGCCTTATGACAGGGTTTCCCACACTTTTCTTTCCCGTGGCTCGGTTATTTTTACTCTTCTCCTTTGTGGCCCACTAAAATTTGGGGGTGGAGCCAGGAGACTTTGGAGGTGGAGCTGGGAGACAGAAATTATGTCATTTCCTGTGGTGTCAAGGACCAAGTGGCGTCACTTCCGGGGCACACTGAACCAAAACTCCACCTTTTCCTGTGATGTCACTTCCAGGGCACTCCCCTAAACCGGCCTCTTCTTTGGAAGTAAATTCATTTTCAGAAAAATCTCTCTGAAACTCATACTGAGCCAAAATGAGGGTGGAAAGTGGGCGTTCCTCTCTTTTCACCTCCACACCTGTATGCACCTATCTTTTTGTGTATTCTTCTCCAGCTTGCAAGCACTCCTAATGCCCATGTTCAATTGCCTGCACCACCTACACACCCCTTCCTCAACAGCACTGGCCAGTCTATGCAGTTGGGAGTGCTGTTGCCATTGCCATCAGGAATGCCAGCACTGTGTACCACTCACACTGGGCCCTGGCAGCTGCTCTACCTCAAAATATGCTGACACATTTAGTAGGCCCTTCCTTCAGCTGCTACTACTGGAACCCTGCCTCAAGCTACAACCAAGCTTGCTTGATTTCAAGAAAATCTTTCGACACCTATTTTTCATACTTTTCTTTGGTTGAAACATGGGGAAATTGCTGTGAAAGGTAGCAGAGAATTGTATCGCGGTTAATGAATTAATTTCAAGTTATATGAATTTCATACAAGCTTTTCTGCAGTTATGCCAAAAAGGATATTTATGAGGGGCTTGCAGCTTTTTACTGGCTGTGTTTCCCATGCCTTTAAAAGCAACCTGTTGTTCAGATACTTAGTCAGTGAACTAGTTTCATCCTTTTTAATATCTACAGGAGGAGCTTAATTTTGGTGTCAGACAGCTGTTAAAAGCAAGAGCAGTAAAATGGTATCAGGTTCATAGTACCATCTCTTCCAGTGGTGTTGAGATATACCGCAGTAATCTCCAATAATCTCTTTCTGCCCCACAGCTCTTACTCTCACTCACTCACACAGAAATCTCATAGAAGGCCACCTGGCTACAACTGGGGGTGCCAACTTTTCATTGGCAGAGCTCCTGTGTCTGCAACAACAGTATGATGAACAGAAAAGTTTCATCCAGTAAAAATGGAAGAAAAGAAAGAAAGAAAGAAAGAAAGAAAGAAAGAAAGAAAGAAAGAAAGAAAGAAAGAAAGAAAGAAAGAAAGAAAGAAAGAAAGAGGGGCAAAGGGAAAAAAGCCTTCCTCACCGTCAGATGATCCCAGCCAGCAACAATTCTGCCCAGGGATCGTTTGGTTAAAAAAAAAAAATAGCTACTGGAATGCCCACTCCCCGCCTCTCCTGGCTGAAAAAAAACACACACACTCTTCTTTGCTGCCCAGGCCTCCCGGGAAAATCTCCCCAAAAGAACCAACCACAAGGCACACGAAAGCTCATACCTTGAAGAACACTTCATGGGTCTAAAGTGCCAGTGGATGCCAGCTTTTCTCTCAAACACTGTGTGTGGGGGAGAAGGAAGGAGAGGCAGCCCAGCTCCTCATTGCACAAAACAGAGACGGGGCAGGGCTAGTTTTGCTGGGGGCGGGGCTAGCTTTGGCTTTTCTTGTGACCCAGTAGTGAGGCTTCCGTGGCCTGGTACCGGGTCACAACCCTGCAAATGGGAAACACTGCCTTATGAGAAAGACTGAGGTGCATACCCTACAAACTTTCAGAAAGGAAAATCAGGTATACCGTTATGCACTCTGACAGTTCCACTCCAGGTGCCGATGCCTGGGTCTAGGCCCATAGCTACAGGGGGGGCAGGGGGCCAGGCCACTCTGTTTAAACCCCCCCTTTCCCTCTGTAGGGCCCCTCCATTGGAGGGTCTCCAATAGTGGCCAAGTGCACTGGGACCGAAAATCCTAACTGTACATACAAGTTGATGGGGTGTGAACTGGCGGAGACTGGCCAAGAAAGAGATCTTGGGGTTGTGGTAGATAACTCACTGAAAACGTTGAGACAACGCCATGCTGGGAATTATTAGGAAGGGAACTGAAAACAAATTAGCCAGTATCATAATGCCCCTGTATAAATCCATCGTTCGGCCTCATTTAGAGTACTGTGTACAATTCTGGTCACCGCACCTCAAAAAGGATACTATAGCATTGGAAAAAGTACAAAAAAGGGCAACTAGAATGTTTAAAGGGTTGGAACACTTTCCCTATGAAAAAAGGTTAAAACGCTTGGGGCTCTTTGGCTTGGAGAAACGTCAACTGAGGGGTGACATGATAAGAGGTTTACAAGATTATGCATGGGATAGAGAAGGCAGAGAAAGAAGTCCTTTTCTCCCTTTCTCACAATACAAGAACTTGTGAACATTCAATGAAATTGCTGACCAGTCGGGTAAGAACGGATAAAAGGAAGTACTTCCTCACCCAAAGGGTGATTCACATGGGATTCACTGCCACAGGAGGTGGTGACAGCTACATGCATAGAAGGCTTCAAGAAGGGTTAGATATGGAGCAAAGGTCCATCAGTGGCTATTAACCACAAGGTATAGATGGAACTCTCTGTCTGGGGCAGTGATGCTCTGTATTCTTGGTGTTGGGGGGGGCAACAGTGGGAGGGCTTCTAGTGTCCTGGCCTCACTGGTGGACCTCCTGATTGCTCCTGGTTTTTTGGCCACTGTGTGACACAGAGTGTCGGATTGGATGGGCCACTGGCCTGATCCAACATGGCTTCTCTTATGTGTTCTTGGGCTCATATATCCTCAGCCAGAAGGCATGGAGGTTGCTGATGCATTTGACATCTAGCCAACCTTTCAGGAATCTGAATTTGGAATTCTAGATCTTTGAAACATTTTCAAATTCTGCTTTTGAAATTTGGATAAATATTACAGGATAGCTAATGGAGGGCGGATACAGACGGGGGCCAAACATCCGGAGATAACGCCCATGACTTAGAGACAGCTCTTACCTTCCCTTCTTCTCGCTCCCTTCTCCTCTTGTCGTCTTCCATTGGGGTTGGCTTCAGACCATGGTGAGTCTTGCTGTCCGATTCTGAGGGAAACCTTCCTGGGGACAAAGAAGGCGAAGCCGGCAACCTTGTGGGCCAACCAGGAGCAAAGATGGGTGGACTGGAGACAAAGGAACTGCCCGCAACAGCCGGAGCCGCTGAATGAGAAAAATACATTTTGTGAATGTTTAAAAAGAGATGCAGCATGGCCTCGTTGTCCTGAGAGCTGCAAGACATGAACATCAGATGTTGGAGAGCTGTAAGGCAGTAGGAAGAAGAAGAAGAAGATATTGGATTTATATCCCGACCTCCACTCCGAAGAGTCTCAGAGCGGCTCACAATCTCCTTTCCCTTCTTCCCCCACAACAGACACCCTGTGAGGTAGATGAAGATATTGGATTTATATCCTGCCCTCCACTCCGAAGAGTCTCAGAGCGGCTCACAATCTCCTTTCCCTTCTTCCCCCACAACAGACACCCTGTGAGGTAGATGAAGATATTGGATTTATATCCTGCCCTCCACTCCGAAGAGTCTCAGAGCGGCTCACAATCTCCTTTCCCTTCCTCCCCCACAACAGACACCCTGTGAGGTAGATGGATATTGGATTTATATCCCGCCCTCCACTCCGAAGAGTCTCAGAGCAGTTCACAATCTCCTTTCCCTTCCTCCCCCACAACAGACACCCTGTGAGGTGGGTGGGGCTGGAGAGGGCTCTTCCGGCAGCTGCCCTTTCAAGGACAACCTCTGCCAGAGCTATGGCTGACCCAAGGCCATGCTAGCAGGTGCAAGTGGAGGAGTGGGGAATCCAACCCGGTTCTCCCAGATAAGAGTCCGCACATTTAACCACAACACCAAACTGGCTAGGGAGGGGAGGAAGGAAGGAAGGAAGTTGGTGAGGGAGGGTGAGGTGGAAAGAAAGCAACATTAACTTTAAATGCATTCTCCAAGCCGCCAGCTGATTTGGCTTTGAGAAGTGATTTGAAGAGACAAATGCATTCTCCAACCCGGCTGAATAATAAAAATTTTTATTTAAGGTCATGGGGACCTTAAGAGTCACACAATATGTGTGAAAGAGCCACATGTGGCTCCTGAATCGCAGTTTTGTCAACCTTGTTCCACACTATCCCACAGGACCTTGCTGTTTTCAGATCACCTCTGATAACTCAGCTATTACTTTTTTATCTCGCTGTTTCCCTGAGGAGCTCAAAGTAACATCCGTGGTTCTTCTTGTCTTCACAGCAGCCCTGTGAAGACTGAGGGAGTGACTACCCAGTGAGCATTGTGGCTGAGCGGAGATTTGAACCTAGATCTCCCCAATCCTAGTCCAGTTGGGATGATACATGGAGAGGAGATGGGTAAGCAATGCCCGATAGGGTTGACAATTCCGGGTTGGTATATTCCTGGAGATTTGGGGGTGGATCCTTGGGGTACCAGGATTTGGGGAGGGAAGGGATCTCAGCAGGGTATAATGCCATGGAGTCCACCTTCCACTTTCTCCAGGATAAGTGGAACAAATGTTTTAAATAAATGAATAGTAACTAAATAAGTGATTTATGTAGTCTGAGGATCAGTTGTAATTCAGGATCTCCAGCCCCCACCTGGAGATTGGCAACCCAACCAGAGAACTTTCCCCATTTAACGCCCCCCCATTTTAAAAACTTTGGACATTCTCTCTCTCTCTCTCCCTCTCCCTCCCCCCTAAACTGGAACAGCACATTATTTTATTTTAGGGGGAGGTCTTTGTGAGTTTCCTGCATTGTGCAGGGGGTTGGACTAGCTGACGCTGGAGGTCCCTTCCGACTCTAGGATTCTGTTATTAGCACCAGATTGTTTTTAAAATGTCTTAATTGCTAGATTGTTTTGAGGTCTTAATTAACGTTTAATATTTGTGCATGCTTTTACAGTGGTGGGCCGCCCTGAGCCTGCTTCAGTGGGGAGGGCGGGAGAGAAAGCCAATAAAATAAAATAAATATGATAAATAGGCTTCCGAGTAGAATGTGGTCATTGCTGCGTGCTGATTTTAACACAAGCAAATGGGAAATACGCAAATGATTTGGCATTTTGTGACCTAACTAGCTATGTATTTAAATGCGGAATTACCCCACAGTGCAATCCTATGTAGAGTTACACCCCAATGGACTTAGAAAGATGTAACTCTGCTTACAATTGCGCTGCCAGTCATATAGAAAGGAGGTGAAGAGGTTTCAGGGTTTCTTGGTTCAATGTTAAGGAGCCACTGAAGATTTGAACTGAACATTTCCCGTTTGAACATATGAAGCTGCCTTATACTGAATCAGACTCCCCCTCGGTCCATCAAAGTCAGTCTTGTCTTCTCAGACTGGCAGCATCTCTCCAGGATCTCAGGCTGAGGTTTTCCATGCCTACTTACCTGGACCCTTTTTAGTTGGAGATGCCGGGGATTGAACCTGGGACCTTCTGCTTACCAAGCAGATGCTCTACCACTGAGCCACCGTCCCTCCCCTAAGTATTTCATACTTGGACATTCTCTCTTAGCTCCTTGTTTTAGCCATCGGCACAGCCCAGTTGCTGCTGGTTTCCAGCCCTCTTACCTGAGCTTGGAGACTGCAGGCGAGAGCAGAAGTCCTTCTCCTCGTCCTTCTCCGCACCTCCACTGCTGGCCAACCTCCCTTTCCTCCTTCGCTCCTGCAGCTCCTCTTCTCTTTTCAGAGCCTCCTGGATCTCCTGGTCAATCAAGAGCGATATTCGGGGCTTCCCTGTCTTCAGAGTATATAGCTCTTCCCGTGGGGCAACCCTTTGGGGCCTTCCTCCTGCTCTCCTGGCATGTGGGTCCTCCAAAGAAGTCAACTCGGGCCTCCGCATTGGAACCCCAAAATGTTCCTTCCGCAGGACCAGTTGCGCGTCTGGGTCTGAGGCCTCCTTCATGCTTAGGAGTTTGGGCCTGCGAGAATCCCCCTGGCTGCTTTGGCTGGGTTTGTTCCCCAGCCTGGTGTGCGACGCAGGACATGACTGGGCGGCCGCAGAACTTTGACTCATATCCCGGCGAACAACCCTTTCCTCATCATCAGCAGTGTGGGGATGGGCAGGCCACTCTGGAGTGGACTCTTGCACTCCTCCCAGGTGCTCTGGTTTGCGTGCAGAAGGAAGCAGGGTCTCTTCTCGCTCAAAGACTTTCCTGCGTTCCCTGAGCTCTTGCGGAGTCCCCTTGTCATATGCTCCGGGCAGCCTCCCTTCCTTTTGCAGGTCCTCCTCACGTTTGGTTTCCTGCTCGATCTCCCTCTGGACGTAAAAGGAAACACTCGCTCGATCTTTCCCTTTCCTGGAGGAAGCCGTGGCTGAGAGGGGGGACCAGAGGAGAGGTTTGGATCGGATCTCGACCAGCTCGTCCTGGCTGCTCGCTCGCCGAATCCCTCTCTCCCGCCAAAGGTTCTCTTCCCTCTCCAGGGACAAGCGGATTTCCCGTTCGATGGGGGTCTCATCCTTGACTTCCAGCTCTTCAGCAGGATCTTGGCCATCAGCCGCCAAATCTGGAGCATTTCCAGATTTCTTCTGGGGTAGTCTTCTGTTATTAGCCTCAATCCTTAAATCGCAGCCTGTTCCCCCCAAATCTGGATTTTCTCCGGAAAAGTTTTGATAAATCACAGCTTTCCCCTCAGAAACAGGCCTTGTTCCTTGGGTAATAACTCTAACGTTCTCACTAGGAAGGTCTGGTTTTCTCTGGTCAGGCCCATCAGCATCTTCATCATCCTTCAGAACTGGAGGGGGGCCCTGACGCTCTCTCTCGTAAACATTTTGGGTCACTGGCAACCTTGGAGACATAACCTGCTTCCTTGGTCCCAAGATCAAGTCTGGATTACTCTTCTCCAGGGCCAAGAACTGCTGTCGGGCTGCAGCGAAATTGATCTGCTCCGTATCTATGTTTTCAGGGTCAATAACTGTCTTCACCCATCCCAGGGAGGGTTTGTTGAAACACACCGCAAACCCCATGAAATGACTTCTTGTGGTCTCGGCCTTTTCTGCACTGGGCGAGGCTGGGCTTGGAGTTCCCAGCTTGTCCACGTTTTCCGCTATCGTAGTGCTCTTCTTCATCGCTTGACTCCTGATAATCTCTTGCCTTTCTTCTTCCAGCTCTTTGGCTTTCTCAGGCGAGAGGTTCTCGGGAGGCAGCTCATAATACAACTCTCCCTCATCCTCCTCGTAAAGTCGGGAGGGTTTCTTCTCCCCTTTATAAGCCCGGACGTCATACAGCGGCCCTGTCTTCACCACCTCCAACTTGGATTCCCTGTCCATAGATGGTGTCCAGACGTCCCTTTTTCCATTTATGACCTTTGTCGTGGGTTTACGTCCATCTTCCGAGAAATGGATTGTTTCCTGCCGATTTCCGATCTTCTGATGATAGTGGCCAAAGTCAAAATACGCATCTCCCGTGACCTCCGTCTCCTGTTCTCCCAGTGAGACCGTTCTGTCTCCGTTCCGTTCTTGGTATTTGGAGTCTGTGTTCTGTGGGACATCACGGATCCTACTGCTGGAGTCTGGGTCCATTTCCGTAGCGGAGTTCTCCTGTACTTTTTCGTGGGTTCCGTCAAGATTTTTGTCCGTTGCAAGGGCTGTTTGCTGTGTCTGAAAGACGACGAAATAAAAACACAAATATTAAAAGGGGTGCAAAAGTTCTACATCGGTGACCTTTTGAATTTTATTTATTTTATTTATTTTTTTTGCCATTCTGGGAATTCCAGATATCCAAACTGTCCCTCGTTACGAACGGCCACCCCTGTGTCCTGCAGCCTGCAAGCACTGAGTCATTACCGACCCATGGGGTGATGTCACATCACAAAGTTTTCTTGGCAGGCTTTTTGTTAGGTGGTGGTTTGCCATTGCCTCCCCCGGTCATTTACTATTCCTTATCATATACAGTATTCACTATCATAGTCAAAAACCAGGAAGCGATTGGCAAAATCTACAAAAATATTAAGGAACAAATAAATATGGAAATAATCTATCAAAATACATCTGAAAAGTCTGTCATAGAAGAATAAAAGGTAAAGGTAGTCCCCTGTGCAAGCACCAGTCGTTTCCGACTCTGGGGTGACGTTGCTTTCACAACATTTTCACGGCAGACTTTTTTACGGGGTGGTTTGCCATTGCCTTCCTCAGTCCCCTACACTCCCCCCCCCCCAGCAAGCTGGGTACTCATTTTATCAACCTTGGAAGAATGGAAGGCTGAGTCAACCTTGGGCCGGCTATGTGAACCCAGCTTCCACCGGGATTGAACTCAGGTCATGAGCGGAGCTTGGACTGCAGTACTTCAGCTTACCACTCTGTGCCATGGAGCGCCTAAGGTAAAGGTAGTCCCCTATGCAAGCATGGGGTGACATTACATCACAACATTTTCATGGCAGACTTTTTACGGGGTGGTTTGCCATTGCCTTCTCCAGTCATCTACACTCCCTCCCCCCCCGCCACCAGCATGCTGGGTCCTCATTTTACCAACCTCGGAAGGATGGAAGGCTGAATCAACCTTGAACCGGCTACCTGAACCCAGCTTCCGCCAGGATCGAACTCAGGTCGTGAGCAGAGCTTGGACTGCAGTACTGCAGCTGACCGCCGTGTGTCACGGGGCTCTTCCTCGTTCTGGGGTGATGCACAATCGAATGCTTTGCCTGTCTCTGGAGCTTGGGGAAGGAAGTTGGCAAGGCTAGGGTGATCGGCACTCTTGTACAGGCAGGGGTCTAGTTTTGACGGCATCTCCCAGATTCAGCACCTGCCTGTGGCCCGAGTGCATCTTGCGCATGTGCAGGAATGACATGCTCATGGGCACAAAGTTCGCTTCCTTGGCCAGCTGCCTCAGAACTACCTGTTCATAAATATTGGATGTCCACTAATAAATACGATACGCAAAGTCTCAGAAATGAATGGAATAAGGTGCTAGATTCAACCTCATTCAAACAAAAAATATGTTTGGACAACCCAGTGACTTTTTAGTGAAGGACTTAGTAACATGTCTAGTTCAGGAGTGTCCAGACTGTGGCTCGGGAGCCACGTGTGGCTCTTTCACACCTATTGTGCGGCTCTCAAAGCCCCCACTGCCCCATCAGCCAGCTTGGAGAAAGCATTTGTCTCTTTAAATCACTTTCCCCAGCCAAGCCAGTTGGTGGCTTGGAGAATGCATTTTAAGTTAAAGTTGCTTTCTTTCCACCTCTCTCCCCATCTCTTTTCCTTCCTTCCATATCTGATGTTCAAGTCTTGTGGCACGGAAGGAAGGAAGGAAGGAAGGAAGGAAGGAAGGAAGGAAGGAAGGAAGGAAGGAAGGAAGGAAGGAAGGAGGGAAAGAGGGATGGAAGGAGGGAGGGAAAGAGGGATGGAAGGAGAGAGGAAGGGAGAAGGAGGGAGGGAGGGAGGAGGGAGGGAAAGAGGGATGGAAGGAGGGAGGAAGAGGAGGAGGGAAGGGAGGGAGGAGGGAGGGAGGGAAAGGGATGGAAGGAAGGGAGGAGGGAGGGAAAGAGGGATGGAAGGAGGGAGGAAGGGAGAAGGAGGGAAGGAAGGAAGGGAAGAGGGAGGGAAGGAGGGATGGAAGGAGGGAGGAAGGGAGAAGGAAGGAAGGAAGGAAGGAAGGAAGGAAGGAAGGAAGGAAGGAAGGAAGGAAGGAAAAGAGATGGGGAGAGAGGTGGAAAGAAAGCAACTTTAACTTGAAATGCATTTTCCAAGCCACCAGCTGGCTTGGCTGGGCGAAGTGATTTAGAGAGACAAATGCCTTCTCCAGGCTGGCCAATGCGGCCACCCAATACATATGAAAGAGCCACAGTTTTGCCACCCCTGCCCTAGAAAGGTTAAAATGTCTTGCTCTGTCCTCTGTATAAGTTGGTGCTGGTGGCCCTCTGCTGGAAGAAATCAGCATTATCACTGGAAGTGGAAACTCGCCCCTTTCACGCTGTCAATGACACCCTATCATATTTTCCTAGAACCACTAAGCAGCATGGACTCCCTTGACCTTCTGTTGCAGTGTTGATTTTGCAGGCATGGGGAATAAAATAGTGGAGAGGGCGTGGGTCACAAGTGATGTTCCGTAACCCATTGATGACGGTAAACGTTAACTTGAGTACCATGCAACAATCAGTCAAATGCTAGGATTTGAACCCAGGCTTTTACGAGAGGCTACTGGAAGAGGCTAGGAGCCCCGTGGCGCAGAGTGGTAAAGCTGCAGTACTGCAGTCTGAGCTCTCTGCTCATGACCTGAGTTCGATCCCAGCGGAAGCTGGGTTCAGGTAGCCGGCTCAAGGTTGGCTCAGCCTTCCATCCTTCCGAGGTCGGTAAAAGGAGTACCCAGCTTGCTGGGGGGAAAGCGTAGAGGACTGGGGAAGGCAATGGCAAACCACCCCGTAAAAAAAGTCTGCCATGAAAACGTCATGATGCAACGTCTCCTGGGCCACTCCCCCCCCCCCAGTCAAAAGGCTATTCAGCAAGCCACCCGCTGCCCAAAATCATGTAAAAAGTGGAGAAAGGGTGGCACAGGCTTCTCCAGGGGTTAATGAGGGCTGCTGGGGGCATGGCAAAGCCCCTGGTGGCTGGCTGGCTGCCCACTCTCCTATTCCATGGACCAGGTAGGTGGGGAGGAGGAGAGAGATTCAGGAGCTGTGCTCCTGTGAGCTCCTGCTGAAACTGAGGCCCGGTTGTTTCTATTTGTTGTGAGCTAGGTTTGTGAAGTGCAAAAAGCCATGTATAAATTAAGAGTAGGAGGGCAGCCCCAGTTGCGGGAGATGTCCTGCCATCCATGGAGTGAGAGTGACATTTCAGGCCTGTCATTTCCCATGGCGAAGGCAGCATTTGTCTGTTCCATGCACAAGCCCCCCATGGGGGCTGAACAACTTCTAAGCTGGCAGGAGGGGGAAAGGAGAACAAAGCTATCTGGCAGAATGACATTCAGGGAGTCCGATTCTCCCACCAGGAAGAACAATGGAGCGCTTGTCTGACGCCTGGTTGGTCTTAGCAGGTCTACTTTGCATAGCCAGGTAATCAGCATGCGATGCAGAATACTGAGGTTAATTTAAAAGAAGAAGACAACAACATTCGATTTATATTCGGCACTCTGCCCTGAATCAGAAACTCAGAGGGCTCACAATCTCCTTTCCCTTCCTCCCCCACAACAGACACCCTGTGAGGTGGGCGGGGCTGAGAGGGCTCTCACAGCAGCTGCCCTTTCAAGGACAACTCCTGCGAGAGCTATGTCTGACCCAAGGCCCTTCCAGCAGGTGCATGTGGAGGAGTGGGGAATCAAACCCGGTTCTCCCAGATAAGAGTCTGCACAGCTAACCAGTACACCAAACTGGCTCTCCATCACTTTCACTACACGGACTTTTGTTGGCAGGGCAATGCCTTTACTTTTTATGATAAGCTTGCAAAAGAGGGGAAAGTGGTCGTTGCCCCTGCCATCCAAGCACAAGGTGAAGGTGGGGCCGCCTCAGGAATTCTCTCCCCAGACCCATCTCGGTTGGCTCCGACTGGTATTTGCACCGGGCCAAATTCTTTCGGCTGTGTTCATTCTTACCCACCCTTTGCTCTTGCTCTCCCTTCCTGCACTTTGGATGTTCCTTTTACGACCCACAGCTTATCTCTCGCCCAGAGGTCAGAAGTCCTCCGGGAGTGGGGCCATCGCCCTCCTGGAATGTAGGCTGATGTTTGCCTACCGCTGGCATAATTGACAAATATGCCAACCCCCACATGGCCCCGGCCTGGTTCCAAATCTGGAGAACTCTCACAAGCGCTCGTGGGCAGGGAAGGAATTCTCCGCTTCTGTCCCGGTATGTAGGAGAGTCCCGGAGAACTCGTGGCCCGTTGAGCTGACGGCACCGGCCAGGAATTTGCAGCCTGCCCAGGATTAGCAGTCTCATCCTTGTTTGTGCAGCATTCAGCATCATAGATGCGGAAGCCTGGGTTGCCAACTCTGGGTTGAGGAATTCCTGGAGACTCAGGGGCAGTACCTGGGGAGGGCAGAGTTTGAGGAGGGATGGGAACTCAGCAGGGGTGTGCTACCATAGAGTTTGCCCTCCAGAGTGCCGCTTTCTGCTGCAGGGCTGATTCTTGTCATCTGGATATCAGGGGTAATTCTGGAGGATCTCCAGGCCCCACCTGCAGGTTGGAAGACTAAATGGGACCATGATGGTTGTAAGCAGTGTTCCCTCTAAGCTAGGGTTGCCAAGTCCAATTCAAGAAATATCTGGGGACTTTGGGGGTGGAGCCAAGAGACTTTGGGGGTGGAGCCAAGATCAAGGCTGTGACAAGCATCGTTGAACTCCAAACTCCTACGCTCACCGTAAGCCCCGCGGCGCAGAGTGGTGAAGCTGCAGTCCGAGCTCACAGGTCGTTTGAGCAGTCCGAGCTCTCTGTGAGTTCGATCTCAGTGGAAGCTGGGCTCAGGTAGCCAGCTCAAGGTTGCTTCAGCCTTCCATTCTTCGGTAGAGGTAAAATGAGGACCCAGCTTCCTGGGGGGAAAGCGTAGAGGACTGGGGAAGGCAAGGGCAAACCACCCCGTAAAAAGTCTGCCGTGAAAACATCGTGATGCGACGTCACTCCAGAGTCGGAAACGACTGGTGCTTCCACAGAGGACTACCTTTACCTTTTTATACTCACTGTGTGACCTCGGCCATCTTGCCATTTCAGCCCCCAAGTCTGAAAAAGTGGCCCATCTCATAGGGTTGCTGGTGGGGGGCATATATTTTGTATACAGTTTGTAAACTGCGGTCCCATGGCGCAGAGTGGTAAAGCTGCAGTACTGTGGTCTGAACTCTCTGCTCACGACCTGAGTTCGATTCCGGCAGAAGCTGGGTTCAGGTAGCCGGCTCCAGGTTGACTCAGCCTTCCATCCTTCTGAGGTCGAGTCCCCAGCTTGCTGGGGGGAAAGTGTAGATGACTGGGGAAGGCAAGGGCAAACCACCCCGTAAAAAGTCTGCCGTGAAAACGTTGTGAGAGCAACATCACCCCAGAGTCGGAAAAGACTGGGGACCTTTCCGTGTAAACTATGGCATCCCATGAAATGGTTTTTTTTTAAACTGAAGAGGAAGCGTTTAGAGTGGCAAAAGTCATTTCTTTTTCTTTTCCATCAAGTCTCAGTTGACTTGCGGTTGACCTTGTAGGGTTTTCAAGGCAAGAGCTGAATGGAGGTGTTTTTCCATAGCCTGCCTCTGTGAGGCAACCCTGGACTGCCTTGGTGGCCTGCCATCAAGATACGGACCAGGCAGTGCCGGAGAAAACCCTGGGGAGGCCCCTAGGCGGTCGAAATCTTGGGGGGGGCCCCACGCAAATGATCTCAGAGTCGGAGCACCCGCCCCGCCACCCATGCCCCCACTGCAGCCAGCAGGCCCCTTCTCAAAAGCCCCTGTGACAAAGCTGCGGGGGAGAGGCAGAGAGAGGCAAACTTGGCATTGATGCCAGCAGCCGCTGCACCAGGGAAAGAGAGGCTCAGTAGCTGGCTGCGCACGCAGGCTCCGAGGGCTGCAAGCAGGGAGGGAAACTGGGGGGAAAAGCCGGCCCAGGACCCCTAAAGGCATGGGGGCCCATAGGTCAGTGCCTACTCGGCCTAATTGTTAATCCGGCCTTGGGACCAGGGCCGATCCTGCTTAGCTTCTGTGATCTGACAAGATCAGGCTATCATAAGAACATGAGAGAAGCCATGTTGGATCAGGCCAACGGCCCATCCAGTCCAACACTCTGTGTCACAGAAGAACATAAGAGAAACCATGCTGCATCAGGCCAATGGCCCCTCCAGTCCAACACTCTGTGTCACATAAGAACATAAGAGAAGCCCTGTTGGATCAGGCCAATGGCCCCTCCAGTCCAACACTCTGTGTCACATAAGAACATAAGAGAAGCCCTGTTGGATCAGGCCAATGGCCCCTCCAGTCCAACACTCTGTGTCACATAAGAACATAAAAGAAGCCATGTTGGATCAGGCCAATGGCCCCTCCAGTCCAACACTCTGTGTCACATAAGAACATAAGAGAAGCCATGCTGCATCAGGCCAATGGCCCCTCCAGTCCAACACTCTGTGTCACATAAGAACATAAAAGAAGCCATGTTGGATCAGGCCAATGGCCCCTCCAGTCCAACACTCTGTGTCACATAAGAACATAAAAGAAGCCATGTTGGATCAGGCCAGTGGCCCCTCCAGTCCAACACTCTGTGTCACATAAGAACATAAGAGAAGCCATGTTGGATCAGGCCAATGGCCCCTCCAGTCCAACACTCTGTGTCACATAAGAACATAAAAGAAGCCATGTTGGATCAGGCCAGTGGCCCCTCCAGTCCAACACTCTATGTCACATAAGAACATAAAAGAAGCCATGTTGGATCAGGCCAATGGCCCCTCCAGTCCAACACTCTGTGTCACATAAGAACATAAGAGAAGCCATGTTGGATCAGGCCAGTGGCCCCTCCAGTCCAACACTCTGTGTCACATAAGAACATAAAAGAAGCCATGTTGGATCAGGCCAATGGCCCCTCCAGTCCAACACTCTGTGTCACATAAGAACATAAAAGAAGCCATGTTGGATCAGGCCAATGGCCCCTCCAGTCCAACACTCTGTGTCACATAAGAACATAAAAGAAGCCATGTTGGATCAGGCCAGTGGCCCCTCCAGTCCAACACTCTGTGTCACATAAGAACATAAAAGAAGCCATGTTGGATCAGGCCAGTGGCCCCTCCAGTCCAACACTCTGTGTCACATAAGAACATAAAAGAAGCCATGTTGGATCAGGCCAATGGCCCCTCCAGTCCAACACTCTGTGTCACATAAGAACATAAAAGAAGCCATGTTGGATCAGGCCAATGGCCCCTCCAGTCCAACACTCTGTGTCACATAAGAACATAAAAGAAGCCATGTTGGATCAGGCCAATGGCCCCTCCAGTCCAACACTCTGTGTCACATAAGAACATAAAAGAAGCCATGTTGGATCAGGCCAATGGCCCCTCCAGTCCAACACTCTGTGTCACATAAGAACATAAAAGAAGCCATGTTGGATCAGGCCAATGGCCCCTCCAGTCCAACACTCTGTATCACATAAGAACATAAGAGAAGCCCTGTTGGATCAGGCCAGTGGCCCCTCCACTCCAACACTGTGTCACATAAGAACATAAGAGAAGCCATGTTGGATCAGGCCAATGGCCCCTCCAGTCCAACACTCTGTGTCACATAAGAGAAGCCATGTTGGATCAGGCCAATGGCCCCTCCAGTCCAACACTCTGTGTCACATAAGAACAGAAGAGAAGCCATGTTGGATCAGGCCAATGGCCCCTCCACTCCAACACTCTGTGTCACATAAGAACATAAGAGAAGCCATGTTGGATCAGGCCAGTGGCCCCTCCACTCCAACACTGTGTCACATAAGAACATAAGAGAAGCCCTGTTGGATCAGGCCAGTGGCCCCTCCACTCCAACACTGTGTCACATAAGAACATAAGAGAAGCCATGTTAGATCAGGCCAATGGCCCCTCCAGTCCAACACTCTGTGTCACATAAGAACATAAGAGAAGCCATGTTGGATCAGGCCAGTGGCCCCTCCACTCCAACACTGTGTCACATAAGAACATAAGAGAAGCCATGTTGGATCAGGCCAATGGCCCGTCCAGTCCAACACTCCGTGTCACATAAGAACATAAGAGAAGCCCTGTTGGATCAGGCCAATGGCCCATCCAGTCCAACACTCCGTGTCACATAAGAACATAAGAGAAGCCCTGTTGGATCAGGCCAGTGGCCCCTCCACTCCAACACTGTGTCACATAAGAACATAAGAGAAGCCATGTTAGATCAGGCCAATGGCCCCTCCAGTCCAACACTCCGTGTCACATAAGAACATAAGAGAAGCCCTGTTGGATCAGGCCAATGGCCCATCCAGTCCAACACTCCGTGTCACATAAGAACATAAGAGAAGCCCTGTTGGATCAGGCCAATGGCCCCTCCAGTCCAACACTCTGTGTCACATAAGAACATAAGAGAAGCCATGTTGGATCAGGCCAGTGGCCCATCCAGTCCAACACTCTGTGTCACATAAGAACATAAGAGAAGCCCTGTTGGATCAGGCCAATGGCCCATCCAGTCCAACACTCCGTGTCACATAAGAACATAAGAGAAGCCCTGTTGGATCAGGCCAGTGGCCCATCCAGTCCAACACTCTGTGTCACATAAGAACATAAGAGAAGCCCTGTTGGATCAGGCCAATGGCCCATCCAGTCCAACACTCTGTGTCACATAAGAACATAAGAGAAGCCCTGTTGGATCAGGCCAGTGGCCCATCCAGTCCAACACTCTGTGTCACATAAGAACATAAGAGAAGCCCTGTTGGATCAGGCCAATGGCCCATCCAGTCCAACACTCTGTGTCACATAAGAACATAAGAGAAGCCCTGTTGGATCAGGCCAATGGCCCCTCCACTCCAACACTGTGTCACATAAGAACATAAGAGAAGCCATGTTAGATCAGGCCAATGGCCCCTCCAGTCCAACACTCTGTGTCACATAAGAACATAAGAGAAGCCATGTTGGATCAGGCCAGTGGCCCCTCCACTCCAACACTGTGTCACATAAGAACATAAGAGAAGCCATGTTGGATCAGGCCAATGGCCCATCCAGTCCAACACTCCGTGTCACATAAGAACATAAGAGAAGCCCTGTTGGATCAGGCCAATGGCCCATCCAGTCCAACACTCCGTGTCACATAAGAACATAAGAGAAGCCCTGTTGGATCAGGCCAGTGGCCCATCCAGTCCAACATTCTGTGTCACATAAGAACATAAGAGAAGCCCTGTTGGATCAGGCCAATGGCCCATCCAGTCCAACACTCCGTGTCACATAAGAACATAAGAGAAGCCCTGTTGGATCAGGCCAGTGGCCCATCCAGTCCAACACTCTGTGTCACATAAGAACATAAGAGAAGCCCTGTTGGATCAGGCCAATGGCCCATCCAGTCCAACACTCCGTGTCACATAAGAACATAAGAGAAGCCCTGTTGGATCAGGCCAGTGGCCCATCCAGTCCAACACTCTGTGTCACATAAGAACATAAGAGAAGCCCTGTTGGATCAGGCCAGTGGCCCATCCAGTCCAACACTCCGTGTCACATAAGAACATAAGAGAAGCCCTGTTGGATCAGGCCAGTGGCCCATCCAGTCCAACACTCTGTGTCACATAAGAACATAAGAGAAGCCCTGTTGGATCAGGCCAATGGCCCATCCAGTCCAACACTCTGTGTCACATAAGAACATAAGAGAAGCCCTGTTGGATCAGGCCAGTGGCCCATCCAGTCCAACACTCTGTGTCACATAAGAATATAAGAGAAGCCCTGTTGGATCAGGCCAATGGCCCATCCAGTCCAACACTCTGTGTCACATAAGAACATAAGAGAAGCCCTGTTGGATCAGGCCAATGGCCCATCCACTCCAACACTCCGTGTCACACAGTGGCCAAAAAACAAAAGCCAACACACCCCAAGTGCCACCAGGAGGTCCTCCAGTGGGGCTAGAAGCCCTCCTGAGAAGGGTTGCCTGTTCCAGATTGAGAAACTCCCGAAGATTTGGAACTGGTGCCAGGGGAGGGCAGGGACATCAGTGGAGGTGCAATGCCATAGATCCCCCCCCCCTTCCAAAGCAGCCATTTTCTCCAGGGGAACTGATCTCTGTAGTCTGGAGAGGAGCTGTAATTCCAGGAGGGATCTCCAGGGCCCACCTGGAATTACAGGTGGCATCCCTGAACCAGCCAGGAGGCTGGCATCCCTGAACCAGCCAGGCCAGAGTGCCAAAAGCCATACCTGACTTTAAAAGGTACGATTCCTAGAAATAGATCCAGGTGGGCAGCTGTGTCGGTCTGAAGCAGTAGAACAAAAAAGGAGTCAAGTGGCACCTTTAAGACCAACAAAGATTTATTCAGTAGAACAAAGCAGGAGTCAAGTAGCGGAATGTAAGCTTTCGTGTGCTCCAAGCACACTTCATCAGACAATAGTACGGAATGTCAAGCAGTCCTCAATATCGAGAAAGCGGGCTGTAGGTTAGTGGGCAGAGTCATGGAAATGTTTTTTAGCAGATTAAAAGAATCCCAAGTTGGGGTCTGGGGTTCGTTAGCGTTAACTGGTCCGAAACAACAACAAAAAGGTGATATAAAGCAGATTAATGTCCATGTAGTTAACCCATTAAGTATTCTGGGTGTGAAGTTCAATAAATGAGAGTCTGATGACGTGTGCCTCTAGCACACGAGAGTTTACGTTTTGAATAAAACTTTGTTGGTCTTAAAGGTGCTATTTGACTCCTGCTTCAGTCTTTGTTGTTCAATCTCTGGGTTAAAATGAGGGCGTAGGTTTCTCAGAGGTTTGATTTAAACAGGTAACACACATATAAACATCATTCTAGTTTGCCATTAGAAAAAGGAAAGGAAAGGTCCCCTGTGCAAGCACCAGTCGTTTCCGACTCTGGGGTAACGTTGCTTTCACATTATTTTCATGGCAGACTTTTTATGGGGTTTGCCATTGCCTTCCCCAGTCATCTCCACTTTCCCCCCCAGCAAGCTGGGTCCTCATTTGACCGACCTCGGAAGGATGGAAGGCTAAGTCAACCTTGAGCCAGCTACCTAGAAACCCAGCTTCCACCGGGGATCGAACTCAGGCCGTGAGCAGAGCTTAGGACTGCTGAACAGCTTTAACACTCTGCGCCACGGGGCTCTTCATTAGAAAAAAGAACGCATTAAAATATAGTGGAAGATGGGTTAGTATATGTCAGGGGTGGCCAACGGTAGCTCTCCAGATGTTTTTTGCTTACAACTCCCATCAGCCCCAGGCAGCATGGCCAATGGCTGGGGCTGATGGGAGTTGTAGGCAAAAAAACATCTGGAGAGCTACCGTTGGCCACCCCTGGTATATGTAATGAGATAAACAGCCAGCATCCGTATTTTGAGTATGTCAATACAAACAACACGATTCCTAGAAATGTTGATTCCCAAAACCACTGGGGGACGGCACCCAGAAATAACACCCTTCTCAGCGGCAATGCCAAAACAGAGGCACACATGACACCACCACGAATCCACCAACCTGCTCAGCCTCCGTTTGACCCATCTCTGTCCTGCCCGGGGCTTTTATGGAAGTCCATTCTTAGCGAAGGAGGATGAAAATTCACTGCCCAGCCAGGGTGACACCAGCTCCCCTTTCAAGCTTGAAGTGAGGGGAAAAAACCAGGAGGGCATTTCCCAACCACCCAAGAGAAGGAGTCTCTCTCTTCCCCAGTGGGGCCGGTTAGGGGGGCATCGAGCCAGGGAGGTGGTGGCAAAGGAGGCCGTGGAGAGGGAGGGGCGCTCTCTGTGGGCTGTGCCAACCTGATAAGCCCTCCCTCCCCCAGGCAAGCAGGGGAATTCCAAGAATTTGACATATTGGAGTGACTGAGCAGAGGGTGAAAAACATAAGAGTTTCCTGCAGGGGTGGCCAAACATGCTTAATGTAAGAGTCACATAGAAGAAATATCAGACGTTTGAGAGCCGCAAGAAGTGAACATCAGGTGTTTGAGAGCCGCAAGGGAGGGAGGGTCACAGCCAATGTTCCCTCTAAGCCGCAGAGTCTTGTGAGCAAAAATTCTATTTTGTGAGCTGCTGGCATGAAAGTTGTGGGCTGCTGCATAAATCAGTGTGTTCCGGGGTCATCCTTCCTGAGCTACGACAAAAATGTGTGAGCTGCAGGTTAAAAATCTGTGAGCCAGCTCACGCTAACTCAGCTTAGTGGGAACACTGGTCCCAGCCCCGTAGCTAGGGGCAAAGGGGGGAGGGGGGCATGGGAGAAGGGGAGCCTTTAAATATGCACAAGGCTGGTGACTGGCTCCTGCCCCCCCTCATACCTGATTTTGACCCCACCGATCAGCTGATTTGTGGACCCTTTAAATGGCATGGGATAGAGCCTCGTGGCGCAGAGTGTTAAAGCTGCAGTACTGCAGTCCTAAGCTCTGCTCGTGACCTGAGTTCAATCCCCGGTGGAAGCTGGGTTTTCAGGTAGCCGGCTCGAGGTTGACTCAGCCTTCCATCCTTCCGAGGTCGGTCAAAGAAGTCCCCAGCTTGCTGGGGGGGAAAGCGTAGAGGACTGGGGAAGGCAATGGCAAACCACCCCAGAAAAAGTCTGCCGTGAAAACGTTGTGAAAGCAACGTCACCCTAGAGTCTGAAACGACTGGTGCTTGCACGGGGGACCTTTCCTTTCTTAAATGGCATGGGAGGGGCAGCGGCTGCTCCTGAGTGCCCCTCCCATGCGATTTAAATTGTGCAGGAGGGAGGGAGCAGTTCAGGGATGAGGGCCCCCTCAAAACTGTCAGAGGGCCAGGCCCCGGGGGTCCCTGGTTAGTAGGTTTCCCAATCCCCAGGTCCCAGCGGGGGATCCCCCGGTTTTACAGGCTTCCCTCCTTCCCCAACCAGCTGGCCGGTGGGGGAAGCCCCGCTCCCACAGCCATCATGCACCTCCATGAACGATTCCCATAGGGAATGATGGGGAATCGATCCACGGGTATCGGGGGCTCTGGGGGGGGGGCTGTTTTTTTAGGTAGAGGCACCAAATTTTCAGTATAGCATCTAGTGCCTCTCCCCAAAATACCTCCCAAGTTTTAAAAGGATTGGACCAAGGGGTCCAATTCTATGAGCCCCAAAAGAAGGTGCCCTTATTCTTCATTATTTCCTATGGAAGGAAGACATTTAAAAAGGTGTGCTGTCCCTTTAAATGTGATGGCCAGAACTCCCTTGGAGTTCAATTCTGCTTGTCACACCCTTGCTCCTGGCTCTGCCCACAATGTGTCCTGGCTCCACCCCCAAAGTCTCCTGGCTCCACCCCCAAAGTCCCCAGATATTTCTTGAATTGGACTTGGCAACCCTACTGGTTAGCTACAGGGGACCGAGGAAGGAAGGAAGGAAGGAGGGAGGGAGGAAGGGAGAAGGAGGGAAGGAAGGAAGGAAGGAAGGAAGGAAGGAAGGAAGGAAGGAAGGAAGGAAGGAAGGAAGGAAGGAAGGAAGGAAGGAAGGAAGGAAGGGAGAAGGAGGGAGGGAAGGAAGGAAGGAAGGAAGGAAGGAAGGAAGGAAGGAAGGAAGGAAGAAGGAAGATGAGGAGGGGGGAGAAGTGGAAAGCAAGCAAATTTAAATGCATTCTCCAAGCCACTGGCTGGCTTGGCTTGAAGAAGTGATATGATGGGGGGGGGGGCTTTGAGAGCTGCACGATATATATTAAAGAGTTGCACGGGGCTTCTGAGCCACAGTTTGTTATTTTATTATTATTTATTATTATTACATTTGACTTATATCCCGCCCTCTCCGCAAGTGGACTCAGGGCGGCTCACAGTATCATTTACACAGTTAAACTAATAAAATATATAAAACCATAATTTACAATTCACAGTTTAAAAACATATTACAAGTTTGGCCACCTCTGCGTTACAGCAACAGCTTTGGGTTGTCAGCTCCAGTTTGGGAATTTCCTGGAGATTTGAGAACAGCGCCTGGGGAGGACACGGTTCACAAAGGGGAGGAAGATGTGATTCCATAGGTTGCTCTCTGAAGCTGTTGTTTTCTCCGGGGGGAGCAGATCGCTCTGGTCCAAAGGTCAGCTGTAATTCCAGGAAAACTCCAGGCCCCACCTGGAGGATGGCAACCCTGCTTACTTCCCCAGCTGTTGCAAATCCTGGCAACCTTTAGGGGTCAGCAGCCAGTATTTTGTTAAGAAGAGAGGCGAGAGAACCTGAGTGTCTATGCCCCCTTTGCCCCTCAGTGACTCTGTACCCCTCCCTTTAAAAAAAACCCTCAAAAAGCCAAGGTTCTTTCAGGTTAGCGTTTGTTCAGATAAAGCAAACCCATACCCAAGGAAACAACATTTTGAAAACAGGCCAGGTTGACTTCATTTCGGTGTTTGAACTGAAGATATATGAGGGGCGGAGGGGAGAGAATTTAAAACAGAGGTGCCAAAGATGGATTGTAACTGCCAGAACTGCAATGCCTTTCCCATGAACACGTTTTATTTATTTTTCATTTATTTATTTTATTTGATTTATATCCTGCCCTACTCCACCGAAGCAGGCTCAGGGCAGCTTGAGAGAGACTCGGGGCTTTGCATTATTGGAAAGAGATCACACCCTGGGTGTTATGATTTGTAGAGTTGCCAGCCTCCAGGCGGAAAGCAACACCTACAAACAACTGTGAAATATTAATGAAATACCATTTGAAAAGGGGATGTGGGGCTGAAATGCGCTGTATATACCAGGGGTGGCCAAACTTGTTTAATTTAAGAGTGACATAGAATAAACATCAGACATTGGAGAGCCGCAAGACAGGAACATCAGATGTTGGAGAGCTGCAGGGAAGGAAGGGAGGGATGGGAAGAAAGCAACTTCAACTTTAAATGCATTCTCCGTGCCGCTGGATGGCTTGGCTTACAGAAGTGATTTAAAGAGACAAATGCCTTCTCCGAGCTGGCCAACCAGGCAGTGGGGGCTTCGAGAGCCACATAATAAGTGTGAGAGGGACACGTGTGGCTCCCGAGCCACAGTTTGGCCACCCCTGGTATATACTATTCAACGTCTTAAAGCAGAACAGCCATACAGCAGAATCTTATCACAAAATCTCTATATATGCTTCATATCGTTCTTATTCCAAATACCATTCCCTCCATGAATCGAATACAAAATTGATACAGAGTGCAGCATAAATTCACAGTTCATTCAATTTGACGAGCACACGTGAAATATCGGGTCTCCATAGGGAATAATGGAGCGTCCGGCAGACATTTCCCTCCCCCTGCCCCCTCTTTCTGATGACCCTGAATCGGGGAGCGGGCCTCCGAACCAGGGGATCCCCTGCCCCCACCTGGGGATTGGCAACCCTATCCCCTCTCAAGCTGCGCCCGCCCAGCCCTAACCATCAGACACGATCACTCGCGAGAGGGCTTTCCTTGGCAATGTTTTATCAGCGCAGATGCACACCCTGGTCACACGCTAAGAGGAACAGAAGATGTAAACAGACTGAAAGTATGGAAAGCTGCAGCAAAGAGGGCCTGCTCCAATCCTGACCTTCTGCAAAGGACAATGGCAGCACAATATGCAAAATACAAATATACCCCAAAATATTGTGCAAATCGCACTATTAAATACCTTGTACAAATTATATTATATTGTGTAGAAACATACAAAAATTGTTATATACTCCAAACATTTTAGCAACACAAAAGTCTCAAATGTATTATTTCAGGGAGGACCCCACAAGGTCTCTTATTTCCACAAAGAGAGTCCTACGACTCAAAAACAAAGTTCCAAAGGAGTCCCGCCGTTGCTTGTCGGCTTCCGAAGGAAAAATGCTTGCCTTCACGCAACCACGGGTTTTTAATTGCGTTCCGCTGCTCCTGCAGCTTCCTCATAAGCCAACTGAAATTCCCAGCCAAGTTTCTCTCATACGCCCATTTCAATCTCTCAATTGAAGGCTTCAATTGAGAGATTGAAATGGGCATATGAGCTAGGGTTGCCAATCCCCAGGTGGGGGCAGGGGATCCCCCGGTTTGGAGGCCCTCTCCCTGCTTCAGGGTCGTCAGAAAGCGGGGGGAGGGGAGGGAAATATCTGCTGGGAACTCTATTATTCCCTATGGAGATTTATTCCCATAGAAAATCATGGAGAATGGATCTGCGGGTATCTGGGGTTCTGGGGGGGCCTGTTTTTGGGGGTAGAGGCACCAAATTTTCAGTATAGCATCTAGTGCCTCTCCCCAAAATACCCCCCAGGTTTCAAAAAGATTGGACCAGGGGGTCCAATTCTATGAGCCCCAAAAGAAGGTGCCCCTATCCTTCATGATTTCCTATGGAAGGAAGGAATTGAAAAGGTGTGCCGTCCCTTTAAATGTGATGGCCAGAACTCCCTTTGGAGTTTTGGGGGTGGAGCCAGGAGACATTAGGGGTGGAGCCTTGATCATGGCTCCACCCCCAAAGTCCCCAGATATTTCTTCAATTGGACTTGGCAACCCTAATATGAGCCGTCAATTGAGAGATTGAAATGGGCGTATGAGAGAAACTTGGCTGGGAATTTCAGTTGGCTTATGAAGAAGCTGCAGGAGCAGCGGAACGCAATTAAAAAACGGTGGTTGCGTGAAGGCAAGCATTTTTCCTTCGGAAGCCGACAAGCAACGGAGGGACTCCTTTGGAACTTTGTTTTTGAGTCGTAGTACTCTCTTTGTGGAAATAAGAGACTTTGTGGGGTCCTCCCTGAAATAATACATTTGAGACTTCTGTGTTGCTAAAATGTTTTGAATATATGACTATTTTTGTATGTTTCTACACAATATAATATAATTTGTACAAGGTATTTAATAGTGTGATTTGCACAATATTTTTTTGGTATATTTCCCAATCCTGACCTTAGCATGAGAAATTCTCTGAATCGAAACTGAATCAGGGAGGATTTGGAACGCACAGAGTCCTGCTAGAGCTAGAACAGAGAAGGGAGCAATCTTATCGGACCTCTTTCTCTCATATGCTCACACCACTTTGGGGTCATGAAGGAGCTTTTCTCCAAGTCAGATTGGCCCTGGAGGTTTTTTTGCTGACCTCGGGGCAAAGAGCAGGAAGGGAAGGTAGTTGTAAATTTCCTGCATTGTGCAGGGGATTGGACTAGATCAGGGGTGTCAAACATGTGGCCGGGGGGGATGAATCAGGCCCCCAGAGGGCTCCTATCACCACCACCCCCAGCAACTGGCTGTCTTCTGCTTCCTTCTTCCTCTCTCTTGCTTCCTTCTCCATCACAGCTTGCTTTGCCAGGCTTTCTCAATTGCACAGGAGCTACAGAGCAAAACCTCTCTTCCTTCTATTGGCTGAGGCTCCTCCCCTTCCTCATACCCTGGGGAAGGAAGGAAAGAGCCAGAGCTTCCTTTGCCCAGTTCTCTAGATCCCATGGAAGAAATACAAAGAAAGCACTTTTAAGATCAGTGAGTGCTAATGTTTTAAGTTTTTTTAAAAAAACAATTTTTAATTGTGTGTGTCTGTGTCCTTTATACAGTTTATATCTCTGCTACCTAATCTTCAATAGGTACACACATTGCCCAGCTGGACATGATCCGGCCCAGCAAGGTCTCATTTATATCAGATTCATCCTTCATAACAAATGAATTCAACACCAGTTGACTAGATGGCCCTTGGGGTCCCTTCCACCTGTATGTTTCTACTTGGCAGAAGGTTTTTGTCCCCCAACTCTGCATTCGTTCCACCTCCAGAAGTCCATCTTGAAGTGATCTAAATTATGGGGCTTGTTCAGAATGGCTTTCTTCCATGGCTTTCAGGACCCTGTGTGTTTCAGACTGGGTCCAAAGCCACAGTAACTGCAGCTCAGTGGAAGAACACCTGCTTGGCATGCAGAAGGTCCCAGGGTTCAATCCCCGACATCTCCAGTTAAAAGGATCAGGCAGGAGGGGATGGGAAAGACCTCAGCCTGGGACCCTGGAGAGCCATGAAGTGGGGCTGTAGCTCAGCGGTAGAGCATCTGCCTGGCATGCAGAAGGTCCCAGGTTCAATCCCCAGCATCTTCAGTTAAAAGGACCAAACATCCAGTGATGCAAAAGCCCTCCGCCTGAGACACTGGAGAGACCTGGTCAGCCTGCGTAGGCAAGAGTGAATTTGATAAACGAAGGGGCTGATTCAATGGAAGGCAGTTTCATGAGAAATTATATTTGCCAACAGATCCAAGTAGGAAGCCGGGTTGGTCTGAAGTAGCAGAACAAAATAGGAGTCGATTGCACCTTTAAGACCAACTTCGTTTTATTCAGAAGGTAAGCTTCCGTGCGCTCTCTAAGCACACTTCATCAGACGAGGAATCTGGCACAGTGAGCAGAGCCATACAGAGCTGGTAGGCAGTGGCCCAGAATGCAAAATGCTACAGAACCAATGACAGTGAAGTAAAATTATTTGGTAGGCAGTGATTTAGAGTGTAAAGGTACAAATATAAGACTCATTGACAGAACAGTAAAACTAACAAATGGAGCAAACCTTTGATCTGAGTAGCATGGGCATGCGAAAGCAACAAAACAGTGGTATGTCAAAATGTGAGAGTGTCTGACAATGATTCTATTGCTATTAACCTGGGCCAAAAGGAAGGAATTATTATGTTTTCCCATCCAACTAACCCACCTTTAAACATGCAACATACATATCGTTTGTCATTAGAAAAATACATTAAAATTTATTGGGAGGATGGGTTCAATATAACATAATAGAAGCCATGTTGGATCAGGCCAATGGCCCATCCAGTCCAACACTCTGAGTCACATAAGAACATAAGAGAAGCCATGTTGGATCAGGCGAGTGGCCCATCCAGTCCCACACTCTGTGTCACATAAGAGAAGCTCTGTTGGATCAGGCCAATGGCCCATCCAGTCCAACCCTCTGTGTCACATAAGAGAAGCCCTGTTGGATCAGGCCAATGGCCCATCCAGTCCAACACTCTGTGTCACATAAGAACATAAGAGAAGCCCTGTTGGATCAGGCCAATGGCCCATCCAGTCCAACACTCTGTGTCACATAAGAACATAAGAGAAGCCATGTTGGATCAGGCCAATGGCCCATCCAGTCCAACACTCTGTGTTACATACGAACATAAGAGAAGCCATGTTGGATCAGGCCAATGGCCCCTCCAGTCCAACACTCTGTGTCACATAAGAACATAAGAGAAGCCATGTTGGATCAGGCCAATGGCCCATCCAGTCCAACACTCGGTGTCACACAGTGGCCAAAAAAGATCAAGTGCCATCAGGAGGTCCACCAGTGGGGCCAGGATACTAGAAGCCCTCCCACTGTTGCCCTCCCCAAGCACCAAGAATACAGAGCATCACTGCCCCAGACAGAGAGTTCCAACAATACACTGTGGCTAATAGTCACTGATGGACCTCTGCTCCATATGCTTATCCAATCCCCTTTTGAAGCTGTCTATACTTGTAGCCATCACCTTCTGTGGCAGTGAATGCCACGTGTTAATCACCCTTTGGGTGAAGAAGTACTTCCTTTTATCCGTTTTCATAAAGTAGAACCCAACTGGCACAAAGTGGAATCCAGTGCGGTGTAGTGGTTAGAGTGTCCGTCTAGAATCAGGGAGACTCAGGTTTGAATGCCCATTCTGCCATGGGAACTCAATGGGTGCCCTTGGGTCAGTCACATACGCTTACCTTAACCTACCTCACAATGGTTGTTGTGAGGATAAAATGGAGGAGAAGAGAATGGCTTAAGCTGCTTTGGGCTTCCCTTGGGGAAAAACTAAGTAAATAAAATAAAAATAAACTGGTAATTTTAGAGTGCATGGGTACGGTGGGCCAGGTTGGGGGAATGGTTGTAAATGGTGGGGCCAGAAAGCCTTCGAAAGGCAAGGGATAACAAAACATTCCTCTGAAACAGAGATAGAAAACTGCCCCTGTAAGATGCAGCTTCATGCATCTGATGGACTCTTGCTCATGAAAGCTAATGCCGCCATTAATTAGTTATATGTAATGGAATAAGCAACCAATATCCCTGTTTGAGTGTGTCAATACAGCTAAAAGAGAAATACATTGGATAGCGATGTTCTAGTCCACCTGATTTGCTTTTTGACATGTAAACATCGTTCTAGTTTGCCGTAGAAAAAAAAGGATACAATAAAATATAGTGAAAATGGGTAAAGTATGTGTAATGAGATAAACAGCCACTATCCCTATTTAGAGTATGTCAAAACAAAAAAAAAATTGTTGTGATACACAATTCTAAAAGAGAAACACATTAGAATACTGTGGATGTATAACTATGCTGGAGAGTGGGTTTAGCATCTGTAATGAGATAAAAAACCAATATCCCTGTTCAGTCCTGGGGAGGTGTTTGTTCCAAGTTTCATGACAATTTGTAATTCAGCAATTTCTCTCTCCGTTCTGTTCTTGAAGTTCCTTTGCAGTGAAACAGCTACCTTGAGGTCGCCCATTGAATGTGAGAGCCAGTGTGGTATAGTGGTTAAGACCGGTGGACTCTAATCTGGAGAACCTGGTTTGATTCCACACTCCTCCACAGCAGCCAGTGGGTGACCTTGGCCAATCGCAAGTTCTCTCAGCGCTCTCTCAGCCAAAGAAAAATGTCTAGCTCGCCACATAGTGGTGCATCATGCTAAAAGAACTAAAACCAAGGCCTTTTTTTGCAGCAGGAACTACTTTGCATATTAGCCCCCCCCCCCCCATGTAGCCAATCCTCCAAGAGCTTACAGAGCTCTTATTACAGAGCCTACTGTAAGCTCTTGGAGGATTGGCTACATCAGGGGTGTGTGGCCTAATAGGCAAAGGAGCTCCTGCTACAAAAACCCTGGCTAAAACAAGACTGCTGAACAATCTTCGGATCCAGAGAACAGGGTTTGATTCCCCACACCTCCTCCACATGCAGCCGGCTGGGTGACCTTGGGTCAGTCACAGTCTACTCACAGAGCTCTCTCAGCCCCACTTGCCTCACAGGGTGTCTGTTGTGGGGAGGGGAAGAGAAAGGAGATGGTAAGCTGCTCTGAGACTCCTTTGGGTAGTGAAGGACGGGGTATAAAACCAATGCTGCTTCTTCTGGCTATTCTACAAACAATGTCTTCTTCTTCTTCTTCTTCTTCTTCTTCTTCTTCTTCTTCTTCTTCTTCTTCTTCTTCTTCTTCTTCTTCTTCTTCTTCTTCTTCTTCTTCTTCTTCTTCTTCTTCTTCTTCTTCTTCTTCTTTAGGGTTACCAGCCTCCAGATGGGGCCTGAGGATAAGCTGCAGTACTGCAGTCCAAACTCTCTGCTCCTGACCTGAATTCAATCCCAGCAGAAGCTGGGTTCAGGTTGACTCAGCCCTCCATCCTTCCGAGGTCGGTCAAATGAGTCCCCAGCTTGCTGGGGGGAAAGCGTAGATGAGAGGAGAAGGCAATGGCAAACGACCCCGTTAAAAAGTCTGCCGTGATGCGACGTCACCCCAGAGTCGGAAACGACTGGTGCTTGCACGAGGGATGACCTTTCCCTTTTTACCCAACTACTAAGTTCCCCTGGAGAAAATGGCTGAAGGGTGGAGTCTATGGTGTTCTATGGTCCCCTCTCCAGCCTCCGTCTCCAAATTTCCAGGAATCCGAGCTGGCGACCCCCAATTTGTGCATTCAAGAGTCTTTGCTGGGAAGACCAGTGGCTCCTTCATAAGTCAAACCTCTAGGGAAGGGGGCCCACTGCTCACGAAGTGGGGTTTGGGCACCTTGCAGTTCTTTCGTTACCAATATAGCTTTTATAACGAAAGCACAGAAAGGACAGCTGCACATTCAGTGCCCTCCTTCGCCCAGTTAGAATGGCAGCAACGATCGGGTTGCCAACTCCAGGGACTACAATGGGGCACAATGCCGTCAAGTCCCCCCCTCCGAGGCATCCGCTTTCTCCAAGAGAACTCATCTCTGTGGTCCTCGTTCTAGCGCCGGCAGTGTATCTCTCATCCCCGGGATCCCCCCATTCATCGTAGAGGCTTCTCTGTCAAACATGAAACCGTCGAACATGTTCTCCTCTCATGCCAATTTTACCAGGAGATACGGGCGAGGTTAATTGGTCCCTTAATAAGTAGATTTCAGGGCCATTCCAGGCCTTCTAATTTTGAGGTCACTAGGAAGTTTCTAATGGGAGGGAAAGCTATGGCAAACTTGGACAGTATAATGAAAAGTAGAAACATCACCCTGCCAATAAAAGTCCGTATAGTTAAAGCGATGGTATTCCCAGGAAATTCCCAACTCTCTTTACGATCTTCTTTAGCATGATGCTTCAAAGAGCCGCAGTAGATCTAGATGATGACGATAGTGTCTACATCCGCTATCGCACCGATGGCAGCCTGTTCAACCTGAGGTGACTAAAGGCCCACTCCAAGACAATGGAAAAACTCATCCGAGAGCTACTGTTTGCTGATGATGCTGCACTCGTCTCCCACTCGGTATCAGCTCTGCAGCATATGACGTCCTGCTTTGCAGAGGCTGCCAAGCTATTCAGCCTAGAAGTTAGTCTGAAGAAGACAGAAGTTCTCCACCAGCCTGCACCCCAGGAAGATTATCACCCTCCCTGCATCACTGTGGGTGAATCAGTTCTGAAGACAGTCCAGCAGTTCAGCTACCTGGGGTGCATCATCTCCTCAGATGCTAAGATCGACAAGGAGATTGACAACAGGCTGGCAAAGGCAAACCGTGCCTTTGGCCGACTGCACAAAAGAGTATGGAGCAACAAGCATCTGAAAAAAGGCACAAAGATCAATGTTTACAAAGCGGTTGTGATGACAACCCTCATCTACGGCTCCGAATCGTGGGTTTTATACCGTCATCACCTGCGACTCCTTGAGCGCTTTCATCAGCGCTGCCTTCGCACCATCCTCAACATCCACTGGAGTGACTTTGTGACCAACACTGAAGTTCTCAAGCGGGCGGAGGTTACCAGCATTGAGTTCACTGCTGTTGAAGACGCAGCTGCGCTGGGCAGGGCATATTTCTAGGATGGAAAACCACCGCCTTCCCAAGATTGCCCTGTATGGCGAACTCTCCACCGGCCATCGAAATAGAGGGGCACCAAAGAAGAGGTACAAGGACTCCTTGAAGAAATCCCTTGGCACCTGTCGCATCAACCATCACCAGTGGTCTGTCCT
The DNA here is from genome assembly GCF_032191835.1 of Heteronotia binoei. Classification (NCBI taxonomy): domain Eukaryota; kingdom Metazoa; phylum Chordata; class Lepidosauria; order Squamata; family Gekkonidae; genus Heteronotia; species Heteronotia binoei. The sequence goes on along the minus strand of NC_083224.1, from coordinate 196,129,337 downwards.
AGCCTCAGATCGCAAAGCATGGAGGCACACCATCCACCAGGCTGTTTCTTCTTTTGAGAACGCACGCATAGCTGGTCTTGAGGACAAAAGGAGATTGAGGAAGAATCGCACTGCTACAGCACCAACCCTAAATCAGACTTTTCCCTGCAGCCACTGTGGCCGGACCTGCCTGTCCCGCATTGGTCTTGTCAGCCACCAGTGAGCCTGCAGCAGACGTGGACTATTGCACCCTTCTTAAATCTTCGTTCGTGAAGCCAAGCCGAGAGATTCCCAGTTGTAATGTACGGCTGTGAGCTGGACCACAAGGAAGGCCGAGCACAGAAGAATAGATGCTTTTGAGCTGTGGTGCTGGAGAAGACTCTCGAGAGTCCTTGGACTGCAAGAAGATCCAATCAGTCACTCCTAAGGGAAATCATCCCAGACTGTTCCCTGGAAGGTCAGATGCTGAAGCTGAAGCTCAAATATTTTGGCCACCAAATGAGAAGGGAGCACTCCCTGGAGAAAACCCTGATGCTGGAAAAGACATCACCCTGCGCACAAAAGTCCATATAGTCAAAGCGATGGTATTCCCAGTAGTAATGTACGGGTGTGAGAGCTGGACCATGAGGAAGGCCGAGCGCAGAAGAATAGATGCTTTTGAGCTGTGGTGCTGGAGAAGACTCTTGAGAGTCCCTTGGACTGCAAGAAGATCCAATCAGTCAGTCCTAAGGGAAATCAACCCAGACTGTTCCTTGGAAGGTCAGATGCTGAAGCTGAAGCTCAAATACTTTGGCCACCCAATGAGAAGGGAGCACTCCCTGGAGAAGATCCTGATGCTGGGAAAGACAGAAGGCAGAAGAAGAAGGGGACGGCAAAAGAGGAGATGGCTGGACAGCGTTACTGAAGTAACAAACACAAATTTGAGCAGACTGATGATAGAAGACAGGAGGGCCTGGCGTGACTCGGTCCAGGGGGTCGCAAAGAGTCAGACTCGACTGTGCGACCGAACGACGACGATATTCTTCTGATATGTGCTGGTCATTGACCATATTAAAATTAAATGTACGAACGAATGAAGGATCACTGTGGCCTGGAGATGAGCTGTGCATCTGGGGGATTCCCCAGGTTCCGCCTGGAGGCTGGCATCCCTAATATTTATAAGAAGAGCAGATCTGTGATAGGGCTGGTCCTAGACTGTCCAGCGCTCTAGGCAAGGCTAGCTTCTGGCACCATCACCCCCCACACTGATGACGTCACTGAGCCACATGTGGAGTGGCCCAGTTGGGTGCCCCCAGAAGGCTGGCGCCCTAGACAATTGCCTAGTTTGCCTAACGGCAGGATTGGCCCTGATCTAGGAAGAAGTAGCAGAAGAGAAGCTGGGGGAAGCCTCCGTGGCAGGACCGTGCCACTTCTGCTTCCTCCGCAGTTCCTGGCTTGCTGTTGGACTAGGGGAGGGGTGGCCAAACTTGCTTGACATACAAGCCTCATAGAATAGACATCAGATTGTGAGAGCCACAAGACATGAAGGTCAGATGTCTGAGGGAAGGAAGGAAGGAAGGAAGGAAGGAAGGAAGGAAGGAAGGAAGGAAGGAAGGAAGGAAGGAAGGAAGGGAGGGAGGGAGGGAGGGAGGGAGGGAGGAAGGAAGGAAGGAAGGAAGGAAAATGGGGAGAGCGAGGGAGAGAGGTGGAAATAAAGCAACTTTAATGTATTCTCCAAGCTGCTTGCCAGCTTGGTAAAGGGGTTTAAAGGGAGAAGAAGAAGAAGAAGATGAAGATATTGGATTTATATCCCACCCTCCACTCTGAAGAGTCTCAAAGTGGCTCACAATCTCCTTTCCCTTCCTCCCCCACAACAGACACCCTGTGAGGTGGGTGGGGCTGAGAGAGCTCTCCCAGAAGCTGCCCTTTCAAAGACAGAGTCTCAGAGTGGCCTACAATCTCCTTTCTCTTCCTCCCCCACAACAGACACCCTGTGAGGTGGGTGGGGCTGAGAGAGCTCTCCCAGAAGCTGCCCTTTCAAGGACAGGGTCTCAGAGCGGCCTACAATCTCCTTTCCCTCCCTTCCCCACAACAGACACCCATTTGAGGTGAGTGGGGCTGAGAGAGCTCTCCCAGAAGCTGCCCTTTCAAGGACAGGGTCTCAGAGCGGCCTACAATCTCCTTTCCCTCCCTTCCCCACAACAGACACCCATTTGAGGTGAGTGGGGCTGAGAGAGCTCTCCCAGAAGCTGCCCTTTCAAGGACAGAGTCTCAGAGCGGCCTACAATCTCCTTTCTCTTCCTCCCCCACAACAGACACCCTGTGAGGCAGGTGGGGCTGAGAGAGCTCTCCCAGAAGCTGCCCTTTCAAGGACAGCGTCTCAGAGCGGCCTACAATCTCCTTTCTCTTCCTCCCCCACAGGAGACACCCTGTGAGGTGGGTGGGGCTGGAGGAGGCTCTCCCAGAAGCTGCCCTTTCAAAGACAGAGTCTCAGAGTGGCCTACAATCTCCTTTACCTTCCTCCCCCACAACAGACACCCTGTGAGGTGGGTGGGGCTGAGAGGGGTCTCAGAGCAGCTGCCCTTTTAAGGACAACTCTGCGAGAGCTCTGGCTGACCCAAGGCCATTCCAGCAGGTGCAAGTGGAGGAGTGGGGAATCAAACCCGGTTCTCCCAGATAAGAGTCTGCACACTTAACCACGACACCAAGATGCCTTCTCCAAGTGATTCAATGCGTTATGGGAGCTTTGAGAGCCACACAATATGTGTGAAAGAGCCACATGTGGCTCCTGAGCTGCACTTTGGCCACCCCTGGGCTAGGCCCACCGACAGACCGAGGCACCAACCTCAAAGGTGGCAGGCAACTGTACACGGGAACCACCAACGGCATCTTGGCCGTGTACACATGAGGCTTTGAGTCCAATTCTACCTGTCTGCTTCCAGTTGACACACTCCATTCCCCCCTGTATGGTCCCTAATAGCCCAACCTACCTCAAATTGTCCAGTCTTTTGGTCTCTGTCCAGGAAGAGATGGTTTCAGGCTGGTGCGTGGCTGCAGAATGCGGAGAACCAGGGCAGGTGAATGTCCCCCGCCCCCTGCAGATACTGACAGGCTCGTTTCTACTGCCTGCCTGAAACAAAGTTCACAGATTACGATGAAAACCGCCACACCCTCAAGGCAAGCGCATTCCCCACCACTACCTTCTTGGTCGAAACTGGCCATTGCCGTTCAAGACAATAAATCGATGGTGCAGCCTCATTTGGAGGACTGTGTACAATTCTGGCCGCCACACCTGAAAAAAGATATTCTAGAATTGAGAAAAGCCCAGAAAAGGGCAACTAGAATGATTAAAGGGTCGGGACAGTTTCCCTATGAAGAAAGGTTAAAACGCGTGGGGGCTCTTTAGCTTGGAGAAACGTCGACTGCGGGGTGACATGAGAGAGCTTTACGAGATTATGCATGGGATGGAGAAGGTAGAGAAAGAAGGACTTTTCTCCCTTTTTCACAAGACAATCAATTTGCTGAGCAGTCAGGTTAGAATGGATAAAAGGAAGTCCTTCTTCACCCAAAGGGTGATTAGCCCATAGAATTCAATGCCACAGGAGGTGATGGCAGCTACAAGCATAGCCAGCTTCAAGAGGGGATTGGAAAAACATATGGAGCAGAAGTCCATCGATGACTATTAGCCACAAGGCCTAGATGGAACTCTTTGTCCGGGGCAGTGATGCTCTGTATTCTTGGTGCTTTGCCGGGGAGGGGAGGGCAATGGTTGGAGGGTTTCTAGTGTCCTGGCCTCATTGATGGACCTCCTGCTGGCACCTGGTCTTTTTGGTTACTATGAGACAGAGGGTGTTTGACTGGATGGGCTATTGGCCTGATCCAGCATGGCTTCTCTTATGTTCTTATATCTGGGGCAGTGATGCTCTGTATTCTTGGAGTTTGGGGTAGGGGGCAACAGTGGGAGGGCTTCTAGTGTCCTGGCTCCACTGGTGAACCTCCTGATGGCACCTGGGGTTTTTTTTGCCCTTGTGTGACACAGAGTGTTGGAGTGGATTGGCCATTGGCCTGATCCAATATGGCTTCTCTTATCTTCTTATGTGAAACAGAGTGTTGGACTGGATGGGCCATTGGCCTGATCCAACATGGCTTCTCTTATGTTCTTATGTGAAACAGAGTGTTGGACTGGATGGGCCATTCGCGTGATCCAACATGGCTTCTCTTATGTTCTTATGTGACACAGAGTGTTAGACTGGAGGGACCACTGGCCTGATCCAACATGGCTTCTCTTATATTCTTATGTGACACAGAGTGTTAGACTGGAAGGGCCATTGGCCTGATCCAACATGGCTTTTCTTATGTTCTTATGTGACACAGAGTGTTAGACTGGAGGGACTATTGGCCTGATCCAACATGGCTTCTCTTATGTTCTTATGTGACACAGAGTGTTGGACTGGATGGGCCACTGGCCTGATCCAACATGGCTTCTCTTATGTCTGGGGCAGTCATGCTCTGTATTCTTGGTGCTTGGGGGGGGGGCAACAGTGGGAGGGCTTCTAGTGTCCTGGCTCCACTGATGGATCTGATGGCACCTGGAGGGTTTTGGCCACTGTGTGACACAGAGTGTTGGACTGGAGGGACCATTGGCCTGATCCAACATGGCTTCTCTTATGTTCTTATGTGACACAGAGTGTTAGACTGGAGGGACCATTGGCCTGATCCAACATGGCTTCTCTTATGTTCTTATGTGACACAGAGTGTTAGACTGGAGGGACCATTGGCCTGATCCAACATGGCTTCTCTTATATTCTTATGTGACACAGAGTGTTAGACTGGAAGGGCCATTGGCCTGATCCAACATGGCTTCTCTTATGTTCTTATGTGATACAGAGTGTTGGACTGGATGGGCCACTGGCCTGATCCAACAGGGCTTCTCTTATGTTCTTATGTGACACAGAGTGTTGGACTGGAGGGACCATTGGCCTGATCCAGCATGGCTTCCCTTATGTTCTTATGTGACACAGAGTGTTGGACTGGATGGGCCACTGGCCTGATCCAACATGGCTTCTCTTATGTTCTTCTGTCTGGGGCAGTGATGCTTGGTATTCTTGGTGCTTAGGAGGGCTTCTAGTGTCCTGGCCCCACTGTTGGACCTCCTGATGGCACCTGGCTTCTTTGGCCCCTGTGTGACACAGAGTGTTACACTGGATGGGCCATTGGCCTGATCCAACATGGCTTCTCATGTTCTTATGAGCATTATGAGCTATTTTTATCTTTTTTTCCCCCTTTGCAAGGGAAATTAATAAATGGGCCTGGTCCTCAGTAGGTTGTGACCAGGTCTTGTGACATCCACTGAGTGACCGAATCACCTGGGTAGATCCTGTACCCAGCTGTTCCTTGGCAGCTCTTGGAAGAAACTGAGTTAAACGAAGGGAAGATGTTGCGGGGGGGGGGCACAGACCAGGGCTGGCCCCCACATACCTTCAGGCAGGGAAGCTGCCCAGGGCTTCTGGTGGGGCCCACTGCTGAGCCCAACCCCCCGATAGGCCACTTCTCCACCAGCTCCCTTGTGAGTGCTTTTGCCATGCCAGTTCACTTTCCTATCTGCGGGGCCGATTCTTGCTCAGAAACCTGCAAAAGAGCAGAGCCAGGGATCTGCAACAAAAGAAGAGGCACGGCCAGTTCTGCTGACACACGAGCCATTTGTCCCTGCCAGAGGAGGACTGACATGGATAGGCTCCCCTCCCCCGCCTCCCTCCCTCTGTTTCTCTGCTGATCCAACCTGTCTGTCCAGCTACAGTCAAGGGAAGTGACAAAAGCAAATCTGGGAATCCAACACTGGGGGAGTCTGGGGAAGACTGATAACATTCAAGGGCCGAGGGGGAGAAGATCTGGAATCCAAGTGAAACCGAGGCCAAAGGACAGTGCTGGATTAAACCCTGTGGCAGCCCCCAGGCCAAGCATGGCCAAACTGTGGCTCCAGCGCCACATGGGGCTCTTTCACACAAATTGTGTGGCTCTCGAAGCCCCCACTGCCTCGTCGGTCAGTTTGGAGAAGCTATTTCTCTCTCTAAAGTTTGTGGTTTGAACAATGCATTCAAGTGGTTCTCTTTTCACCCCTCCCTCCCCATCTGTTTGCCTTCCTTCCTTCCTTCCTTCCTTCCTTCCTTCCTTCCTTCCTTCCTTCCTTCCTTCCTTCCTTCCTTCCTTCCTTCCTTCCTTCCTTCCTTCCTTCCTTCCTTCCTTCCTTCCTCCCTCCCTCCCTCCCTCCCTCCCTCCCTCCCTCCCTCCCACATTTGACATTCATGTCTTGTGGCTCTCCAACATCTGATGATGATTCTATGTGGCTTTTACATTAAACAAGTTTGGCCACCCCTGGCCTAGGCAGTCAAAATCTCCGGGGGCCCCTCACAAATTACCTCAGAGTCTGAACGCCTGCCCCGCTGCTCACGGCCCCCGCTGCAGCCCGCAGGCCCCTTCTCCAAAGCCCCTTTGACAAAGCTGTGGGGGGAGAGGCAGAGAGAGGCAAACTTGGCGAGGACGCCAGCAGCAGCTGCACCAGACAAGTCGGGCAAAGAGCGGCTCAGTTGCTGGCTGCGTGTGCAGGCTGGGGGAGCTGCAAGCAGGGCGGAAACCAGGAGGGGAGGGGGAAGCTGGCCCGGGCCCTCTAAAAGCATGGGGCCCATAAGCCAGTGCCTGCTTGGCCTAATTGTTATTCCGGCTCTGCCAAAAGACACTCCCTTCCCCAGTGCTGGAGCCTACATTCTCCTGGCTTGGGTGCAAATCCTGGCTCCTTAACTAGCACGCCCAGACGGCGCATGAAACTGCCAGCCCACCGTGTGGTTTCCATCCCCCCTTCATGTTTTAAGGAACGCTCCGCTAAGAGAGTGTGCAGCGTCAGAAAAGGCGCTATGCCTCAGGGGCTGAAGTGCATGGCATCAGAAGTCTGGAAAAGTGTCACTTAGCCTTAAAAGCAGCCATAAGCAGGGCCTTTTTTGTAGCAGGAACTCCTTTGCATATTAGGCCACACCCCTCTGATGTAGCCAATCCTCCAAGAGCTTCCAGGGCTCTTCGTACAGGGCCCACTGTAAGCTTCAGGAGGATTGGCTACAGGGGTGGAATTCTAGCAGGAGCTCCTTTGCATATTAGGCCACACACCCCTGATGCAGCCAATCCTCCAAGAGCTTCCAGGGCTCTTCGTACAGGGCCTGCTGTAAGCTCTGGGAGGATTGGCTACATCAGGGGGGTGCGGCCTAATATGCAAAGGAGTTCCTGCTACAAAAAAAGCCCTAGCCAATGGCCATAAGAAGAGGTGCCCAAGTTGGATTGGGGCCATGACACTGGGGAAAAGGCAGACTAGGGAGCAAAAGTTGACCTTCCCCCTTCCTCAGTTCCCTGGACCCAATCCAAATTCCGCCCGCTGCTGCTTTTGAGCCAGTGCAGTGTAGCAGTTAAGCTTCTGGGAGAGCTCTCTCAGCCCCACCCACCTCACACGGTGTCTGTTGTGGGAAAGGAAGGGAAAGGAGATTGTAGGCCTCTCTGAGCCTCTGTCATTGAATGGGCAGCTTCTGGGAGAACTCTCTCAGCCCACCCGCCTCACAGCGTGTCTGTTGTGGGGGAGGAAGGGAAAGGAGATTGCAGGCCGCTCTGAGCCTCTGTCCTTGAAAGGGCAGCTTCTGGGAAATCTCTCTCAGCCCCACCCGCCTCACAGGGTGTCTGTTGTGGGGGAGGAAGGTAAAGGAGATTGTAGGCCTCTCTGAGACTCTGTCCTTGAAAGGGCAGCTGCTGTGAGAGCCCTCTCAGCCCCACCCATCTCACAGGGTGTCTCTTTTTTGTGGTGTGGGGGAGAAGATATAGGAGATTGTGAGCCACTCTAAGTCTCTGATTCAGAGAGAAGGGCGTGGTATAAATCTACAGTCCTCCTCCTCTTTCAAAAATTCATCTCTAGCTGCTTTCCTTTTGGAGATATAAGGGGAAAGGCACATCCCCACAATGAAAGGGTCTAGAGGCTTCTACCCCTACCCCTCCCTTAACGACAGGTGAGATTTCATAGACGCAGATTGTTTTGATGTCATAGCAATTATTTATTTATTTTTTAAAAAAAAAATAAGTGGCACAGGGTGGGAGGTGAGGGAGGTGCAATGGCCGCTGCAGGAGACGTCCTGTGGTCCAGAGCCCCGCCACCCTGTGGAAAACTCTTAAGGCAATGCTAGGCAGAGACTCTAGATGGCGCCGTAGGATAAAAACCAACCTTCGAACGAGGAATGTCTGCGGGGTGGGGCGCGGGGCGCTGCCGCTGAGATTCCCTTCGCCATTTGAAACGGCTCTTCGGCTTCCTTCTGTCTTGTGACAATCTTCCCCCACCCCCGTTGGCGACGATCTAGACTCTGGTGGTTCCTTTCGAGGAACAGAGGAGCCGAGCACATGCTCACAAAACACGAAGGTTTCCATGCGATCCCTTTGCATTTTCTTGCAGTGTGCTTGGTCTAGGGTTGCCAGGTGCAACGCAAGAAGTACCTGGGGACTTTGGGGGTGGAGCCAGGAGACTTTGGGGGTGGAGCCAGGGGCAAGGTTGTGACAAGCACCACTGAACTCCGAAGGGAGTTCTGGCTATCACATTTCAATTTTTCAAAACGTTTTATTAGTTTCAGAAAAAAAAAGAGAGGGATAGGGGATTGGGAAATAGAAAACACAATGCATTCCGGAATTATTTTGCATAAGAATACTTTCAAAAATCATAATTCTACAATAACTTTTTAAATATAAATGGTCCCCTACTATTGTTTGTCTCAACTACACCAATTCCATTTCACATTTTACAGTATGCTCCTTTTGTTAAAATTTTCCAGTAATGTTGACAGTTCCAATAAGGACAGGTTTTATAAGGTAGAATACAGCGGGGGGGGGGGGGGGGGGGATAAGTTCACATCAGAGAATCTTAAGAGCCTTGGTTATCTAACCAGGCATAGAATTTAATCCAATATTTTCTTGCTTCTTCTTTAGATTTCCCAGTCAACAACTGGGATAAGAAGTCCAATTCTGCTATTTCCAAAACTTTTCCCACTAAATCCATTTTCGTGGGAATTTCCTGAGACTTCCATCTTTGCGTCCAAAGGATCCTAGCTGCTGTGTTAAAGTGCACCAACTCTTCTGGCCATCACATTTCAAGGGGCCGCACACCTTTTAAATGCCTTCCCTCCGTTGGAAATAATGGAGGATAGGGGCACCTTCTTTGGGGGCTCATAGAATTGGACCCCCTGGTCCGATCTTTTTGAAACTTGGAGGGTCTTTTGAGGAGAGGCATTGGATGCTATGCTGCAAATTTGGTTCATGCCGGCAGACTTAATCAGTAATGTAAAGGAGAGCTAGTGTCTGAGCATGGGTTCCTAAACAAGTTTTGCAGTCAGAGGAAGGGGTCAGTGAGAGCCAGTTTGGTGTAGTGTAGTGGTTAAGTGCATGGACTCTTATCTGGGAGAACCGGGTTTGATTCCCCACTCCTCTACGTGCAGCTGCTGGAATGGCCTTGGGTCAACCATAGCTCTGGCTGAGGTTTTCCTTGAAAGGGCAGCTGCTGTCAGAGCCCTCTCCACCCCACCCGCCTCAGAGGGGGGGGTCTGTTGTGGGAGAAGGAGATAAAGGAGATTGTAAGCCATTGAGAATCTGATTCAGAGAGAAGAAGAAGATGATGATATTGGATTTATATCCCACCCTCCACTCTGAAGAGTCTCAGAGTGGTTCACAATCTCCTTTACCTTCCTCCCCCACAACAGACACCCTGTGAGGTGGGTGGGGCTAGAGAGGGCTCTCACAGCAGCTACCCTTTCAAGGAAAACTTCTGCCAGAGCTATGGCTGACACAAGGCCATTCCAGCAGCTGCATGTAGAGGAGTGGGGAATCAAACCCGGTTCTCCCAGATAAGAGTCCATGCACTTAACCACTACACTACACCAAACTGGCTCTCACTGACCCCTTCCTCTGACTGCAAAACTTCCTCTGAGAAGTGCGGGGTATAAACCTGCAGTCTTCTGCGGTCTATGAAACATGAGCTATACCTAGGAATACCTGTTGAATAGCGGTCTGCTGCCTCATGAGTCAAGGGGTTTTTTGGTACTGGCTGGGGGCCAGCACGGGCCAACCTTTGCCGCCAGCACCGAGAATTTTGACTTTTGCTTTAAGCCCGGTCTTGAAATTATTATAAATATTGTCCGAATGTTGCTAACCTGTTCTCCGAGAAGCATCATAGAAATGCCGTTTTACGGATATAGGTGGATGCTAATGAGCAAAGAAGATGCATAAAAAATGTGAAGCATGTGCATTTAAAATGTTTATTTTCCAATGCAGTGTTTTCCTTACCACCTGGGGATTGGCAACCCTACTGCCCACCTCCAGGTTATGTCTTTAGGGGGGAAAAGGATCAGCGCTCGAGGTACTTGTGGTCATAAGAATCGTGTTTATTGGAACACAATAGCCAGCTAACAGAGAAGGCCTCGATCTAACTCCTCCTCCAGTTATGGTCACAAGATCTGAGCCTGTCCTCTCTAGGAAGGAGAAGATGATGGATGATGATATTGGATTTATACCCCACCCTATACTCTGAAAAGAGCCCCGTGGCGCAGAGTGTTAAAGCTGCAGTACTGCAGTCCTAAGCTCTGCTCACGATCTGAGTTCGAAACCCAGAGGAAGCTGGGTTTTCAGGTAGCTGGCTCGAGGTTGACTCAGCCTTCCATCCTTCTGAGGTCGGTCAAATGAGTTCCCAGCTTGCTGGGGGGAAAGCATAGATGACTGGGGAAGGCAATGGCAAACCAGCCCGTAAAGAGTCTGCCGTGAAAACGCTGTGAAAGCAACGTCACCCCAGAGTCGGAAACGACTAGTGCTTGCACAGGGGACCTTTCCTTTCTTATACTCTGAATCTCAGAGTCTCATAGCGGCTCACAATCTCCTATACCTCCCCTCCCCCAACAGATACCTTTTGAGGTGGGTGGGGCTGAGAGAGCTCTTACAGCAGTTGCCCTTTCAAGGACAGAGTCTCAGAGCGGCTTACATTCTCTCTTATCTTCTTCCCCCACAACAGACACGCTGTGAGGTGGGTGGGGCTGAGAGAGCTCTCCCAGAAGCTGCCCTTTCACGGACAGAGCCTCAGAGCGGCCTACAATCTCCTTTCCCTTCCTCCCCCACAACAGGCATCCTGTGAGGCAGATGAGGCTGAGAGAGCTCTCCCAGGAGCTGCCCTTTCAAGGACAGAGGCTCAAAGTGGCCTACAATCTCCTTTTCCTTCCTCCCCCACAACAGACACCTTGTGAGGTGGGTCGGGCTGAGAGGGCTCTCCCAGCAGCTGCCCTTTCAAGGACAACCTCTGCCAGAGCTATGGCTGACCCAAGGCCATGCTAGCTGGTGCAAGTGGAGGAGTGGGGATTCAAACCCGGTTCTCCCAGATAAGAGTCCGCACGCTTAACCGCCCCACCAAACTGACTCTGACTGGAAGGAACAGCGAGGCCTGAGAAGGGACTTTATATTAATTCATTCAAATGACTTTGGCGGGTGCGGGAAAAAGGGGAGCTCTTATTTCTGGAGGTGCAATCGCTGGGGGCTGCCCGTCCGCTTTAGCCTTGCGAGGCACTGCCTTGCGAGATTGTGTAATATTTGCTGCCTGATCTATGAATGAAGCTTGCTCTGCCTATACTCCAGGAGCCTCATGACAGTATTTGGCAAAACCTCACAGCAGGACTTCCTGAAGCTTTTCAGGGACCGTTGCCTCAAAGTGCTGGGTGAAGCGTATTTCTAAAATGCCTTTGCGTTGCGTGTTGAAACGAACGATCGCAGCTGCAATAAGCAAACTGTCGGTCGGCTCAGATGGGAGCGTACAGACGCATGGGAGCTGCCTTAGACTGAATCAGGCCACTGGCCCGTCAAAGTCTGTTCTGTCTGCCGCAGCTCTCCAGGGTCTCTGGCTGAGGAATTCCATACCACCAGGCCCTGAGTTCGGTGGGAGCGCACAGGAGCTCCTGAACCTTTCTGATGCCCTCTCCTTCCTCCTCACCTCCCTTGTCCATTGAATAGTAGGTGCAGCTGCATAACAATCCCTGGATTAGGAGAGCAGCCAGCCACCAGCTTTGCCACGCCCCCAGCAACCCCCTGGAGAAGCCCATGCCCTGGAGAAGCTCCACTTCTTATGTGATTTTGGGCGATGGGTGGCTTGCTGGCCTTTTGATTGTGGGGAGGTGGCCAAGGAGAGCCCCAGGTGAGCGAGGCCTGCTTGGGCTGGCTGGATCACTAGCCAGCCCAAGCAGGCCTCGCTTGCCCGGGGCTCTCCTTTTTTTGCATCGGGTTGGTTTTGGCTGGGGGGGCATATGCTAATGAGCTCCACCACCTATTTTTCTACAAAATGACCCCTGCATACCACCTTCTACCTGATTCTTAACTAGAGACTGAACCTGGGACCTTATGAATGCCAAGCAGATGCTCTGCGACTGACCCACAGCCCCACGCAGGGGTATTGCTCGGGGGCTTCCAGAATGAAGTGGGGTTTGGGAAGCCACATGTTGCAGTCTCAGCTCTGGCACGGTGGCCTCCAAAAAGCCTCAGAGCGTGCAGACGGAAAGCAGAAGGCAACATGCGCATCTCCAACTCAAAAGGGCCCAGGCAGTAGGTGATGGAGATGGAGGGATGGTGCCTCAGTGGTAGAGCATCTGCTTGGTAAACAGAAGGTCCCAGGTTCAATCCCCGGCATCTCCAACTAAAAAGGGTCCAGGCAGTAGGTGATAGAGATGGAGATGGAGATGGAGGGACGTTGGCTCAGTGGTAGAGCATCTGGTTGGTAAGCAGAAGGTCCCAGGTTCAATCCCCGGCATCTCCAACTCAAAAGGGTCCAGGAAGTAGGTGATAGAGATGGAGATGGAGGGATGGTGCCTCAGTGGTAGAGCATCTGCTTGGTAAACAGAAGGTCCCAGGTTCAATCCCCGGCATCTCCAACTCAAAAGGGTCCAGGCAGGTGGGGCTGAGAGAGCTCTCCCAGAAGCTGCCCTTTCAAGGACAGAGTCTCAGAGCGGCCTACAATCTCCTTTCCCTTCCTCCCCCACAACAGACACCCTGTGAGGCAGGTGGGGCTGAGAGGGCTCTCCCAGAAGCTGCCCTTTCAAGGACAGAGTCTCAGAGCAGCCTACAATCTCCTTTATCTTCCTCCCCCACAACAGAGACCCTGTGAGGCGGATGGGGCTGAGAGAGCTCTCCCAGAAGCTGCCCTTTCAAGGAAAGAGTCTCAGAGCGGCCTACAATCTCCTTTCCCTTCCTCCCCCACAACAGACACCCTGTGAGGCGGGTGGGGCTGAGAGAGCTCTCCCAGAAGCTGCCCTTTCAAGGAAAGAGTCTCAGAGCGGCCTACAATCTCCTTTCCCTTCCTCCCCCACAACAGACACCCTGTGAGGCGGGTGGGGCTGAGAGAGCTCTCCCAGAAGCTGCCCTTTCAAGGACAGAGTCTCAGAGCGGCCTACAATCTCCTTTCCCCTCCTCCCCCACAACAGACACCCTGTGAGGCGGGTGAGGCTGAGAGAGCTCTCCCAGAAGCTGCCCTTTCAAGGACAACCTCTGCGTGAGCTCTGGCTGACCCCAGGCCATTCCAGCAGGTGCAAGTGGAGGAGTGGGGAATCAAACCCAGTTCTCCCAGGTAAGAGTCCGCACACTTAATCACTACATCAAACTGGCTCTCCAGGAAGCAGGGACTTTGGGACCACGGGGTGAATTATAGCTTCAACGGACTGGGGAATGACTGGGCCAAAGGCGATGGGTGGTGAACTGGAATTTCCCACTAGGAAGACTCCACCTGAGGGGATTTTGCCACAGGTGGGACGTAGAAGGGAAGGGATGGTGTATGCGGCCAGTCCATCACCCTCCACAGCACTTGACGCGCACAGTGTTGTTTGTCCCAGGAGATCGGCGGAGTCGTTCGGGACTTTTCTAGGATTTACGAACGACGCAGGAGCTGGCCGGCATGAAAGCCCTCCTAAGCGTTAGGGAGGAGGCTGACAAAAGCGACGGGGCAGGATGGACCGCTGACCACGCAGAACGTGGTGAAAGGAATGTTGCTGACCGGGGCCGTTTGGAGAGCGACTCTGGTCAGTAGAGCAGCAGGGAGGCAAGGAGATGCCAGGAAAACTAGGCCCTTGCGATGGGGAACAAACAAGATTTTTTTCGGGGGGGGGGGAGAGGAGGGATTCTCAGAAGAAGAAGAAGATATTGGATTTATATCCTGCCCTATGCTCTGAATCTCAGAGCAGTCACAATCTCCCTTAAACCCACCCCACCACAAGAGGCACCCTGTGAGGCGGGTGGGGCTGAGAGAGCTCTCCCAGAAGCTGCCCTTTCAAGGACAGAGTCTCAGAGCGGGCTACAATCTCCTTTCCCTTCCTCCCCTACAACAGACACCCTGTGTGGTGGGTGGGGCTGAGAGGGCTCTCCCAGAAGCTGCCCTTTCAAGGACAGAGTCTCAGAGCGGCCTATAATCTCCTTTCCCTTCCTCCCCCACAAGAGACACCCTGTGAGGCGGGTGGGGCTGAGAGAGCTCTCCCAGAAGCTGCCACAATCTCCTTTCCCTTCCTCCCCCACAACAGACACCCTGTGAGGCAGGTGGGGCTGAGAGGGCTCTCCCAGAAGCTGCCCTTTCAAGGAAAGTCTCAGAGCGGCCTGCAATCTCCTTTCCCTTTCCCCCCCACAATAGACACCCTGTGAGGTGGGTGGGGCTGAGAGAGCTCTCCCAGAAGCTGCCCTTTCAAGGACAACTCCTAGGAGAGCTATGGCTGACCCAGCAGCTGCATGTGGAGGAGTGGGGAATCAAACCCGGTTCTCCCAGGTAAGAGTCCGCGCACTTAACCACTACACCAAACTGGCCCTCTCCTATTTCCACATGTGTGGAGCAATGGCTCAGCATATGATTCAGGAAGCCGCTGGTTCAGCTTTTGCTTCCATCGTGAACCTTTGCTGGATCAGGCCCAAGGCCCAGCCACGTCCAACACCCTGCTTCCAAAAATGATCACTCAGGTACTTCTGGGCTTGTCTCATCCATCCAGTATCTCAGACTGCCCTGAAAGGTGGAGGTTTCATTTAGCCAGGGGCTTTTGTGTTGTTGTTGAAAAAGCGCAGCAAGAACTCTTTTACATATTAGGCCACACCCCCTCATACCACCATTTTTGCAAACAGGCGTTTTTTGAAGAAAAAGCCCAGCAGGAACTTATTTGCATGTTAGGCCACACCCCCTGACACCAAGCCAGCTGGAACGGCATTCTTGTGTGTTCCTGCTAAAAAAGAAAAGGCCCTCCTTTTAGCTATGGCCTTCGACAGTTGGTTGAAACTGCTGGCTGCCGTATGGCAGCGAATTCCCCAAGTTATTTCTGCCTCACAGGGAGCGGATCCTTACTGTTTGCTGGTCCTGAATTTCCTGGTTCATTGGGTGGTCCCTCTCAGAATGGGAGAGAAGGGTCTTTTCCCCCACCTCCTCCACACTTTTGATAATTTTACAAGCTTCTATCCTGTCTCCTTCCTAACTGCAAAGCCCCCACGTTGCTTAGCCTTTCCTTGTAGCACCAGCTCCACAACAGCCTTAAGAACGTAAGAGAACATAAGAGAAGCCATGTTGGATCAGGCCAATGGCCCATCCAGTCCAACACTCTGGGTCACATAAGAACATAAGAGAAGCCCTGTTGGATCAGGCCAATAGCCCATCCAGTCCAACACTCTGGGTCACACGGTGGCCAAAAAACCCAGGTGCCATCAGGAGGTCCATTAGCGGGGCCAGGACACTAGAAGCCCTCCCACTGTTGCCCCTCACAAGCACCAAGAATACAGAGCATCACTTGCTCCAGACAGAGTTCTAACCATAGCCTGTGGCTAATAACCACTGATGGACCTCTACTCCAGATGTTTCTCCAATCCCCTCTTGAAGCCATCTATGCTTGCAGCCGCCGCCACCTCCTGTGGCAGTGAATTCCATGTGTTAATTCCTCTTTGGGTGAAGGACTTCCTTTTATCCGTTCTAATGCCGACTGCTCAGCAATTTCATTGAATGCCCACGAGTTCTTGCATTGGGAGAAAGGGAGAAAAGGACTTCTTTCTCTACCTTCTCCATCCCATGCATAATCTTGCAAACCTCTATCATGTCACTCCTCAGTTGCGTTACTCCAAGCTAAAGAGCCCTCCTGAGATAAGGTGGAAAAAAAACACAGAAGAGCAACACGCTTAAGCAGGGAGGGAGGTTAGAAAGAAACCTGGAGCTGTAATGGAACTTCATGTGAAGGAAGGAAAACTGAGGCATGAGGAGAAGGGAGGGAGGGAAGGAAGGAAGGAAGGAAGGAAGGAAGGAAGGAAGGAAGGAAGGAAGGAAGGAAGGAAGGAAGGAAGGAAGGAAGGAAGGAAGGAAGGAAGGAAGGAAGGAAAGAAAGGAGGGAGGGAAAAGGGAAAGGAGGGAGGGAGGAAGTGAAGAAAGGAAAGGGGGGAGGAAAGGAAGGAAGGAAGGAAGGAAGGGAAGGAGGGAGGGAAAGGAGGGAGGTAGGAGGGAGGAAGGAAGGGAAGGAGGGAGGGAAAGGAGGGAGGAAGGAGGGAGGGAGGAAGGAAGGAAAGGAGGGAGGAAGGAAGGGAAGGAAGGAAAGGAGGGAGGGAAGGAAGGAAGGAAGGAAGGAAAGGAGGGAGGAAGGAAGGAAAGGAGGGAGGGAAGGAAAGAAGGGAGGGGAGGAAGGAAGGGAAGGAGGGAGGAGAGGGAGGAAGGAAAGGAGGGAAGGAAGGAAGGAAAGGAGGGAGGGGAGGGAGGAAGGAAGGGAAGGCGAGAGGGCGGAAGGAAGGAAAGGAGGGAGGGAGGGAGGAAATAAGATGAAGGGGGCAGGAAGCAAAAACCAGGAGCTCCAATTTCTCAGAGTATTCACACATTTTATTTGCTCTGTTCAGGTATATTACAAACCAACAATGGGGGCAGGGCAAGAGGTGAAACTTCAAACAGCTCAGGTGGAAGAAGGAAGTGCACTTCAGCGAGGCAAGAGGGGCCGGAAATGGCGACGGAAGGCTCTGAGCCCAAGGGGAAGGGGGCTTCACCATGTCTAATACACCAGATGAGACAGAGACGGGCGGGGTGGGTGGGGGGGGTGGGCAGGGAGAGGAGGTGGAACCGGGTCGGTTCGCTTTTGCGGGTCAGCAAGAAGGGAATCTGTGAAGCAGGCCTTTCTGGCCCGCGAGCTAAGGACAGGCCCTCCCTTCAACGCCAGGCCGCCTGCCCCTCTCGTTGTTCTCGGTGTGGGCGGTGGCTGTTTGCTCAGGGACTTTGGGGCCTAGCGGAGAAGGTCCAGAGCGGGTTCCGAGAAAGGGGGTGGCAAGGCGGAGGCATCGCTGCTGGTGCAGATGGTGAAATGCCAGGAGGTTAACAGTTAGCATGTCCCTTGGTAGGAGCCGGGATGCCGCCCATGTGTGCTCTCCACCTCTCTCCAACGTCCCGGGTGACCAGATGACGGACTGGCCGGATGAAGACGACTCCCGGAAGGGGTTTGAGAGAAGGAAAACAGCAGGCCTGGCGTAGGTTGGCAGGTCTCCCTCTGGCCGCTGGCGGGGAATTCAGGGTTTAGGGTTGCCAGACCCCGTTTCGGAAACTCCAGGAGGTTTGGAGATGGTGTCTGGAGAGGACAGCGGGATACAATGCCGTAGAGCCCACCCTACAAAGGAGCCATTTTTAGCTGATCTCTGCGGTCTGGAAATGAGCTGTAACTCTGGTGGATCTCCAGGTCCCACCCAGAGGCTGGCATCTCAAGTCCTGGACGAAAGATCTTGGCAAGCTCTGCCCCTGGGTTGCGATGGGCCGTGGTGTCCCAAGTGTCATCGAGCCGACTTGGGGAGAGCTTCTGCCTCCAGCTCAGGAGCCCCCAGGGCTGGAAGGACTTTATCTCCACTGCCCAGCAACACACCCCTTTCCCTCCACCGTACCACATCATCAGACGCGTCTGGCCCTCTGCCTCTTAAGCACGCCCACTGGCATGCAGACGGCATCTAACCAGGAGACCCGTTCAGCCTCTTCTCCTCCTTCTATATCTACATCTGGGCCTCCCGCTAAACTCCCCTCGATCCCCACGGAGGCACCCCAGCCTCCCACTGGTTTTTCATGGCCATCCATCGCGGCTGAGGTGGGCTAGATCAGACCGTTTCCAGATTGCAATCCGACGGCTGTTCCTCTTTCAGTGTCACATAAGGTTGTCAAGTCCCTCGCAGCCTCTGGCGGGGACTTTCTCCAGAAGTGACCTGGAAGTGACGTCATCGCGCCGGCAACATCGCGTGATGGCCACTATAGGAGTTTCCAGGAAAACTCTATGGTTTTCCCTGGACGCTCTAGCCATTTTTGGATGGGGAAACTCTATGGTGCCTATTGTACCATAACAGTTTTCCTTCCCAAATGGCTAGAGCGTCCGGGGAAACCATAGTTTCCCCGGAAATGCCTAGAGCGGTTGCCGTGCGACGCCACCGGTGCGATGATGTCACTTCCGGGTGACACCATCACACTGGTTATGTTGGGGGAGGTTCCCCCCGTTGGCCCAATGTGGGCTGGCGGGTTTGGAACTTCCCGGGCAGGGGAACCACCGCCTGGGCCAGGGACTTTGCAGCCTGAGGCGTCGGGCATCTCGCCCCGCTCCGCGTACATCTTCGCTGGAATGGGGGAAGCAACCCCCAGAAAATACAACGTGAATTTTCAGCCCCAGTCCCATATAGCCCCGCTTTCTCTCCCCATCAGGAGACCATGATTTTGGCAGTCCACAGGGACTTTCGGAAGCGGCCTACACAGCCCCCCGCTGGGAAAGTGTAGTCTTAAGCCCATGTTTTCGGCTCAGCTGCAGCTGCTCCCAAGGGAAAGGGGCAGCCTTCCTAACTGAGACCGATTCCCCACTAGCCTCATGCCGCTCTCACGCTCCTCTTCTCCGCGGGGCTGCCGTCAGATTCCACGCCATCCGCCCTGGGGCTGCAACCGGCTTCGCCTTTTTCGCGCAGCAAAACAGAAACCGTTTTTTTAGAGGATCTTGTTTGCCGCTCGAAAAAGGCGAAGCCGGCTGCAGCCCCGGGGCGGATGGCGTGGAATCCGACGGAAGCCCCCCGCAGAGAAGAGGACGGCAAGAGCGGCAAAAGGCTGGTGCGGAATCGGTTCGAGTTGCATTTTGGAGAAGGAGCAACTGGCTGGCTGTGCCCCACGGCTGCCTCGCGGGTTCCCGGAGGGTGGCGTCAAGAAACAGAAAAGGGAAGGAAAATAAGGCCAAACGCCATTACGGAAAAAAGAAAACCACAAAAAAACCCTGATTGTCATCCCAAGCAGAAATGTGCAAAAGCAGCTCACTGGAGGGGGGGGGGGGTATGTGACTGGACATGGAGGGGAACAGGTTTTGTTTTTCGAGGGGGGAGGGGGAGGCGGGGGAGCTCCCTTCAAGGGCGTTGGCAGCTTCTTGGATTCCAGGGCTGAGGGGTCAAGAAGAGCTCAAAAACTGCATTCCGCAAGAGCGTTGGATCCCCCTGCTAGGGTTGCCGGGTGGACTTTCCTGGCCAGCTAGCTCACACATTTTTAGCCTCCGGCTCACACATTTTTGTCTTGGCTCAGGAAAAATGGCCCCAGAGCAAGGTAATGGATGCAGTCGCTCACAAATTTTAATGCCAGCCGCTCACAAAGTAGAATTTTGGCTCACAAAACAAGATGCTGTTGGATTTATATCCCACCCTATACTCTTGAATAAGAGCGGCCTACAACCTCCTTTATCTTCTTCCCCCACAACAGACACCCTGTGAGGTGGGTGGGGCTGAGAGAGCTCTCCCAGAAGCTGCCCTTTCCAGGACAGAGGCTCAGAGCAGCCTACAATGTCCTTTCCCTTCCTCCCCGATGAAACACACCCTGTGAGGCAGGTGGGGCTGAGAGAGCTCTCCCAGAAGCTGCCCTTTCCAGGACAGAGGCTCAGAGCAGCCTACAATGTCCTTTCCCTTCTTCCCCCACAACAGACACCCTGTAAGGTGGGTGGGGCTGAGAGGGCTCTCCCAGAAGCTGCCCTTTCAAGGACAACTCCTGTTAAAGTTATGGCTGACCCAAGGCCATTCCAGCAGCTGCAAGTGGAGGAGTGGGGAATCAAACCCGGTTCTCCCAGATAAGAGTCCATGCACTTAACCACTACACCAACCTGGCTCTCCACAGCTTAAAGGGAACATCGCTCCTGATGTCCTTCTGGGAGACTGCAAGTGATGATGAGCATTTTCTAACCATCTTCCCAGCCTGGATCCGGCAACCCAACC
Source organism: Heteronotia binoei (assembly GCF_032191835.1). NCBI lineage: Eukaryota > Metazoa > Chordata > Lepidosauria > Squamata > Gekkonidae > Heteronotia > Heteronotia binoei. The sequence continues at coordinate 196,109,102 of NC_083224.1, read as the reverse complement.
AGTGGCCAGGGGAGCGCTGACAGCCCTATTAGTAGTGCACACAGAATCATAGAGTTGGAAGGGACCTCTAGGGTCATCTAGTCCAGCCCCCTGCACGATGCAGGAAACTCACAAACGCCTCCCCCTCAATTCACGGGATCCTCATTGCTGTCCGATGGCCATCTAGCCTCTGTTTCAAAACCTCCAAGGAAGGAGAGCCCACCACCTCCCGAGGAAACCTGCTCCACTGAGGAACTGCTCTAACGGTCAGAAAGTTCTTCCTAATGTTGAGCCGGAAACTCTTTTGATTTCATTTCAACCCGCTGGTTCTGGTCCTACCTTCTGGGGTCACAGAAAACAATTCCACCCCATCCTCTATAGGACAGCCCTTCAAGTCCTTGAAGATGGAGATCCTATCACCTCTCAGCCGCCTCCTCTCCAGGCTAAACATGCCCAGCTCCTTCAGCCTTTCCTCATAGGACTTGGTCTCCAGACCCCTCAACATTTTCGTCGCCCTCTTCTGGACTCATTCCAGCTTGTCTAGATCCTTCTTAAAATGTGGGCAGCTCCTCTCCAGGGTCTCAGGTGTGGGTCTTTCCCCAGCTACTTGAGGTGGCTTGTGCTGGCGAGGGGTCTTGTGCAGGTCCTCTGTGAGACCTCCGTTAGTGTTACCTTATCGTGAGTTAGGCCATCGGCAGTGCCGGCCCTCGAGTATGTGCCACCCTAGATAAGGCTAATTTCTAGCGCCCTGCTCCCCACTGATGGGCATTTTCTAACCATCTTCTGGTTTCTGGCTTTGGGCTGACTTCTGGTCAGGGTGACACCCTGGCTTTGGGGCAAAACTCTGTGGTAAATTTGGCCTCAAACCATAGAGTTTTGCCTAAAAACCAGAGCAACAGACCAAAAGTAGGCCCAGAACCAGAAGTAGGCCGGAAAAAGTCAGTCAGGGGAAGGATTTTCAGGTGTTTGGGGTGGCCCTGGCCGCTGGTAATCTAGTAATCCAGCTTGCCAGGGTCTGTGGCCGAGAAAGGCCTTTCTCCGGTGGTCTGGACAGTGGGTCGGTCCGACTACTGGGTATAGGCTCCTCCTCCTCGTCACAGGGTCGGGTGCTCCAATCGATCCGGAGGGGGAGTGGCCTATACCACCCAGGATGCGCCAGTTTTTCTCCCGGCCCTGCACGAGGCAGGACGGTTTTTCTCCAGGCGCTTGCTGAGGAGCGCAGAAGATCCGGACGTGTGCTGCAGCACGCACTCTAAACAGGGAAGCCGGTCCCGCCCGGGGATGTTCAGCTTTGTTACGTCCCAGTAGTCGGACCGACCCACTGTCCAGACCACCGGAGAACGGAAGATTGGTATCACTTACCGTGAAGCTTCCTTCTCGGTGGACTGGCAGTGGGTCGGTCCGGCCCGCCCGTTGAAGTTGAGCTGGATTCTGGAGCAATGGTGCTTTCCCTGTGGGGAGGATATTACCTTTGCTTTGCTTGACAATGACTTTTTCTTTCAATCTGCCATTTTGTATGGTGTGTTGAACTGTGATAAACTAATCTTCTCATTTATTCGTTTCTGTACGTGAATGGGGAGGTGGTGAAAATTTTTATTATTAGGGGGATGCGGCTTGGATACAACTGGCGCGTCCTGGGTGGTATAGGCCACTCCCCCTCTGGATCGATTGGAGCACCCAACCCTGTGACGAGGAGGAGGAGCCTATACCCCAGTAGTCGGACCGACCCACTGCCAGTCCACCGAGAAGGAAGCTTCACGGTAAGTGATACCAATCTTCCGTTCCCGGCTGATCTCCTTGTTGGGTTCATACAAAGCTGCCTTATACTGAATCTGACCAGTGATCCATCAAGGTCTGTATTGTCTACTCGAAGTGTTAGTGGCTCTCCAGGGTCTCAGGCAGAGGTCGTCCGCGTCATCTGCTACATGGTCCTTTCGAACCGGAGATGGTGGGGATCAAGCCGGGGACCTTCCGCGTGCCAAGTGCTGCCGCTGAGCCACAGCTCAGAACAAGAGCTAAAGCCATGCAACGCAGCTACGAACCCTTTCGTCACCCACGAAGCTGCAAACGTCTGGTTCATTGAACGATGTATTTTCTGCTCTGACTGCAGGGTCTTAGGCAGAACATTTTTCACAGCTGCAACGATTCTTTCAGGGCAGAGCCAGCCCTAGACCGTCCAGTGCCCTAGGCACTGATGTCCTGCCCCCCCTGCGCTGATAACGTCACCAAGTCACATGGGGTGCCCAATTCTGCACCCCTAGAAGGTTGGCGCCCTAGGCGATAGCCTAGTTTGCCCAGTGGTAGGGCTGGCCCTGTTTCAGGGGGGATTGAACCTTAGACCTTCTACATGCAAAAGCTAGCGATGCAGCCTTTCCTATAGCTGATGGGCAAGGAGAAACCCTGGAATCGTCTTGGCCCAGAAAGCAGGTTCCATCCCAGAGCCTCAGTTAGCTGGGCAGAGGGAAAAGGTATACCAGCAGAATGTTAACTGGGCTATCCTGCATTTGCTAGGAGCATGTTTGTCTGTGGCTTTGGGAGCTGTCGGGTGCAAAAAAAATGTGTATATGGGATTTTCCATATTGTCATCTTCCTTGCTTACCTGTCCCTATCGCTTTGGTTCCTCCCCCTTTCTGTATGCGTTTCCCTCCCTCTAGTGGTCGATTCAATATTACATCGCTGTACGTCCCAGTATAAAAACTTGCAGTTTAAAATTTGCAGGGAGATACGCTGGACATACAGCGATGTGATATCACATTGGCCACTAGAGGGAGTAATACACATGCAGAAGGGGGAGGGACCAAAGCGATATGCTGAAGAGTCCCATCTCTCTTTTAAAGGGTGCTTCCAATCAGAAATTTAACAAAATGCACTTGAGCTGCCCTACACTTCAGAAGTCTGGGAATGGGGCTTTGGAGGCACACATCTCCCCCAAGCACTTCATACATGCCCTTCTTCTCTTGAGAATAATCTAAAGCTGCTTTGCCAGGACATTGGAAGAGCCCTGCAGGATCATCTCATCTGTGCAAACACAAAATATAACAAATAAATATGTTTACTAGCAAATCCAAATCGTAGTCCGATGACTGGAGAAACGGTCCAAAATCGTTCAATAGCCCTTCTTCCAGGGACCGTCTTCTCAAATAATGAAGTGCAGTAGGTAAGTAGTGCCAAAAATCAGTTGCTACATTTCAATATGTCTCATTTCTCCTTGCTTACGTTTACAAATAATCACGGAACATTTTTGCAAATTATTTGAGAAGACCGTCCCTGGAAGAATGGCTAATGGACCCGGAACTATTTTGGTTTCTCCAGTCATCAGACTTTCATTATTATATATAATTATTTTGGACACTGATCACAGAAAGAACAGTAGGAATAGCGTGTGCTGTGGATGGGTATTTTACTGTATGATCTCTTATTTAATGCATATTATGTACATCACTGAAAACACTACGATTTGGATTTGCTAGTAAACATAGATATCTGTTACATTTTCTGTTTGCATGGAGAGGAGTTCAGTGTTTTTCCTCGTACTTGTTCCTCCGTGGCCCCGGTAATTGTGGGATCATCTCATCCAGCATCCTCTTTCCACCAGGGTCAACCAAATGCCTCCATGAAAGCGTTACAAGCTGGAGCACCAAAGAGCGCTACTTCCCTGCAGCAAGTGGCGCCAAAGAAAAACACTACTGAACATGGAGGCTCTATGGCCTTCGCAGCTAATAGCCGTTGGTAGTCCCCCCCCCGCCCGATTTGGTCCAATCCCCCTTTAAAACCATCTAAGCTTGTGGCCATCCTCACATCCTGTGATGAAGAGTTTCACAGGTTAATGATGCATTGCATTATGGGAGAAGAACTCCTCCCTTTCGTCTGCCCTTGAAGGCCATGGTTGGTAGATCCAGGACAGACAACAGGAAAGCTCTTCACACGATACATAGTCAAATGTGTGGCTTGAAAACGGATTAGTCGTGGCCGTTATGCACTCGCAACCCTCTCTGCACACTTTGTGCTTCATACGCTTTGCAAAGGGTAATCAAAGCTCCCCCCCCAACCCCCTCCCCACAGAAAAGCCAGGCTAACCATGCATCTTGGCACTGCAGGGTTGTTTCTTTGGTAGCAGGAACGCCTTTGCATATTAGGCCACACGCCCCTGATGTAGCCAATCCTTCAAGAGCTTATAGGGCTCTTAGTGCAGGACTTACTGTAAGCTCCAGGAGGATTGGCTACATCAGGAGAGTGTGGCCTAATACGCAAAGGAGTTCCTGCTGCAAAAAAAAGGCCCTCCTTGGCAACAAAAGCAAGAAAATGGGTCAACCTGGAGACTCATACGAGCTTCCACGGACCTACCCTTCAAGCACTGGCCAAACGTGCGTGAAACAAAAGACACTGGAAGGAGTTCTTTGGCAGGAACCAAGACCCCCTGGACCAAAGAAGGGTTGTCTCTTATTGCCGAAGACACCTCCTTAGAAAGAGGGGAAGTGTTTTAAGGCCAGTGGCCATCTTGGCTGACATCAGACGCAGAAGTTTCTTCTAGACACGAAGTTTGGTGTCATTTCCTGCAGACCTTGGACTGAGCCCTGTGGATCACACAGCACTTCTCTGTTTCCTGATCCACTAGAGAAAGAGAGCAGGGGTTGTGTGAGCCACATCTGGCTGCCCTTGCAAAGTCAGCCCCTTCTTGTCACTGGGCTTCCACATGAATATCTCGGCCAGCTTCCCAGCAGGTTGCCTTAAGCTTCTATCCCCCAGTTGGTTCTGCAGCCCGTCTAGACACAGTTGGTCTCCTCAAGCTAGCCTCGGTTTCCCAACTGTAATCCCTGCCTGCCACCCCTGCCCATGGCCCTTTGCAGACATACTGGTCCCTGGGACCAGGTCCTAATTCTAGCATGTCTTCCGCTTCTGCATTGGAATCCAAAGAATTCGTACATTTTGTAAACTAGGTGCAGTTGGAACAGCACACTGAATCATCTGAGGTCTATCATCTGACCATAGAGTCCCTGTTGAGTATGCTAGAGAGGTTCCCATCAGGACCTCTCGCAAAACAGTAGAAGGATCGTAACGAGGCCTGCTTCTGTTTGTAGCCATCCCATCTTCCTCGGCTGATCCTTGGACAATCGAGTTTCCTTGGATCGCCTTGGACAATCAAGAGAGCAAATGAAGCTTGACTCCATGGATGGAACAAAACGCAGCCAGTTTTCAAAATCAGAATGCGTGATGGATTTCTCCAGCACCCAAGGAACAGACTGATGTCTTTTCGAATCAAAAGTCAGATAGCATGAGGACAGATTTCCGAATGTAACACTTCAGAGAATTGTACAAAAGTCACGCCTTAGAAAAGTTCTTGACGAACTTGTGGGATCCTAAAGGCTGTTGAATTCCAAAGGCTGCCAGACCACATGAAAAAAGCAACACCCGAGGGATTTCCATAAGCAGTTTTCTTTCCAAACGAGCCTTTGGATAATGTCGCAGGATTGGTTCACCGGGATGAGGGAATGTCTACCCACCGCTCAAAACTAATTTTTTTTTAGCAGACCTCCACGAAATTTGACCACATGGAAGTTTAAGGTTTCCTAACGCATCTTGTTGCAGAGAGGCAGATAAAGGATTGCTTGAGCTAATAAATACAGTATGGCATCCGTTATGTTTATGAAAAAGTGGTAAATGATGTTCGACGGACACAAGGGCGAGGAAAAATAGGCATCCCAGTGGTGGCAGTGTGTATCCTATACACTTTTCACCGAGGCCACGATTAAGTTCCCGGTCACTTAAAAATAGAAAAAAGGCAACCCTCCCGAAAATAATAACACAACCGCTTGTCTCGTTTAGTAAAATCAAAACACCAAGGAGTTGGTCTAACTTAAAAGGTATCGAGGCAGAGTAAAGGTATCCCAGTGAGAGTGATGGGTGTGGAGGGAGGAAAGGCAGTCCTAATAGGTTGTAGAGGTGAAGGCTGGCGCCTTACATGACGGAACAGCATTTGCAGCGCTGTTTTTTGACGTCAAGATCCTTATCCGCTTCTTTGGGGTCAGTGTCGTTGGCTGCGGGTTTCTCGCCGGCTTGGTTCTCTTCCTTCTGCGGGAGGGCTGTCACGGGCTCTACAGCGCTGCCATTGGGTGGGGCATGGTCTTTCCCCGCACTATCTGTCGTCGGCTTGTTCTCCGCATCTTCAATCACCACGAGCTCAGCCTTGATGGTACCCTCTAGGCCCAGTACTTTTTTGGTCTCGTTCTCGTCTTCCACGTTCTGGTAGCCCATGAAGATCATGGTGACTGGCTGATCCTTGCTCGGCTCTGGGCCTTTCGGACTCTCTACCGGCTTAGCCTGAACGCCGGTGATTTCCTTCCTGGGTGTGACCTTCTGGCTAGGGGGATTGCTCTTGGAGACTCCTCCAACGGCCTTCTCGGACGCCTCGTCTGCCTTATGGAGGAGTTCATCTACCTCGGAAGAGCTGAGCAAATGAATGCCGTTCTCCATGGCCCCATCCTCAGCAGGGACTGCATGGACCACTGCAAGAGACAGACAGAGAAGGCACATAGTAAAGGCATGGGAAGAAAAACTTAAACCCAAACAAGTTGAATTAAGAAACCAAAAGAAGAAGATGAAGAAGATATTGGATTTATATCCCGCCCTATGCTCTGAATCTCAGAGTAGCTCACAATCTGCTTTAGCTCCCCCCCCAACAGACACCCTGTGAGGTGGGTGGGGCTGAGAGAGTTCTCCCAGAAGTTGCCCTCTCAAGGACAGAGGCCCAGAGCAGCCTACAATCTCCTTTCCCTTCCTCCCCCACAACAGACACCCTGTGAGGCAGGTGGGGCTGAGAGAGCTCTCCCAGAAGCTGCCCTTTCAAGAACAGAGGCTCAGAGCGGCCTACAATCTCCTTTCCCTTCCTCCCCCACAACAGACATCAAGCTGCCCTTTAAAGGACACAATCCCTTATTGACTCTGAGACAGTGCAGAGAGTAAGAACTGGCTACTCTCATCCAATGGTGGGCCCCAATGTTGTGTCTGTGGGTGCCATGGTGGCCTACAATCTCCTTTCCCTTCCTCCCCCGCAACAGACACCCTGTGAGGCGGGTGGGGCTGAGAGGGCTCTCCCAGAAGCTGCCCTTTCAAGGACAGAGTCTCAGAGCGGCCTACAATCTCATTTCCCTTCCTCCCCCACAACAGACACCCTGTGAAGCGGGTGGAGCTGAGAGAGCTCTCCCAGAAGCTTATTGCCTCTGAGACAGTGCAGAGGGTAAGAACTGGCTACTCTCATCCAATGGTGGGCCCCAATGTTGTGTTTGTGGGTGCCATGGTGCCCACCAAGTTTTTTTATAAAGTGGGTGGGGCCAGGTGGGGCTCTTGCCCAGCCGGGCACCTGATTGGCCAATGGAGATCTGTTTTGGCTACACAGATTAAAATAACATTGTGTCAGCGGCAGTTACGGCCAAGTATTGGCTTTGTTCTTTCTCACTCCTCTTCCCCTGTGCATTTTTAAATTGCCCCTCTTCCCCCCCCCCCCCCCGTGCTTGGGCTTTCTCTGTGCACACGGCTCTGCCTCCTGGAGCACTCGGGTTGGCTCCTCCTCCTGCAGCAGCCATTTTGTGGTTGGTTCCTCCTCCTGCGGTGGCCATTTTGTGGTCATGCCCAACATCCCTGTGTTAGAATTCCAAAGGTGCCTGAGGTAAGGCTGGGGACCCTGAGCCTAAGGAATACAGATGAATCCCCTAGGATGCACAGTGTTAATCCCAGGGCTTTTTTTGTAGCTGGAACTTCTTTGCCTATTATAGGGTTGCCAATCCCCAGGTGGGGGCAGGGGATTCCCCGGTTTGGAGGCCCTCCCCCTGCTTCAGGGTCGTCAGAAAGCGGGGGGAGGGGAGGGAAATGTCTGCTGAGAACTCTTGTTATTCCCTATGGAGATTTATTCCCATAGAAAATCATGGAGAATTGATCCGCGGGTATCTGGGGGGGGGCAGAGGCACCAAATTTTCAGTATAGTATCTAGAGCCTCTCCCCAAAATATCCCCCAAGTTTCAAAAAGATTGGACTAGGGGGCCCAATTCTATGAGCCCCAAAAGAAGGTGACCCTAACCTTCATTAATTCCTATGGAAGGAAGGAATTGAAAAGGTGTGCCGTCCCTTTAAATGTGATGTCCAGAACTCCCTTTGGAGTTCAATTATGCTTGTCACAGCCTTGATCTTGGCTCCACCCCAAATGTCTCCTGGCTCCACCCCCAAAGTCCCCAGATATTTCTTGAATTGGACTTGGCAACCCTAGCCTATTAGGCCACATACCTCTGATACAGCCAATCCTCCAAGAGCTTACAGAAGGCCCTGTAGGAAAAGCCCTATAAGCTCCAGGAGGATTGCCCTCCAAGGCCAGTTTTCCCAATATGTCAAGTCCCCAGGAGTTCAGTAATCAACACCAGGCCATTCAGAGAATTGTCTTTATTGAAATACTGACAGGTCTTTAGGGCAAGAGAGTTCTTGCGAAAACTGGCTTTGGCAGGCAAATGCCCTGTACTTATTCCTTTAGCTTTAGCCGTTATACATTCAAACTCAAGGGCAACTAGAATGATTCAAGGGTTGGAACACTTTCCCTATGAAGAAAGGTTAAAACGCTTGGGGCTCTTTAGCTTGGAGAAACATCGACTGCAGGGTGACATGAGAGAGGTTTACAAGATAATGCATGGGATGGAGAAAGTAGAGAAAGAAGTCCTTTTCTCCCTTCCTCACAATACAAAAACTCGTGGGCATTCAATGAAATTGCTGAGCAGTCGGGTTAGAACGGATAAAAGGACGTCCTTCTTCACCCAAAGGGTGATTAACATGTGGAATTCACTGCCACAGGAAGGGGTGGCAGCTACACACATAGCCAGCTTCAAGAGGGGATTAGAAAAAAATATGGAGCAGAGGTCCATCAGTGGCTGTTAGCTGCAGTGAGTGAGAGTGAGAGAGAGAGAGTGTGTGTATTTTGGCCACTGTGTGACACAGAGTGTTGGACTGGATGGGCCACTGGCCTGATTCAACATGTCTTCTCTTATGTTCTTATGTGACACAGAGTGTTGGACTGGATGGGCCACTGGCCTGATCCAACATGTCTTCTCTTATGTTCTTATGTGACACAGAGTGTTGGACTGGATGGGCCACTGGCCTGATCCAACATGGCTTCTCTTATGTTCTTATGTGACACAGAGTGTTGGACTGGAGGGGCCATTGGCCTGATCCAACATGTCTTCTTATGTTCTTATGTGACACAGAGTGTTGGACTGGAGGGGCCATTGGCCTGATCCAACATGGCTTCTCTCATGTTCTTATGTGACACAGAGTGTTGGACTGGAGGGGCCACTGGCCTGATCCAATGGGGCTTCTCTTATGTTCTTATGTGACACAAAGTGTTGGACTGGATGGGCCATTGGCCTGATTCAACAGGGCTTCTCTTATGTTCTTATGTGAAGCAGCAGTCCCTTCCCCCTTTGTCTTTCCAGACCCCTGGCAGCTGCACACTTATTTATTTCTTTATTTTATTGGATTTATATCCCACCCTCCCCGCCAAAGCGGGCTCAGGATGGCTTATTGAACGGAGATGGCCTTGGCCACCCCCAAGATCAGGCTGAAAAATGCTTTATTTGTTACACAGAGGTAGTAGCTGGAGAAGCGGAAAGTGAGAGTAACATCGTGTCTGAGTGGCGAGAGACATTCTTGACACAGGAGGGTGTGGCCTAATATGCAAAGGAGTTCCTGCTGCAAAAAAACCCCCAACAACCCTGGATATCTCAAGCAGTTTCTTGATCATGAACCCAGAACGTGAGTCACGCCGTTCTGCTCTTTGCGTTTTGGGACAAAAGAATAGTTTGGATATTGGCAGAGCAAGAGACTGGAAATTGGGGAAGCCGTGGCGGGGCTAAAAAAAGACTGATGATTCCATGGGACAAGCAAGACCTGATCGCTCTCCCCCTATATAGTTATGCAAAACGCTACACCGTCCTGCCAACCGTGGGTGCACTCCCTTTGTAAGCGCATAGAATCCAGGAAGATAGATTTAGGCGGGCAGCCGTGTTGGTTTGAGTCCCGTGGCACCTTTAAGGTCAACAGCCAGATGGAGACTGCCACTGACCGTGAAAGCCATCGGTGGACACCTCCACCAGAAATGTGTCTGCTCTTCTTTTAAGGACATCTAAGACTAGCAGATGCTGCTACGTCTTGTGGCAGTGAGTTCCACAAGTTTCATTACGGGTTGTGGGAAGGAGAACTTCCTTTTGTCTGCCTGATACCTACTGTCCATCTGTTATTTCGCTGGGTGCCCTTGACTTCGAGTCGTTTGGGAAAGGGAGGAAAAGTTCTGGACTTTCTGCCACTCTCGGCAAAATGCATCTCCGTTGCCCCTCCGCACTTCAAAAGACATTCTAGCATTGGGAAAAGTCCAGAAAAGGGCAACTGGAATGATTCAAGGGTTGGAAGACTTTCCCTGTGAAGAAAGGTTAAAACGCTTGGGGCTCTTTAGTTTGGAGAAACGTCAACTGAAGGGACATGATCGAGGTTTACAAGATAATGCATGGGATAGAGAAGGTACAGAAAAAAGTCCTTTTCTCCCTTTCTCACAAGACAAGAACTCATGGGCACTCAATGACATTACGGAGCAGCCGGGTTAGAATGGATAAAAGGAAGCACTTCTTCACCCAAAGGGTGATTCACACATGGAATTCACTGCCGCAGGAGGTGGTGGCAGCTACAAGCATAGACAGCTTCAAGAGGGGACTAGATAAACATCTGGAGCAGAGGTCCATCAGTGGCTATTAGTCACAGAGTATTGTTGGAACTTTGGGGTAGTGATGCTCTGTATTCTTGGTGCTGGGGGTGGGCAACAGTAGAAGGGCTTCTAATGTCCTGGCCCCACTGATGGACATCCTGATGGCACCTGGCTTTTGGTCACTGTGTGACACAGAGTGTTGGACTGGATGGGCCATTGGACTGATCCAACATGGCTTCTCTGATGTTCTTTTGTCTGGGGCAAGTGATGCTCTGTCTTCTTGGTGCTTGGGGGCGGGCAACAGTGGGAGGGCTTCTAGTGTCCTGGCCCCACTGATGGACCTCCTGATGGCACCTGGATTTTGGTCACTGTGTGACACAGAGTGTTGGATTGGATGGGCCATTGGACTGATCCAACATGGCTTCTCCGATGTTCTTATGTTCTCCTCTTAGCTATCTTTTCAAGGATTTCTTTTATTAACTTCATTTCTCCCCAGAGGAAACTCACAGTTGTTCTCCTCTCCTTAGTTGTGTGGTTGTGTGGATTAGGATGAGCGTCTGTGACTGGTCCAAGCTTCCACGGTACAGCGAGGATTCAAACTCAGATCCTAGTAGTCCAACGCTGACCACTACACAATGCTGCCTCTCTAAACTGACTCCCCCCCCCCCATTCCTTAGCCTTTCCTTACAGGGAGGAGGCACCAGCTTCTTGGTATTTTGGTCGCCCCCTCTGCCCAGCGCTGGATTAAACCCTGTGGAGGCCTCTAGGCAATCAAAATCTTGAGGGTTATCTCAGAGTTTGAGTGCCTGCCTCACCACCCTCGGCCCCCGCTGCAGCCTGCAGGCCCCTTCTCCAAAGCCCCTGTGACAAAGCTGCGGGGGAGAGGCAGAGAGAGGCAAACTTGATGACGACGCCAGCAGCAGCCCCACCAGATAAGTTAGGCAAAGAGCAGCTCCGTTGCTGGCTGTGTGTGGAAGCTGGAAAGGCTGCAAGCAGGGGGGAAACCGGGGGGGGGGGGGGCGGGAAAGCCAGCTTGGGGCCCCTAAAGGCATGAGGACCCACGGGCCAGTGCCTACTTGGCCTAATTGTTAATCAACATTCCCTCTAAGCTGCAGTGTCTTGTGAGCAAAAATTCTACTTTGTGAGCTGCTGGCAGGAAAGCGGCGAGGTGCTGCAGAAATCAGTTTGCCCTGGGGGCCATTTTTCCTGAGCTACGACGAAAAACGCGTAAGACAAATCCGCACGCTAGCTCACGATAGCTTAGAGGAAACGCGGTTGTTAATCTGACTCGCTCTGCCCTTTTCGCAGTTCGACAATATTCTTTTGGGGACGGAATTCAGCTGGAAGCAGGAAGGATACAGCGGTTGGGTCCCCTCGGCCGGGCTGGGAGCGAGCGATCCTGGCAGCTGCGGGAGGCCAGGGCCGTCTACGCCCCCTGGGTGCGTACCTTTCGTCTCGTCCTCGTACACTTTGACCCCCTGTATAGATCGGTCCTTGGGGAGTCTAGTGGTGCTGGACAGGACCTTGGTCTCCCCAGTAACTCTGTCCTTTTCCACAGTGATTTCCACAGAGTACGTAGCTGGGACACAAACAGGAGAGTGAGCATCCAAACCCCCCCCCGCCCCTCTGCCCCGCCCCCTGGGCTCAGCAGCGAAGCATTTGGGGGGTGGAACGAGATGCGATGAAGCAGGATTCGGGGGGGGGGGGCGCCTGCAGGCGGGTGCCAAGGTGTCCGTGGCGCAAAGGGGGAGACAGTGCAAGCAGCTGCAAAGGGGGACTGTGAGTAGCAGGAAGCGGCCATCCTCAGTAGAGTATTTACACTCCTTCCCAGAATCCTTTGGGAGCGGACAGGCCAGTCCAGCACCTGGTCCAGCTCCTCCGGCTCCCCTGGGTGATGTCATCCCTGGATGTTTAATGTTTAATATGAACTACATCAGGCCTCGGATTCAGTGGGAGCTCACAGGAGCACAGCTCCGGAACCTTTCTGAGAGTTCCACCTCCTCCTACCTCCTTGTCCATTGAACAGTAGCTGCTGCTGCATGACAATCCCTGGGTGAGCTCCACCACCTATTTTTCTACAAAAACGACCCCTAAACTACATACAACAAAACACTTTAACTTGACATAAAGGTAAAAAGGTAAAGGTACAACGTTTTCACGGCAGACTTTTTACAGGGTGGCTTGCCATTGCCTTCCCCAGTCCTCTACACTTTCCCCCCAGCAAGCTCGGTACTCATTTGACTGACCTCGGAAGGATGGAAGGCTGAGTCAACCTCGAGCTGGCTAACTGAAAACCCAGCTTCCGCTGGGATCAAACTCAGGTCGTGAGCAGAGGGCTCCGACTGCAATACTGCAGCTTTACCACTCTGCGCCACGGGGCTCACTTTCGTTTCGGATATACTCTCCTTCTTTAAGGGATCATCTTGCCATATTCATAGGTTCAGTAGACTTGAAGAGTCAAAATTTCCTGGCTTCCTTGTATTTTAATTTGATTTTCTAGATTTATTTATGGAACGTCTCTACCAATTTCTATCAGTATTCAGGAACGAAATTGGACCTGTTCTTTTTAATCGTTGAACTTAGTATAAAAGCATTATGGATTTTATAGATTTTACTATGTTGCGTAGTGGATGATTTTTCAAATGCATTAGTATATGTCAAGTTAAAGTGTTTTGTTGTATGTAGTTCATATTATACATTGCTACTAATTTGTAAACGGAGAGAGTGTGTTTCAAGTTACTGTACCTCCGTGGTCCTGATTATTTCTAACGTTATCTTTGGAGCAGCATAACCAAAGGGGAGAGAGAGAGAGAGAGCTCTCTGTCCCACTGGACTTACAATGTGGGTTGCCAACCCCGAGCTGGGAAATTCCTGGAGACGAAAGGACGGTGAGATGCAATGCCATAAATTCCACCCTCCCGTTTTCTCCAGGGGAGCGGATCGCCATACTCTGGAGAGCTATTGTAATTCTGGAAGAACTCCTGGTTCTACCTGGAGATTGGCAACTGTACATGATTTTGAAGCAGGGGGACCCGACAAAAGAGCAGGGCACCAACCTTGCTCGAGCAATGATTTGGTGCGGCTGAGTTTTGGACAGGATTGAGCTCCCTGAGGCACAACAGAAGAAAGCCAGAGAGGAGGAGATTGCGGCGATCACCAGAGAATCAAAGAATCATAGAGTTGGAAGGGACTGCCAGGGTCATCTAGTCCAGCCCCCTGCACTCCAAGGTCCCCAAACTCTCGATGGCAGGCAGCCCAGAAGGAGCACATGCCACCCGAGCCTCCACAATGGTTGCAAATGGCTGACGGCAAAGATGCCTCCGCCGTCCATCCCTTCTGGCTTTGCTTAAAGCAGCTCGCGACGTCTGCTCAAGCAGCCGCGGCGAAATGGCAACACCGCTGCAAAAGGCAAGACACCTGGGCACTGTTAGGAAGGAGCTGGTGGCAGGAAGGTGCATGCGGGCCGAGCATGGTCTTTGCCGGGATGCCGCTTTCGTCGGAGGCAGCAGACAGGCACAGCAAAAGGGAAATTAAAAAAAAGTTCTACGCTGCATTCTCGAGGGCTCCAGAGTTGGGCAAACTCTGGGAAGCAATGTCCCCCCCCCCCCTTTCTCCTCCACCATGGAAAAGCTGGCTGGGGAAACTTGGGCTTACAGTCGCCCCTACTGGGCTCACGGACAACACAGCACGCCGTGGAAACCTCCCCTAAAGACATGCGTTTCCGTTTTTTGCAAGCTAAGAAATAACAACACTTAAGCAATTTTGAGAGCACTGCATACCTTCTGCTCTGTATTTGTTTTGTTCCCATGTATATTTTGTGTTTGTACTGAAGAAGATAAGAAGGTGATATTGGATTTATACCCCGCCCTTCACTCTGAATCTGAGTCTCAGAGCGGTCACAATCTCCTTTCCCTTCCTCCCCCACAACAGACACTCTGTGAGGTGGGTGGGGCTGAGAGAGCTCTCCCAGAAGCTGCCCTTTCAAGGACAGAGTCTCAGAGCGGCCTACAATCACCTTTCTCTTCCTCCCCCACAAGAGACACCCTGTGAGGCGGGTGGGGCTGAGAGAGCTCTCCCAGAAGCTGCCCTTTCAAGGACAGAGTCTCAGACTGACCTATAATCTCCTTCCCCTTCCTTCTCAACAGACGCCCTGTGAGGTGGATGGGGCTGAGAAAGCTCTGACAGAAGCTGCCCTTTCAAGGACAGAGGCTCAGAGTGGCCTATAATCTCCTTTACCTTCCTCCCCACAACAGACACCCTGTGAGGTGGGTGGGGCTGAGAGGGCTCTCCCAGGAGCTGCCCTTTCAGGGAGAGTCTCATAAGAACATAAGAGAAGCCATGTTGGATCAGGCCAACGGCCCATCCATTCCAACACTCTGTATCACACAGTGGCCAATATATAGAGAGAGCTCTCCCAGAAGCTGCCCTTTCAAGGACAACTCTGCTAGAGCTATGGCTGACCCAAGGCCATTCCAGCAGCTGCAAGTGGAGGAGTGGAGAATCAAACCCAGTTCTCCCAGATAAGAGTCCTCACACTTAATCACTACACCAAACAGGCTTTGGTGTACTTGTATTGGGGGTTTTATGATTTATTTGTTTGTTTTTTAAAACATACATGAGTGTTGGCTCTTCTGGGTCAGATACAAGTCCATGCTGTTTCCAATGGGACAGCCAGAGATACCTGGGAAGGCCACGAGCAAAGCACAAAAACTGTAACCTTCCCCTGGGGTGTGTCCTGCAGCAGCAAAGTGAGCCTGAACATGAGAGTTCTACTGTCACAGGGGCCGGGGTATGGAATTCTAGCAGGAGTTCCTTTGCATATTAGGGCACACCCCTCTGATGTAGCCAATCCTCCAGGAGCTTACAGTAGTCCCTGTATGAAGAGCCTTGTAAGCTCCAGGAGGATTGGCTACATCAGAGGGGTGTGGCCTAACATGCAAAGGAGCTCCTGCTAGAATTCCACCCCTGCACGGAGGCCAGCATTCAGAAGCTCCGCCTCTTTCTCTGGGTTGGTCTTATTAAATTGCCTTCTCAGAGGATGCATTTTATGCAGGGCCCCGTTCCCTGGATCCCATGGGAGAGATACCAAGAAAACACCTTTAAGTCCAATGCGTGCTAATGTTTTAAATCATTTTTTTTAAAAGAAAAATCTTTAATTGCGTTTGTTTGTATACTTTATAGCTCTACTACCTGGCATTACATTTGATGACACACACGGCCCGGCCCAACAAGGTCTCATTTAGATCAGATTTGGCCCTCATAACAAACGAGTTTGACACCCTGCAGTGCAGTGTACATCTGGAGAAGGTCAGGATTGATTTAACAGTTGGTTAATTGTTGCAGCCCTGGTTAAAAGGCATGCCGGCTGGGGCTGATGGGAGTTGTAGGCAAAAGACATCTGGAGAGCCAACGTTCCCTACCCCTGGTCTAGGGCCAGCTCTGCACACACACACACCCCTTGCCTGTTGACTGTAGTGGGACAACGGGCATGCGCCCTGCCTCACCTGGCAATGAATCAAAGGGAGACGGATCATTCAACAGGAGATTATATAAGTAAGGTTTGCCCCCGAAGCATGGAAAGCGATCGACCGGCGCGGCAGGGCGCGAAAGGGGGTCACTTTGCACTTTATAACTGAGGGGCGGTGAAGGGCTAACAGCCACCGGTCAACCTTCGTTTCCCAAAGGACGGCTCCATTTGCAATCTGTACCGTTTCCCGTCGGGTCATTCTGCCTTTGACCTTGCAAGAAGTGCAGCTTAGCTCTACATGGAAATGCAAAAATACAAAATATTGCGCAAAAACAAACACTCTTGACTGGTGCATACAAAGTTCTATTGTCATGAAATGAACAGCCTACAACAGTGGGCATGCATTCATACAGTATAAAGAGACAACAAACAAAAGTCTCAAAACAATATTCCAAGGAGGACCCCTCCCCCCCACAGTCTCTGAGTTTTCCAGACTGAGTACTAAGACTCAATAATAAAGTTCCACAGGGGTCCCTCCGTTGCTTGTTGACTTCTGAAGGAAAAATTCTAGCCTTCACGCAAACCCCGGCTTTGATTGCGTTCCGCTGCTCCTGCAGCGTCCTCGTAAGTCAACTGAAACCTCCAGCCAAGTTCTCTCTCAAACGCCCATTTTGGTATCTTAATTTGCGGCAACGGAGGGACTCCTGTGGAACTTTATTATTGAGTCTTAGTACTCAGTCTGGAAAACTCAGAGACTGTGTGGGGTCCTCCTTGGAATATTGTTTTGAGACTTTTGTTTGTTGTCTATTTATACTGTATGAATGCATGCCCACTGTTGTAGGCTGTTCATTTCATGACAATAGAACGTTGTATACACCAGTCAAGAGTGTTAGTTTTTGCACAATATTTTGTATTTTTGTATTTTACATATTGTGCTGCCACTGTTCTTTTGCATAGCTCTACATGGAGGCAAATCCCAGTTTGGATTGGTGCTAAAAGTGAAACAGAACGGCCTCCCCGGGGAAGGGGAAACACAGCCGGCATTTCTCTCCCTGAACACAAGGCAACAGTCCTTAATTTTCAGACTTTTCTCTTGCTGGAGTGGGAAACGTCAGAGTTTTACGGGCAGATGAGTCTAGGGGTTTTGGCCCAAGCTTTCCCTCCAAACGACTCCAGGAATAAAACGATTAAGAATGCAGGAACTGCATCAGATCCAACTTCAGACAGCGGCTGGCACTTGGAGGCCCACAAAGCAAATTTCTTTTTCAAAGGTGAAAGAGAAATATCGGGAATCGGCTGCCTGGAGACTAGGGTTGCCAAGTGCAATTCAAGAAATATCTGGGGACTTTGGGGGTGGAGCCAGGAGACTTTGGAGGTGGAGCCAGGAGACATTAGGGGCGGAGCCAGGAGCAAGGGTGTGACAAGCATCAATGAACTCCAAGGGAGTTCCGGCCATCACATTTAAAGGGACGGCACACCTTTTCAATTCCTTCCTTCCATAGGAAATAATGAAGGATAGGGGCACCTTCTTTTGGGGCTCATAGAATTGGACCCCCTGGTCCAATCTTTTTGAAACTTGGAGGGTATTTTGGGGAGAGGCACTAGATGCTATACTGAAAATGTGGTGCATCTACCCCAAAAAACAGCCCCCGCAGAGCCCCAGATACCTGCGGATCAATTCTCCATGATTTTCTATGGGAATAAATCTCCCTAGGGAATAATAAGAGTTCCCAGCAGACATTTCCCTCCCCTCCCCCCGCCTTCTGACGACCCTGTAGCGGGGGGAGGGTCTCCAAACCGGGGGATCCCCTGCCCCCACCTGGGGATTGGCAACCCTACTGGAGACCCCCTTTTATCTCGGATGTTTGTATTACAGCTTCTCAGGGTGGAAAGAAACTACACTTTGCATCTGCTCAGAGGCTCTTCTGTCCTGTCTTACTCTGTAAATCCAAGCCCGCCCCCCCCCCCCGGCACGCAAGCACGGCCCAAGGCTGAGCCCCAGCACAAGCTAACGTCTGGCAGATTGAAATCGATGTACGGAAATCGATCGAACGTCTACGCAGTCTGCCAGCGGGTGACGCAAAGGACAGTGCAGCGAAAACAACATTTCCCGAGCGCAGGCAGCAAGTTGGTTCAACGCAGACTTCGGTGGCCCATGCCTGACGCCCTCTGTTCTTATAGTTTGAGGGCTATTCCCACCCCCCCTCCCCGGACGGTGGCAATATCAGGCCAAGCGACATGCTGCTGTGAAAAGCATCAGGCCTCTCCCATCCCTGGGGCAGCAGGGTTCCAACAAGTGCCCAGCGGGGAGGAGAGGGGAGCTGAGGAATGGGATGCAACGTACCTGCCTTCATCATGCCACCGGCTTTGGGACTGTTGGAGGCTTTTTGGTCCACGTGGAGGAAGGAAAAAAAGAGAGAAAAGGAGTTATTCCTCGAAAATTGTAAGGGTTCCTGTGTGTGCACATAAATACATGCATGTGCATGCAGGGGTCGCTTTGTGGAAAAACAGGTGGTGGAACTCATTAGCATATGCCACCTCCCCCCCCCCCCCCACCGGCCAAAAGCTACCTGACGCAAGAAAGGAGAGCCCCGGGCGAGCGAGGCCTGCTTGGGCTGGCTAGAGATCCAGCCAGCCCAAGCAGGCTTCGCTCACCTGGGGCTTGATTCCCCACTCCTCCACTTGCACCTGCTGAGATGGCCTTGAGGCAGCCAGAGCTTTCATAGAAGCTGTCCTTGAAAGGGCAGCTGCTATAAAAGCACTCTCAGCCCCACCTACCTCACAGGGTGTTTGGTGTGTTGGGGGGAGGTAGAGGAGATGGTGAGCGCTCTGAGACTCTGAGATTCAGAGTATAGGGCGGTAAATAAATCCAAAATCTTCTTCTTCTTCCTTGGCCACCCCTCCACCACAGTCAAAAGGCCAGCAAACCACCTGCTGCCCAAAATCACATCAGAAGTAGAGAAAGGGTGGTGCAGGCTTCTCCTAATGAGGGCTGCTGGGGGTGTGGCAAAGCCCCTGGTGGCTGGCTGGCTGCCTGCTCTCCTCATCCAGGGATTGTTATGCAGCTGCACCTCCGATTCAATGGACAAGGGAGGTGGGGAGGAGGAGGGGGAACCCTCAGAAAGGTTCAGGAGCTCCTGCTGAATTCGACCTGTGTGCATGGCCAGCTTCAGTGAGAAGCTGCTGAGGTCCAGGAGAAGGATGCCCTGCATGGCAGAAGCAATAGCCGCCATGCCTGTCTCGGCGACTGGTGTCAGGAGTGGGATCGGGCTTCCTTGGAAAGTTGCGCCGTCCTGAGCAAGCGGGCCTCCGAGGGTCCCAAGCTCGGATAGGGTTGCCAGGTGAGGCTGATGGGAGATTCCGGGAGAGGGGAAGGGAGGAGGAAAAGGAACTCCAAAGCAAGTTCCAGATGAACTGCCGTCATATTTAAAGGCATAGGCAACAGCTCTGTGTAAATTGCACCTCTGGTCAATTTCCTATCATACAAAAATCAACTTCAAAATATTGTTTTTGTATTCCAAATGCTATAAATAAGTCCGGATTTGCACAATGTACGCGACAGATGCTTCGCAGCAATTTCAAGTATCAGCTTCTAGGCATGATTGGTGTAAATTCTCCTGTTTCGCAATTGCTTTATCCAAGCCGTACTTTGACCGATAATTCGTTTGTACTTCTCACACTTCTCTGTCTTTCTCATTACATTTTACCCCAACCTTCACTGCATTCCTTTTAAATGCTTCCCCTCCATTAGAAACAGTAAGAGGAAGGGGACATCTTCTTTTGGGGCTCATAGAATCAGACCCCTTGGTCCAATCTTTTTGAAACTGGGAGGGGGTGGGGGGGGTTTTGAAGAGAAGTACCAGCAGCGATGCTGAAAATCTGGTGCCACTGCCTCGAAAAACAGCCCCCTCCAAGCCCTAGACAAGCCCTAAATCGATTCTTCATTATACTCTATGGGGGACTTTCTAGTCTCCATAGGGTATAACGAAGCACCCAGCAGCTATTCGAACCCTCGCTTTCTGATATCTCTAAAAGCAAGGGGAGGGGCTTCAAGCCCAGGGGATCCCCTGCCCACAACTGGGAATTGGCAACTCTAATAGGGACTTTCACAGTGGGACCCCCATAGGTTCCTCGTTTTCAGAAAACGTTGCCACTGCTTGCCAGAACAGGGAACAGGACGCTTGTCCTCCGCTGCCACCATCTCGGGTGTCCACAGGTGGTACTGCAGCTAGCAGAACGGCATGGCTTTCCCAGGGAACGAAGGATACCGCTGCCTCGTTTGGCAGCCTACCTTGCTGCTCTAGAGTACGGAGTGTCTCACAATATGGAGAATATGGCATGGCCATGTCTCAAATCCGGAAGCTTCAACTAGCGCCGAATGCTGCAGCCAGGCTGCTAATGGGCCTTCCCTTGCGGGAGCACATTCAACCTGTGCTGAAAGCGCTGCGCTGGTTACCCATCGCATACCGGGTTCGTTTCGAGGTGGCGGTTCTCACCTTTGAAGCCCTATATGGCTAGGGACCTGCATACTTTTGGGACCGCCTTTCCCCACATGTTCCCCAGAGAGTACTTCGGTCAGGGTCACCAAACCTGCTCTCAATCCCTGACCTCAAAGAGGGCAGGCTCATGACAACTAGAGCCGGGCCTTTTCTGTTGTAGCCCCATGCTGGTGGAACAAGCTCCCTGATGAGGTTAGGGCCCTGCGAGAGCTCACGCAGTTCCGCAGGGCCTGCAAGATGGCACTCTCCCCCCAGGCGTTTGTAAATTAAGATCACAGGCTACAACAGATTCCGAAATAACTGGACCACCTCTAGCACGAACCTAAAGATCAGTCTTTCTATAGGACACCCGGCTGGAACAACAGAACAGACAAATTCAAAGATCATTACAGCAGAGGCAGCCAACGGTAACTCTCCAGATGTTTTTTTTTTTGCCTACAACTCCCACCCGCCCCAGCCAGCATGGCCAATGGCTGGGGCTGAGGGGAGTTGTAGGCAAAAAAACATCTAGAGAGCTACCGTTGGCCACCCCTGCATTATAGCTCTTGAAATAGATCCCAGTGGGCAGCTGTGTTGGTCTGAAGCAATAGAACAAAGCAGTAGACAAGTTTGCACCTTTAAGACCAACCAAGTTTTATTCAGAATGTACGCTTTCGTATGCTCTTAAGCAGACTTCATCAGACAAAAATGGAATGGCAAGAGGTCCTTAATATAGAAAAAGTGGGCAGTGTGCTGGTATGTAGAGTCGTGGGAATGTACACAGACCCCAACTTGTGATTCTTTTAATCTGCTAAAAACATTCCCATGACTATCAAAGAGTTCAGGTTTTCACGGCTGGTAACATCATTAGGGTTTGTAGAATCTTTCGGGATCAAGTGCCGTGTTCTACTGGAGAAAGTTTTCCTTCCAGACGTTTTGTTCTCAGCTGCGGAGAACATGCTCAGTGGCGTTGCAGCCAGAGTAGGCGCTCAGACCTTCTTGGCTGCTGTGCATTGAGTGAACTCAATGCACATTGAACTCAATGCACAGCAGCCAAGAAGGTCTGAGCGCCTGCTCCGGCTGCAACGCCACTGAGGATGTTCTCCGCAGCTGAGAACGAAACGTCTGGAAGGAAAACTTTCTCCAGTAGAACACGGCACTTGATCCCAAAAGATTCTACAAACCCTAATTCCCATGACTCTACATACCAACACGCTGCCCACTTTATATTAAGGACGGCTTGCCATTCCGTTTTTGTCTGATGAAGTCTGCTCAAGAGCATACGAAAGCTTCCATTCTGCATCAAACTTAGCACTTGAAATGGTTTGACTTTTTTATGTTTTTATACCTTAACGCGATTTTGTATCCCGTGTATTTGCACGAACACGTAAGCTGCCCGGAGCCTGCTTTCGCGAGGAGGATGGGATATAAATCGGATAAAATAAAATCAAACAAAAATAGTACAGAGCATGCAATTAGACTTACGCTTGGCTGAGCCCAGAGGAGTCTGCAGAAAGAAAGAGAAGATGTGTTAATCGGGGGGGGGGGGGGGGGGGACCAGCGGGAATTATTGCAATCACCTGTTGAGTTGGGTTGATCTCCCAGGCCTGTTCACGGTCCTGCCACAGATCTACCCTGAGGTACGAGAAGCTGCCCCCAGAAGGGAAAATCAATACGCTCTCATCCATGTACAAAAGCACTTTGCACATGCTCTTCTCTCTTTGTATCTGTCTCTTTGTGCTGTCTTTGTATCTCTCCCATGGGATCCAGGGAACTGGGCAAAGAAAACTGGGCAAAGGAGGGGAGGAACCTCAGCCAATAGAAGGAAGAGAGGCTTGGCTCAGTAGCTCTGCTGAGCGACTGAGGAAGCCTTGCAAAGCAAGGAGGGATGGTGGCTCAGTGGTAGAGCATCTACTTGGTAAGCAGAAGGTCCCAGGTTCGATCCCTGGCATCTCCAAATAAAAAGGGTCCAGGCAAGTAGGCACGAAAAACCTCTGCTTGAGACCCTGGAGAGCCGCTGCCAGTCTGAGTAGACAAAACTAACTTTGATGGACCGCAGGTCTGATTCAGTATAAGGCAGCTTCATATGTTCATAAGCTGTGATGCAAAAGGAAGCAAGAGAGAGGGAGAAGGAAGCAGATAACAGCCAGTTGCTCGGGGCCTGATAGGAGCCTTCTAGGGGCCTGATTCAGCCCCTGGGCTTCATGTTTGACAACCCTGATCTAGCTCTTCTACCACAGGTCAAGATGGCTAACTTCAGAAACTATCCCAAAAATCTCTCCTGGGGAATGTTTTTCTTTAAACGAAAGGAAAGGTCCCCTGTGCAAGCACCAGTCGTTTCCAACTCTGGGGAAGTGTATATAAAAATATGGAGCAGAGGTCCATCAGTGGCTATTAGCCACAGTATATATATATATATATGTGTGTATGTGTGTGTATATGTGTGTGTGTGTGTGTGTGTATACACGTACAAACACATATTGGCCACTGTGTGACACACAGTGTTGGACTGGACAGGCCATTGGCCTGATCCAACATGGCTTCTCTTATGTTCTTCTATCTGGGGCAGTGATGCTCTGTCTTCATGGTGCTTGGAAGAGGCCATAGTGGAAGAGCTTCTAGTGTCCTGGCCCCACTGATGGACCTCCTGATGGCACCTGGGGTTTTCTGGCCACTGTGTGACACAGAGTGTTGGACTGGATGGGCTATTGGCCTGATCCAACATGGCTTCTCTTATGTTCTTATTTCAAAAAAACAAAAACGACCCAGCAAGTTGCTTCTCTTTTGCCATTCCTGAACCCTCTACAAGTCGCATTGACTGGGGCCTTCCCTCCTCTACTGCCAAAGTCCTGAGAAAAAGCCGAAAATGCTTGCACATTCCCACCGTATCATCAGAACACACAAACATAAAAAGGAGTCCTAAATCTAGCACTCTGTCTCCCACAGCGGCCAATGCCGACAATCCTTCCAAAGGCCTAGGCCGAAGCCTTTCTCCTCGGCAACTGAGGGGCATTGCCTCCAAACGCGAAGGGTGCTTTTAGTAGTGATGGATAATAGCCATTGATAGCAATATTCTCGGTGACCTTTCTCGATCCACTTTTAAAGCCCTGCGAGCCAGTCGTCATGACGACGCTGCGTGACAGTGAGCGCCACACGTTAATCACGCCTCATGGAAGAAACGCTTCCTTTCCTCTGCCCTGAATAAAGTGACTATTGTGCCCACGCAGGGTGCCCGGGAGTTCTAGTATTACGGGACATTTTCCACTACACCTATACAATAATGTGGAACATAACTGTGGGGGTGTGGATTCAGAGGCCCTGCTCAAATGTATGCTACCTGAGGGTGAAAATTTAGGAGGCCACTCATGAATTGAGTGCCAGCGTGGGCCAGTGGTCAGAGCATCGGACTTGGGTCGTGGAGACCCAAGTTCAAATCCCCACTCCCTGGGTGATGTTGGTCTAGTCGCTCTCTCTCTCAGCCTGACCTACCTCACAGGGTTGCTGTGAAGATAAAATGGAGGAGAGAAAAATGACAAAGGCTGCTTTGGTGTACTGGTTTAAGCGCGTGGACTCTTATCTGGGAGGAACCGGGTTTGATTCCCCACTCCTCCACTTGCAGCTGCTGGAATGGCCTTGGGTCAGCCATAGCTCTCGTAGGAGTTGTCCTTGAAAGGGCAGCTTCTGGGAGAGCTCTCTCAGCCCCACCTGCCTCACAGGGTGTCTGTTGTGCGGGAGGAAGGGAAAGGAGATTGTAGGCTGCTCTGAGACTTTGTCCTTGAAAGGGCAGCTTCTGGGAGGGCTCTCTCAGCTCCACCTGCCTCACAGGGTGTCTGTTCTGGGGGAGGAAGGTAAAGGAGATTGTGAGGCACTCGGAGACTCAGATTCAGACCAATTTCCCACTCACCCTACGCCACTCTGACGTTTCCCTTTTCAACGTGGTGTTTTTCCGATTTCCCACTATCTGTCCTGGGGCTTCAGCCTGTGTTGCTGCTTTTGCGTGGCAAAGAGAAACTGCTAAAAACCAGTTTCTCTTTGCCATGCAAAAATGGTGACGCAGGCTGAAGCCCCAGGGTAGGTAGTGGGAAACCGGAAGAACACCGTGCTGAAAAGAAGAACGTCAGAGCGGCGTCGGGTGAGTGGGAAATCGGTCTCAGAGTATAGGGCGGGTTATAAATCCAACATATTCTTCTTCGGCTCCCCACTAGGGAGAAAGGTAGGGTATAAATAAAGTAAGTGTAAGTCAGCCTCTTCAGAGATGGGTGTGGGGGAGAGGTATTCGTGAATTGTCCTGCATTGTGCAGGAGGTTGGACTAGATGACCCTGGCGAATACAGACACCTTCCAACTCTATGATTCTTTGAGGAACGGTGGGAAAAACATGTCCTAAACGGAAGCTTCTGACCTTTGGCGAGTGGGCTGCCTTCTGTTCCTTCGCCTCTTCTGACAAGGTCTCTTTGGTGGAAGACGCCGAGACTCCGTTTTCAAACAGCTCCAACTCCCTCTCCAACCTGGAACGAGAGGAGATTTCGCTGCTTAAAAGCTCCTCAACGGGGAAGGGGGGGAGAGCATTTCAAAACCATCAGGGGCTCACACTTGCCGGTAGACCTTCACATCTCCATGGAACAAAATACAAGCAGGAACGTATGTGCTACAGCAGCAGTGTCAAACATGGAACCAGGCCCTCAGATGACTCCTATTAGGCCCCCGAGCAACTGGCTGTCTTCTGCTCCCTTCTCCCTCTCTCTTGCTTCCTTCTGCATCACAGCTTGCTTTGCCAGGCTTGCTCAATCGCACAGGAGCTACAGAGCAGTCTCTAGTTTCTCCATTGGCTCAGGCTCCTCCCTTGGGTAGGAAGTGGGGGAGGAATAGCTTGCTTTGCCAGACTCTCTCAATCGCACAGCAGAGCTACTGAGCCAAGCCTCTCTTCCTTCTATTGGCTGAGGCTCCCCCGCTCCTGGTCCCCTGGGGAAGGAAGGAAAAATTCAGAGCTTCCTTTGCCCAATTCCCTGGATCCTACGGGAGAGATACAAAAAAAAAACCCTTTAAGACCAATGAGTGCTAATGTTTTAAGCATGTCTTAAGTTGTTGTTTTTTAAATCTTTAATTGTGTTTGTCTGTGTCCTTTATAAAGTTAATATCTCTGCTACCTAATCTTAAATAGGTATGCATCTGGCCCAGCCCGACATGGCCTGGCCCGACAAGGTCTCATTTATGTCAGATCCGGCCCTCATAACAAATGAGTTTGACGCCCCTGTGCTACAGACTTAAACTGGGATAGCCACTAGCCACCACCGCTTCTTCCACTGGGCACGTCAGGGACTTGTGGCTCTGTATATAGGTATGGTGGTCCGAAAGGTGACTGAGGCAGGATTATTACCAAAAGGAATCTACCATTCCTATCTGAGGAACCGCCTTTCCCCATATATACCCCAGAGAGCACTGCGTTCAGGAAGTCAACATCTGTTATCCATCCCCGGACCAAGGGAGGCCAGATTATGCTCTACACAGGCGAGGGCCTTTTCGGTGGCAGCCCCTAATTTATGGAACACACTTCCAGAGGCCCCGAGAGCCCTGCGGGATCTCTCCTGATTCCGCAACACCTGTAAAACCAACCTTTTCTGGCAGGCCTACAGTAACTAATGTGCGAGGAGCTGCCGCTAGTATGTCGCTGAGCACTATCATCCATCTAAAAGACACCTAATAGACCACCACAGAGAATTAAGAACTATAATGAAGCTGGACAGACCTATGTAAGAAATTTTATAGCACCATTTTAAATTATAAATTGTTATATGTTTTTGATTTTATAACCATAAGGCATTGTTATTGTGGTATTGTAACTGTGAGCCGCCCAGAGTCCAGACGGAGTGGGTGGCGTACAAATGGAAGGTAAATAAATAAAATAAAATCCCAGGATCCTTTGAGGGATGCCCTGAAGGGGCTATAATAGCAAATCCCGTCAAATCACAATTGACTTACAGTGACCCACTAAGGCAGGGGTGGCCAACGGTAGCTCTCCAGATGTTTTTAACATGTTTTTAACATTGTTAAGATGAGATTAACATGTGGAATTCACTGCCACAGGAGGTGGTGGCGGCCACAAGTATAGCCACCTTCAAGAGGGGTTTAGATAAAAATATGGAGCGCAGGTCCATCAGTGGCTATTAGTCACAGTGTGTGTGTATGTATAAAATTTTTTGCCACTGTGTGACACAGAGTGTTGGACTGGATGGGTCATTGGCCTGATCCAACATGGCTTCTCTTATGTTCTTATGTTTTGGCTACAACTCCCATCAGCCCCAGCCAGCATGGCCATGGGAGTTGTAGGCAAAAACCATCTGGAGAGCTACCGTCGGCCACTCCTGCGGGTTTTAAGGCAAGAGGTGTTCAGAGGCGTTTGCCTTTCCCTATCTCTATTTTGCAGCAACCAGACCTATAGCCACAGGGTGGGGACAGTAGGGGCACTGCCCCCCATGTTCATGATTGGGCCCCCTGGCTTCTGGGGGGCCTCCGGGGTGCAGCAGTTTTTGTCTTGCCATGGCTGAGCCAGCGAAGCAGCATCACCGGCTGCCGGAGGTGGGAGAGCTGAGTAGGGCACCAGGCCCGGCAGCAACAAAAGGAGCAAGTGGAGAGGCGGGAGGCGGAAGAGCGGGAGGCGGATAGGGTTGCCAAGTCCAATTCAAGAAATATCGGGGGACTTTGGGGGGTGGAGCCAGGAGACTTTGGGGGTGGAGCCAGGAGACATTGGGGGTGGCGCCAGGAGACATCGGGGTGGAGCCAGGGGGCATTGGGGGTGGAGCCATAAGCAAAGTTATGACAAGCACCACTGAACTCCAAAGGGAGTTCTGGCCATCACATTTAAAGGGACCGCATGCCATTTAATTGCCTTTCCTACCTTAGAAATAATGGATAGGGGCACCTTCTTTCGAGGCTCATAGAATTGGACCCCGCGGTCCAATAGTTTTGAAACATGGAGAGCATTTTGAGAAGAGTCATCAGATGCTATGCTGTAAATTTGGTGCCTCTACCTAAAAAACAACCCCTCCAGAGCCCCAGATACCCCCAGATCAATTTCCCATTATACTTTATGAGAATCAATCTCCATAGGGAATAATGAAGCGCCCACAGGCCTGTAGCCACAGGGTGGCCTATGGGGGCGCTGCCCCCTGACTTCCAGCCAGTGCCCCCCCCCCCAACTCCCAGGGGCTCTCCAAGGCGCAGCTTGCTTTTTTCCTTTTTCTTTTCGTCATGGCTGAGCCAGCAAAGCGTCATCAGTGGCAGCCAGTACTGGGAAGAGCTGAGCAGGGCACAGGGCACTGCGGCAACAAGAGCAGCAGGCCGAGAAGAGGAAGGCGAAGGAGTGGGGGGTGGAGGAAACCATGTGGAATGGGCCAGGGCGGGAGGGGGACAGATGGAGCTGCTGGCTGCAAAGCACTGGAATGGGGGATAGGGAAGTGGAAGGGGAAACCCCTGCTTGCGTGCAAGCTGCAGTTCCTTCTTAAGCCCAAAGTTTTAGGGTTTTCTGCCTCGACTTGGCCACTTGCAGAACCTCCTGCTTTTATCCCTGCCCCGAAAAGCTTCTGAGAAATGGCTAGCCCCACAGCGGATGGGAAAGAGGCCCCCCCCCCACTTTTAAAATCCTGGCTACGGCCCTGAGCACCCAGCAGACATTTCCCCCCTCCCCTGTTTCTGACGACTCTGAAGTGAGGGATTGGCCTCTCTACTCACGAGCTGCTGAACTTCCAACTTCTTCGAAGTAACACAGAGCAACCTTCCCAAGAAGAAGCCTTTCCAAGTGGAGTCTGAAGCCTCCGGAGGTGGAAGGGCGCATGGTGTGGCTGTGGGGGGGGGGGGCTTCCCCCCCTGCTGGCCAGCTGACTGGGAGCGGGAAGGAGCCTGGGAAAGCAGGAGAGCCCCAGCTGGGACCTGGGGATTGGCAAGCCTAGAGGTGGAGGAAGCTACATGGTATGAGCTGGGGAGGGGGTGGGACAGATGGAGCTGCTGGCGGCAAAGTGCAGCGCGGAGGAGAGGGAGGTGGGAGGAACCCCCGTGCTTGCATTCAAGGCGCAGTCCCTTCTTCACTCCGAAGTTTTAGGGTTGGCTGCCTCGACTCGGTTACTTTCAGAGCCGCCATCTTTTGTCCCCTGCTGCAGAAAGCTTCTGAGAAGCGGCAAGCCCCGCAGCGGATGTGAAAGGGGGCCCCGCTGACTTTTTAAAAAGCCCCCTGGCTTTTGAAATTCTGTTTTCCTGGGTGGTCTCCCCTCCAAGTCCTAACCGGGGCTGACTCAGCTTAGCTTCCAAGTGCTGGAAGCCTCGCTTCAAGAAGGACGTGGGCAGAACGGAGCGGGTGTAGACGGGACAGACGAGGATGATCAGCAGCTTGGAGACCAAGCCTTGTGAGGAAAGGCAGAGGGACTTGGGAACATTCAGTCTGGAGAAGGGGAGGTCGAGGGGGGAGCATGATGGCTCTCTTTAAGTATCTGATGGGCTGTCCCTTAGAGGGGGGCACGGAGCTGTTCCTGCTGGTAGCAGAGGAAAGGACTTGCAAGAACGGGTCAACGTTAAGGGTGGGAAAGTACCGGCTGGATATGAGGGGAAATGCTTTTACACAAAGAGTTGCTCAACAGTGGAATCAGCTACCCAGAGAGGTGGGAAGGTCCCCTCACCGGCAGTCTTTAAGCAGCAGCTGGACAAACATATGCCAGGGATGCTCTAGTTCAGCAAACTCATTTGTTATGAGGACCGGATCTGACGTAAATGAGACCTTGTCGGGCCGGGCCACGTGTGTCATAAAATGTAGCGCCAGGTAGCAGAGATATAAACTTTATAAAGGACACAGATAAACACAGATTTTTTAAAAAAAAACTTAGAATATGCTTAAAAGATTAGCACTCTTGCGATATTTTTTTTTTATTTAACAGTTTCTGATAACTGACACCTCTCGCTTTGAATTATCGCATCAAAATGCTGAGACGATGTCTGTGTCGTAGCAATCTTGAGTATGCTGTTCAGGCGTATATCTGTACGTTGCAAACCTACTTTTGATTTACTGACATTCGTTTCAGAAATCTCCTGGCCAGTTCACGGAGCCTAAGACCCAGAGGAAAACATGAAATGGCTGGGCATTGCAAGCTTTTGTACATCAGCTGCTTCATGTCAGCCAATGGAGAAAATAGAGGCTTTGCTCTGTAGCTCCTGTGCAATTGAGCAAGGCTGACAAAGCAAGCTGTGATGCAGGAGGAAGCAAGAAAGAGGGAGAAGGAATCAGACAACAGCCAGTTGCTCAGAAGAATAATAGGAGCCCTCCGGGGGCCTGATCTGGCCCTCAGGCCGCACATTTGACACCCCTGGCTCTAGGCTAATCCTGCATTGAGCAGGGGGCTGGACTGGATGGCCTCTATGGCCCCTTCCAACTCTGGAATTCTATGATGGTTACAGGATGGGGGAGACTTGTCTTAGCTGTAGTATGTGCGAAAAGGATCTAGGGGTCTGTGGATAATACGCTGAACATAAGTCAACAGTGTGATGCTGCGGATAAAAGGCAAATGCAATTTTGGACTGTATCAACAGGAGTATAGTGTCCAGATCATGTGAAGTGATGGTATCGCTTTATTCTGCTCTGATAAGACCTCCCCTAGAGTATCGTGTTCATTTTAAGAAGGATATAGACTAGCTGGAATGGGTCCAGAGGAGGGCGAAAAAGATGGTGAGGGGTCTGGAGACCAAGTCCTATGAGGAAAGGTTGAGAAGGAGCTGGGCATGTTTAGCCTAGAGAGGAAGCAGCTGAGAGGTGATATGATCACCATCTTCAAGGACTTGAAGGGCTGTCCTATAGAGGATGGCATGGAATTGTTTTCTGTGGCCCCAGAAGGTAGGACCAGAACCAGTGCGTTGAAATTAAATCAAAAGAGTTTCCGGCTCAACATTAGGAAGAACTGCCTGACCGTTAGAGGGGTTCCTCAGTGGAACAGGCTTCCACGGGAGGTGGTGGGCTCTCCTTCCTTGGAGGTTTTCCAAATAAAGGCTAGATGGCCATCTGACTGCAATGAGGATCCTGTGCATTTAGGGGGAGGTATTTGTAAGTTTTCTGCATTGTGCAGGGGGTTGGACTAGATGACCCTGGAGGTCCCTTCCAACTCTATGATTCTATGATTCTCAGACTGAACTAGCTCAGACTTCTGCCACCCTAAAAATGTACAGAACTGATACACACTTGCCATCTCTTGTGAATGATGCACTGTATTCCTCCCTTCAGTGACCTTAACTGTTTCTGGAGGCAAGTTCTCTGTAATACTTTGGCTGCTACAAAATGACCATCAGGATTTATTATTCTTTCACTCATTCACTGAAACGACGATGGCAACAAAACGTTTTGCAAAGCTCTTCACTTAGCCTCCCCCCCCCCCTTTTTTTTGCTATCAGGTGAGAAACCAACTTTTAAAAAGTTATGCACGATTTAATTAAAAGTAGCATACAACAAAATAGATGTACTAAAGTTGTTTGTGTGTGTGTCAAAGTGTGCAAAGGAGCCCTGTGGTACAGAGTGGTAAAGCTGCAGTAAAGAAGAAGAAGAAGAAGAAGAAGAAGAAGAAGAAGAAGAAGAAGAAGAAGAAGAAGAAGAAGAAGAAGAAGATGATGATGATGATGATGATGATATTGGATTTATATCCCGCCCTCCACTCCGAAGAGTCTCAGAGCGGCTCACAATCTCCTTTATCTCCCTCCCCCACAACAGACACCCTGTGAGGTGGGTGGGGCTGGAGAGGGCTCTCACAGCAGCTGCCCTTTCAAGAACAACCTCTGCCAGAGCTATGGCTGACCCAAGGCCATGCTAGCAGGTGCAAGTGGAGGAGTGGGGAATCAAACCCGGTTCTCCCAGATAAGAGAGCTCTGGCTGACCCAAGGCCATTCCAGCAGCTGCAAGTGGAGGAGTGGGGAATCAAACCCGGTTCTCCCAGATAAGAGTCCGTACACTTAACCACTACACCAAACTGGCTCTCCAAGCTCTGCTCACGACCTGCGTTCAATCCCAGCAGAAGCTGGGTTCAGGTAGCTGTCTCAAGGTTTACTCAGCCTTCCATTCTTCTGAGGTCAGTCAAATGAGTCCCCGGCTTGCTGGAGGGGAAGTGTAGAGGACTGGGGAAGGCAATGGCAAACCACCCTGTAAAAAGTCTGCCGTGAAAACATTGTGATGTGACGTCACCCCAGAGTCGGAAACAACTCGGTGTTTGCTTAGGGGACTACCCTTACCTACCTTTAAAGTGCCTTCAAAGCACCGCAAACTTCTGCAGCCTCAGCAAGGGGCTTTCAAGGTGAAGGAGAAGCAGAGGTGGTCTGCCGTTGCCTTCCTCTGCAGAGTCTTCCTTGGTGGTCTCCCTTCCTTGTAGCAACCCTGCTTCACTTCCCAGATCTTATGAGGCCGGGATATGTTTTGCCACTTTCCCCTCTTGTCAAGTTGTTTGCAACAATGAAAGCCCGGGATAAAAACCAAGCAAGCAACTGCCTAATCAACCGAGAGTGGGATGGGGTTTAAAAAAAAAATCTACCAGGTCAAGAGAGCCAGTTTGGTGTAGTGGTTCAGTGTGTGGACTCTTATCTGGGAGAACCGGGTTTGATTCCCCACTCCTCCACTTGCACCTGCTAGCATGGCCTTGGGTCAGCCATAGCTCTGGCAGAGGTTGTCCTTGAAAGGGCAGCTGCTGTGACAGCCCTCTCCAGCCCCACCCACCTCACAGGGTGTCTTTTGTGGGGGAGGAAGGTAAAGGAGATTGTGAGCCGCTCTGAGACTCTTCCGAGTGGAGGGCGGGATATAAATCCAATATCATCATCATCATCATCATCATCATCATCATCATCATCATCATCATCATCATCATCATCATCTTCTTCTTCTTCTTCTTCTTCTTCTTCTTCTTCTTCTTCTTCTTCTTCTTCTTCTTCTTCTTCTTCTTCAAAAAACAGAATTTTCCAGCAGATTTTTAAAAGGCGATGAACGAGCAGGACTTTTTGTGTAGCTGGGGAAAAGGTAAAGGTCATCCCCCGTACAAGCACCAGTCACTTCCGACTCTGGGATGACGTTGCATCACAACATTTTCACAGCAGACTTTTTATGGGGTGGTTTTGCTATTGCCTTCTCCGGTCATCTACACTTTCCCCCCAGCAAGCTTGGTACTGATTTTACCGACCTCGGAAGGATGGAAAGCGGAGTCAACCTTGAGCCGGCTATCTGAACCCAGCTTCCGCTGGGATCGAACTCAGGTCGTGAGCAGAGAGCTCGGACTGCAGTACTGCAGCTTTACCACTCTGCGGCATGGGGCTCTTCTCATTATATATTACAATGTAGTAATAAAAATAAGACAACATTGGATTTATATCCTGCCCTCCACTCCAAATTTCAGAGTCTCAGAGCAGCTCCATATTTTTTTGTAGCAGGAGCTTCTTTGCATATTAGACCACACACACCCCCCCGATGTAGCCAATCTTCCAAGAGCTTACAGTAGGCCCTGTGAGCTCTTGAAAGATTGGCTACATCGGGGGTGTGTGTGGCCTAATATGCAAAGGAGTTCCTGCTACCAAAAATGAGGGACCACAACAATTTAGGCACACAGCTCTAAAACTGGCATCGAGAAGTCCATGATTCTTACCCTGACCTGGATAGCCAAGGCAAACCCAATCTTGTCAGATCTTGGAAAATAATCAGGGCCAACTCTGGCAAGTACTTGGATGGGAGACCACCTTGGAATACCCAGTCAGGAGGGCAGGGGCAGGCTTTATTCAATCACCTCCCTGAATATCCTCCAGGCCCCCAATAGGGGTCAGTCACCAGAGGTCACCATGACGTCCAGGCACACACACATACTCACATGCACGCACACACTCATGCACATAAAAATACTAAAAAGAAAAAGAAGCCCTCAATTCTTGTAGACTTCCCTACTTGTTAGAAGGCAAACAAAGGAGAGACTTGCGAATAGACACAAATAGTGCTCCTAACTGGGGAATTCTGGCAACTATGTGGGGTTGCCAAGTCCTATTCAAGAAATATCTGGGGACTTTGGGGGTGGAGCTAGGAGACATTGGGGATGGAGCCAGAAGCAAGGTTGTGACAAGCATAATTGAACTCCTTAGGGAACGCTGGCCATCATCTTTAAAGGAACTGTGCACCTTTTAAATGCCTTCCCTCCACTGGAAATCATGGAGAGGGGCACCTTCTCTGGGGGTTCATAGAATTGGACCCACAAGTCCAATCTTTTTGAAATTTGGAGGGTCTGTTGAGGAGAGGCATTGGATGCTACACTGCAAATTTGGTGACTCTACCTCAAAAAACAGCCCCCCCCCCAGAGCCCCAGATACCCACAGATCAATTCTTTATTATACCCTATGGGAATTGGTCTCCATAGGGTATAATGGAGTGCCCAGCAGTTTCCTTCCCCCCAGCTTTTTGATGACTTTGAAGCAGGGGGAGGGCCTCTAAACTGGGGGATCCCCTGCCCCCCACCTGGGGATTAGGCAAAACTAGAAACCGCAGTGTACTGATTAGTAACAACTGAAATAAACCACTGCGTTACATATATTGCAAGTAATTGCTCCACAGATATTTCCTATATCCTATTCATGTCTTCTTCACCAAAATTCTTACAGTAGAAGGGTGAATGAAACACGGACTGAACCTACGATCCGTGTCGCCGCACTTGTTGGATTTCGGTCTGCTACCCAAGCAAGAAGTAGCACACGCCGCACCTGTTGGATTTCGATCTGCTACCTAAGCAAGAAGTAGCACATGCCATACCTGTTGGATTTCAGTTTGCTACCCAAGCAAGAAGTAGCACACGCGGCACCTGTTGGATTTCGGTCTGCTACCCAAGCAAGAAGTAGCACATGCCGTACCTTTTGGATTTCAGTTTGCTACCCAAGCAAGAAGTAGCACACGCCGCACCTGTTGGATTTCGGTCTGCTACCCAAGCAAGAAGTAGCACATTTATTGGTACTGCACACGTCTGTCAATGAAAAGACACAGACAGTGGACTTTGGTACCATTACAGCCATTGGAAATGAATTTGTATTTCGAATTGTGCTGTATTCATGGACATCTGTAAGAATTTTGATGAAGAATACCTGAACAGGATATAGGAAATATCTGTGGAGCGATTATTTGCGATATATAAGTAACGCAGTGGTTTATTCCCGTTGTTATCCACCTGGGGATTGGCAACCCTACAACTATACGTTTGGAGTCAGAAATTCCCAGCAAGTGCCGAATATTTTGCAAACATTCCTTCCCTCGGTGGGAGGGTGCCGTTTGGTGCAAGAGTGCTGTTTTTGTTTAACTTCAACCGTCCCCCCTCTGGTGTGCCTGGAATTCCTCTCGAGAGCATTGGGGGAGGGGGTGGATTTCTGGGGCAACGACTGGTGCTTGCACAAGGGACCTCTCCTTTCCTTTCCTTTGTGCATGGAGATCCAAGAGTGAATTTCCCCTGGCTTCCACCGGGCCGGTGGGGGAGGGGAACGCTTGCTCTGGCTGCTGTTTCGGAGCAACCCAGAAGTTGCCAGGAACAGTCTGTGATGGAGCTTAAGAGCAAAGGAACGTGCAAAAGAAGGAGGAGGTGTGTGTGTGTGGAGGGTCAGTTGCATTGTTGTTCCCATTTAATGTCCAACTCGGCGCTCAGAGGAGCCAAGGTCTCTCTTGGGCAGACTTTACTGCTGGTTACGAAACTCCGGGAAAGGTTTGGACAGAGCCAAAGAAGAGGCACTTTGAGGAGAGGAAGGGGGCTGGGCTCCAAGCTTCAGATGGAAAAATTTTGGCCAGGGCAATCCAGGTTTGAGTCTTCCAAACGAGGATCAAGGGTTGCCAAATCCCCAGGTGGGGGCAGGGGATCCCCCGGTTTGGAGTTCTCCCCCCGCTTTGGAGTCATCAGAAAGGGGTGGGGGTGGAATGTCTGCTGGGCACTCCATTATTCCCTACGGAGACCAATTCCCATTGGGTATAATGGAGAATGGATCCACGGGTATCTGGGTTTTTTGAGGTAGAGGCACCAAATTTCCCGCATAGCGTCCAGGGCCTCTCCTCAAAACACCCTCCATGATTCAAAAGGATTGGACCTGCGGGTCCGATTCTATGAGCCCCCAAAGAAGGTGCCCCTATCCTTCATTGTTCCAAATGGAGGGAAAGCGTTTAAAAGATGCGTGCAAGGCCCTCTAAATGTGATGGGCAGGTCTCCCTTTGGAGTTCAGTGATGCTTGTCACAACCTTGCTCCTGGCTCCACCCCCAAAGTCTCCAGATATTTCTTGAATTGGACCTGGCCGCCCTACTAGGATGCCATCCTCCAGTTCGTGCCTAGAGATCTCCTGGGATTGCTACTGATCTCCGAACGACGGAGGTCAGTTCTACTGGAGAGATGGCGGCCCTGGAGGGTGGGCTCTGTTTCACTATTGCCATAGAGCCTCTTCTCCCCAAAAATCTGTCCTCCCAAGGCTTTGCCCCCAAGTCTCCAGGATTTACCTCACCCACTGACCCACTATGCAGTTAGCCAGGTTCCTTAGAACCACTCACTAGTCCAGGAGCGGCCGGACTGCGGCTCAGGAGTCACATGCGGCTCTTTCACACATCTTGTGTGGCTCTCGCAGCCCCACCACCACCCTGTCAGCAAGTCACTTGTCCAAGCCAAACCAGCTGGAAGCTTGCAGAATGCATTTAAAGTTGCTCTCTTTCTACCTCTCCTTCCTCGGAAGGAAGGAAGGAAGGAAGGAAGGAAGGAAGGAAGGAAGGAAGGAAGGAAGGAAGGAAGGAAGGAAGGAAGGAAGGAAAGAGCCAGAGCTTCCTTTGCCCAGTTCCCTGGATCCCATGAGAGAGATACAAAGAATACACCTTTAAGACCAATGATATTGGGTGATGACATTGGGTGTTTTCGCACTCACGTTTTACTGGCGCCACGACCCTCCTGACGCCGGCGAATCTGCATGGATTTCGCACCAGAAGCGCCGGCGCACCCAGAAGCGCCGGCTACTTCCGTCGCTAAGCCAGCGCAAACGTTTTCCTGCATCTTTGCGATTTGCGTTTGCGCTGGCTTAGCGACGGAAGTAGCCGGCGCTTCTGGGTGCGCCGGCGCTTCTGGTGCGAAATCCATGCAGATTCGCCGGCGTCAGGAGGGTCGTGGCGCCAGTAAAACGTGAGTGCGAAAACGGCCATTGTATTTATATCCCGCCCTATACTCTGAATCTCAGAGTCCCAGAGTGACCACAGTCTCCTTTACCTTCCCCCTCCCCACCACAACAGACACCCTGTGAGGTGGGTGGGGCTGAGAGAGCTCTCCCAGATGCTGCCCTTTCAAAGACAACCTCTGCGACAGCTATGACTGACTCAAGGCCATTCCAGCAGGTGCAAGTGGAGAAGTAGGGAATCAAACCTGGTTTTCCCAGATAAGAATCTGCACACTTAACCACTACACCAAACTGGCTCTCAGGAAGGAAAGCACATGGAGAGGGAGAGGTGGAAAGAAAGCAACTAACTTTAAATGCATTCTCCAAACCATGGACTGGCTTGGCTTGGAGAAGTGACTTAAAGAGAGAAATGCCTTCTCCAAGCCAGCTGACCTGGCAGTAAGCCTTCGAGGGCCACACAATATGTGTGAAAGAGCCACATGTGTCTCCTGAACCGTAATTTGGCCACCCCTGCTTTCCCTTCCTCCCCCACAACAGACACCCTGTGAGGTAGATGAAGATATTGGATTTATATCCCGCCCTCCACTCCGAAGAGTCTCAGAGCGGCTCACAATCTCCTTTCCCTTCCTCCCCCACAACAGACACCCTGTGAGGTGGGTGGGGCTGGAGAGGGCTCTCCCAGAAGCTGCCCTGTCAAGGACAACCTCTGCCAGAGCTATGGCTGACCCAAGGCCATGCTAGCAGGTGCAAGCGGAGGAGTGGGGAATCAAACCCGGTTCTCCCAGATAAGAGTCCGCACACTTCACCACTACACCAAACTGGCTCTCCTTACAATCTCCTATATCTTCTTCCCCCACAACAGACACCCTGTGAGGCAGGTGGGGCTGAGAGAGCTCTCACAGCAGCTGCCCTTTCAAGGACAGTCTCATGGCGGCCTACAATCTCCTTTCCCTTCCTCCTCCACAACAGATACCCTGTGAGGTGGGTGGGGCTGAGAGGTCTCTCCCAGAAGCTGCTCTTTCAAGGACAGAGTCTCAGAGCGGCCTACAATCTCCTTTCCTTTCATCCCCCACAACAAACACCCTGTGAGGTGGGTGGGGCTGAGAGCGCTGTGACAGAAGCTGCCCTTTCAAGGACAACTCCTATGAGAGCTATGGCTGACCCAAGACCATTCCAGCAGGTGCAAGTGGAGGAGTAGGGAATCAAACCCGGTTCTCCCAGATAAGAGTTCGCACACTTCACCACGACACCAAACTGGTGCTGGCATCATATTGGTGTGCCAGTCCCCAGCCCATTAATGCTCCCCGGTGCAGCTGGCTGCAGCCTGGCAACCGTAATTGACAGGCAGACAAGCCACCGGTGAAGCTCGCCTGAGACTCTCTCCAAGTACCCTGCGCTCCCCGGCCAAGGGCTGCTCCGTAGATTACCTCTGGATGCTTTCTTCCAGCTCCTTCACCTTCAAGTCGTCCTGCTCCATCTGCTTCTTTGTGGCTTCTCCTTCCTCGGCTGTGGACGAAGGCGCTCCTTCTAGCAGCCATCTTTCCCGCAGAGTTTTCGACTGGGAGGGAGAGAAACCCAGAATTTGTGTGTGTGGGGGGAATCCAATTATTTCCTTCAGGGCTTTTTTTGTAGAAAAAGTCCAGCAGGAACCAATTTACACATTAGGCCACACCCCTTGACATCACCACTGTTCCACACAGGGCTTTTTTTGTAGAAAATGCCCAGCAGGAACTCATAAACATATTAGGCCACACCTCCTGACACCAAGCCAGCCGGAACTGTGTTCCCGTGCGTTCCAGCTTTTTAAAAAGCCCTGCTTTCCTTCATACAAACTTTGATGGATTCTGGAACACAAGATGTCGATCACAATTTCCTTTCCCTCTCACCCAGAAGTTGTAGATCCAACCCCAGAGCTTCTTTTGTAGCAGGAACCCCTTTGCATATTAGGCCACACACCCCTGATGCAGCCAATCCTCCAAGTGTTTACAGGGCACTTAGTACGGAGTCGACTGGAAGCTCCAGAGGGATTGGCTACATCGGGGTGTGTGCAGGGCCAGCCAGAGGGCACATAGTGCCACAAATGGACTCACTGCCTGCCCCCCCCCCATGCCTCTGATGGCCCCAGGCAACCCAGGCCAGGCCATATATCAATATAGTATGATGGAGTGCCCAGCAGTTATTTCCCTCCCCCGCTCCTCTTTCTGATAACCCTCAAGCAGGGGGGATCCCCTGTCCCCACTTGGGGATTAGTAACAACTGAAATAAACCACTGTGTTACTTATATATCGCAAATAATCGCTCCACAGATATTTCTTATATCCTGTTCAGGTATTCTTCACCAAAATTCTTACAGATGTCCATGAATACAGCACAACTCGAAATACAAATTCATTTCCAATTGCTGTAATGGTACCAAAGGCCACTGTCTGTATCCTTTCGTTGACAGACGTGTGCAGGACCAATAAATGTGGTACTTCTTGCTTGGGC
The DNA here is from genome assembly GCF_032191835.1 of Heteronotia binoei. Lineage (NCBI taxonomy): Eukaryota > Metazoa > Chordata > Lepidosauria > Squamata > Gekkonidae > Heteronotia > Heteronotia binoei. The sequence continues at coordinate 196,069,804 of NC_083224.1, read as the reverse complement.
AGCAGTCCGAAATCCAGCAGGTACGGCGCGTGCTACTTCTTGCTTGGGTAGCAGTTCGAAATCCAACAGGTACGGCGCGTGCTACTTCTTGCTTGGGTAGCAGTCCGAAATCCAGCAGGTACGGCGCGTACTACTTCTTGCTTGGGTAGCAGTCCGAAATCCAACAGGTACGGTGCGTGCTACTTCTTGCTTGGGTAGCAGTCCGAAATCCAACAGGTACGGCGTGCGCTACTTCTTGCTTGGGTAGCAGTCCAAAATCCAGCAGGTACGGCGTGCGCTACTTCTTGCTTGGGTAGCGGTCCGAAATCCAACAGGTACGGCGTGCGCTACTTCTTGCTTGGGCAGCAGTCCGAAATCCAACAGGTACGGCGCGTGCTACTTCTTGCTTGGGCAGGAGTCCGAAATCCAACAGGTACGGCGCGTGCTACTTCTTGCTTGGGTAGCGGTCCAAAATCCAACAGGTGCGGCAACACGAGTCCTAGGTTCAGTCTATGTTTCATTCTTCCTGATGATGCTACCAAAATACATTCGTGCAAACTGAAGAGACATGTCATGTGAGCTTTTGCCTTAAGCATGGGTTCCAGAACATACGAAAGGCGGCCAGTAGAAGGGTGAATGAAACACAGACTGAACCTGGAACCCGTGTCGCCACACCTGTTGGATTTCGGACTGCTACCCAAGCAAGAAGTAGCACATTTATTGATCCTGCACACATCTGTCAACGAAAGGATACAGACAGTGGCCTTTGGTACCATTACAGCCATTGGAAATGAATTTGAATTTGTATTTTTGTGAGAATTTTGGTGAAGAATACATGAATGGGATATAAGAAATATCTGTGGAGCAATTTGCAATCTATAAGTGACGCAGTGGTTTATTTCAGTTGTTACCCACCTGGGGATTGGCAACCCAGATAGCTGTGTCCCCAGACTGTTTATAGCTCTCTCTTTGGGAGACTGAGTCACATCTCGGGTCAGGAGGGGGGTGGGCTCTGCTCATGCTGACCCCCGACTCCGGCCCTGCGTGCTTGAGGACACCATGCTCTGTGTTCCTTGCTCAGAGAATGGAGAGGCACGCTCCTTTCTGTGGGCGTCACTTACAACGGCTCGTTTTAAAAAAAAAACCCAGATCCTAAAAATATCCTGCGAACAGCTTGTGTAGCTGACACCTCACGTCTGGGGTTTTCTTCAAAGTTAGCGCCTTGAGAAAAGAGTGCTAACAATTTTCCCGGGTCCCTTCTTTCCTAGGATGACCCTGGGGAGATTTCTCCCTCCCCCTTGGCAGCTTTTTCTGGCTCTCTCCTGCTCTCTGAGGGTCAGGGGCGGAATTCTAGCAGGAGCTCCTTTGCCTATTAGGTCACACCCCCCCCCCACGATGTAGCCAATCCTCCAAGAGCTTACAAGGCTCTTTTTTTGTAAGCTCTTGGAGGATTGGCTACATCGGGAGGGGGTGTGGCCTAATATGGAGCTCCTGCTGGAATTCCACCCCTGCTGAGGGTCATCATAATGCCCCTGTGTAAATCGATGCGGCGGCCTCATTTGGAGTAGTGTTCAATTCTGGTCACCGCACCTCAAAAAAAGATATTCTAGCACTGGAACAAGTGCAGAAAAGGGCAACTAGAATGATACAAGGTGTGACGGAACCGGCCCGATTCTGCCTTCAGACCCGGTCCCGTCAGCTCCCTATTGAGTCGCCAACTCCTGGAGGGAGCTATTTCTCCTCCTGCCCCTTGGGCTCGCTGCCACCATCTGCTCAGTCTAGGGGTTCAGATTGAGAGGAACAGGACTCCCAATCCCCCTCTCCAGCTATGAGGCCAGGCCTCCAGGTCCTCTGCCACCCTGTACTTGTGTATCACAGAGACCTCAGCACTTCTTTGGGGAACCCCTGGAGGATTGGCACCTTATCCAACTGCATGCCTTCCCTCTTGCCCGGGGCCCCCTTTATAAAACAGCGTGGTCTAAGGCGGTTGCGGATCTATGTGGTACAGAGATGGACTGCCAGCATTTAAAACCGTAAAAATATTTAATTAAAAGAGAAAAAGAAAATAAAAGAAGAACAAAACAAAAACAGTTGCATGTAAGCACAGCACAGCACCCGCACAGCAAACAGCATGACAAAGAAAATGTGTTATAAACGCATCCTACTGTCCCTGATCTAAACACACCCTGCCTTTTGGGATGACTTACTTGGTCTTACTGCCTGGAGGCCTCATTTTCCTGACTAGGCCGCATGCACAGGCAGGAGCCCCCACACTGGCAACCTCTTCCTTCGAGCTGCAGCTGAGAACTGGTTTCTCTTCCTGCCTAACACATGCCAAGAACAAAAGAACTTCCTGCCTCTCTAGGAGGCTTTCCCCCTAGAGTTTGTTGGTTTGGCTCTGGAAGGGAGGGGGGAGTGAGGGGAAGGCTAGGCCCAAGCCTGCTTGGCAGTTTAGTGATCCCTCCCAATGAAGCACCAACATTGACTAAGATGGCGTTTCTCCACACAAGGGTTGGAAGACTTTCCCTATGCAGAAAGGTTAACACACTTGGGGCTCTTTAGCTTGGAGAAACGTCGACTGCGGGGTGACATGAGAGAAGTTTGCAAGATTATGCCTGGGATGGAGAGGGTAGAGAGAGAAGTCCTTTTCTCCCTTTCTCACAATACAAGAACTCGTGGGCATTCAATGAAATTGCTGAGCAGTCAGGTTAGAACCGATAAAAGGAAATCCTTCTTCACCCAAAGGGTGATTCACAGGTGGGATTCACTGACACAGGAGGTGGTGGCAGCTACAAGCATAGATGGCTTCAAGAGGGGATTGGAGAAACATATGAAGCCGAGGTCCATCAGTGGCTATTAGCCCCAAGGTATAGATGGAACGCCCTGTCTGGGGCAGTGATGCTCTGTATTCTTGGTGCTTGGGGGGGGGCACAGTGGGAGGGCTTCTGATGTCCTGGCCGCACTGATGGACCTCCTGATGGCACCTGGGTTTTTTGGCCACTGTGTGACACAGATGGGACTGGATGGGCCATTGGCCTGATCCAGCATGGCTTCTCCTATGTTCTTATGTCTGGGGCAGTGATGCTTTGTATTCTGGGTGCTTGGGGGGGGGGCACAGTGGGAGGGCTTCTGGTGTCCTGGCCCCACTGATGGCACCTGGGGTTTTTGGCTATTGTGTGACACAGATGGGACTGGATAGGCCATTGGCCTGATCCAGCATGGCTTCTCCTATGTTCTTATGTCTGGGGCAGTGATGCTCTGTATTCTGAGTGCTTGGGGGGGCACAGTGGGAAGGCTTCTACCCCTTCCTGGCCCCACTGGTGGACCTCCTGATGGCATTTGCTTCCTTTGGCCACTGTGTGACACAGAGTGCTGAACCAGATCCAACATGGCCGGATCCAACATGGCTTCTCTTATGTTCTTATCACCACCCTCTGGGGGATATCCTTTGGGGGACGTCCCACATTCCACCTGGCAGAGGGACCCGTTCTTCTGCTTACCTTTAGGTGCTGCAGTTGGCGCCGGTCATCTTCCAGCTGCCGTCGCTTATTTTCAATCTCTGTTTGGCGCTTCCTCTTTTCCTAAATCACGGGAGAGAGAAAATTGAGAAAAAAGATAGGAAAATGAAAACAAGTCAGTACAGAGCAAGGGCCCCCCAAACACCCCAAAGACTGTATGAATACAGAGCAGCCATGGTGAGAAAAACCACCCAGCTATGGGAAATGTAATCTTTTTTAAAACTTCTAGTTCTGTCCCTGCCTCCCCCCCCCCCCCCAGTGCTTCTTTAATGAAAGAAGGATCATACACCAAAAGACAGGAAAGGAGAGAGGAAAGGGAAGGAGGACGGAGAATAACAAAGCCAGGGAGGGAGCTGGATCACCCCAACAGCTGAAGGTTGAAGCAGTCCGGGGGTGTTTCTCCTTGCTGCTCTGACCCCTCCTTCCTGGAGACAAGGAGAATGCGATTTGTCAGGCCAGGGTCATCCTTAAGGTCAGAGGAAATGCTGGACTTTGGGAAATGCGGGAGAAGGTCCTGCAAGGGTCCCTAAGAGAAATCATTTCACATGGCACTTCAGTGCACTTCTCTGTGGTTTAGGAGGAGGAGGAAGAGGAAGAGGAAGAGGAAGAAGAAGAAGAAGAAGAAGAAGAAGAAGAAGAAGAAGAAGAAGAAGAAGAAGAAGAAGAAGAAGAAGAAGAAGAAGAAGGGGAGGAGGAAGAAGAGAGCCACAGGTGGCTCTTTCACACATATTGTGTGGCGGAAGAAGAAGAGGAGGAGGAGGAAGGGGAGGAGGAGAAAGAAGAAGAAGAGGAGGTAGAAGAAGAAGAAGAGGAAGAAGAAGAAAAAGAAGAAGAGGAGGAGGAGGAAGAAAAAGAAGAGGAGGAAGAAGAAGAGAGCCACATGTGGCTCTTTCACACATATTGTGTGGCTGAAGAAGAAGAGGAGGAGGAAGAAGAGGAAGAAGAAGAGGAGGAGGAGGAAGAAGAAGAGGAGGAGGAAGAAGAAGAAGAAGAGGAGGAGGAAGAGGAATAAGAGAGCCACATGTGGCTCTTTCACACATATTGTGCGGCTGAAGAAAAAGAAGAGGTGGAGGAAGAGGAAGGGGAGGAGGAGGAAGAAGAGGAGGAGGAGGAGGAAGAAGAAGAGGAGGAGGAAGAAGAAGAAAAAGAAGAGGAGGAAGAAGAGGAGGAGGAGGAAGAAGAGAGCCACAGGTGGCTCTTTCACACATATTGTGTGGCTCTAGAAGAAAAAGAAAGGGAGGAGGAGGAGGAAATTGGATTTATACCCCGTCCTTCACTTGGAGTCTCAGAGCAGCTGACAGTCTCCTTCCCTTCCTCTCCGCACAGCAGACACCCTATGGGACTGAGATAGCGTTGAGAGAGCTGTGACTGACCCAAGATCACCCATATGGCTGCATGTAGAAGACGGGGGGATCAAACTCAGTTCTCCAGATTAGAGTCCACCGCTCTTAACCACTACACCAAACTGTTTCTCTTAGCGTATTATTCCACCAGAGGAGAGATGGGTTTTGAACACACACACACACCCCTCCCCGCCATGACTGTTCCTCCACACTAGCTAAAGAGGAGAAAGACAATTCCACAAATTTGCTGCCTTGGTTTCCCCATGGAATTCAGTGGAGGCTGGTGATGTTTTGTGGACAAGAATGCCTTCTGCGCATGAGATCTGGGATTGGAACCCAGGTCCAGCCTATTCTGCTGCAGTGGCTAGATCAAGGGTGGCCAAACTGTGGCTATGGGGCCATATGTGGTTCTTTCACAGATATTGTCTGCAAGTTTTCCTCTAAGCTGCAGAGTCTTGTGAGCAGGCCCGTAGCTACGAGGGGGCCTGTGGGGGAACAGTCCCCCGACTTCTGCCCAAATCAGCGGTCCCTTTAGCTGGTGCGGGAGGCTGGGGGCTGCTTCTTCCCCCGTCCCCACACACTATTTTAGTGGCAGGGAAGGGAGAGCAGCGGCAAAAGCAGCAGGAAGGGAGGGGGGAGGAAGGAGAGGAAAGGTTGTGTGGGGCGCTGGGGTGTGTGAGTGCCCCCGACAAATATAAATGCCCCCCGACCTTCCATATTCTGGCTACGGCCTGCTTGTGAGCAAAAATCCTACTTTGTGAGCGACTGGCATTAAAGTTGTGAGCTGCTGCATAAGTTAGTGTGCTCCGGGGTCATCCTTCCTGAAGAAGAAGAAGAAGATATTGGATTTATATCCGCCCTCCACTCCGAAGAGTCTCAGAGCAGCTCACAATCTCCTTTCCCTTCCTCCCCCACAACAGACACCCTGTGAGGTGGGTGGGGCTGGAGAGGGCTCTCACAGCAGCTGTCCTTTCAAGGACAACCTCTGTCAGAGTTATGGCTGACCCAAGGCCATTCCAGCAGGTGCAAGTGGAGGAGTGGGGAATCAAACCCGGTTCTCCCAGATAAGAGTCCGCACACTTAACCACTACACAAAGAAGAAGAAGAAGAAGAAGAATTGCAGATTTATACCCCGCCATTCTCCCTGAATCGGAGACTCAGAGCGGCTTACAATCTCCTGTGTCTTCTCCCCCCACAACAGACACCCTGCGAGGTGGGTGGGGCTAAGAGAGCTCTCACAGCAGCTGCCCTTTCAAGGACAACTCCTGCGATAGCTATGGCTGACCCAAGGCCATTCCAGCAGGTGCAAGTGGAGGAGTGGGGAATCAAACCCGGTTCTCCCAGATAAGAGTCCGCACACTTAACCACTACACCAAACTGAGCGAAGATAAAAATGTGTGAGCCGGAGGCACAAATCCGTGAGCTAGGGTTGCCAATCCCCAGGTGGGGGCAGGGGATCCCCCGGTTTGGAGACCCTCCCCCCGCTTCAGGGTCGTTAGAAAGCAGGGGGAGGGGAGGGAAATGTCTGCTGGGAACTCTATTATTCCCTATGGAGATTTATTCCCATAGAAAATCATGGAGAATTGTTCTGCGGGTATCTGGGGCTCTGGGGAGGCTGGTTTTGGGGGCAGAGGCACCAAATTTCCAGTATAGCATCTAGTGCCTCTCCCCAAAATACCCCCCAAGTTTCAAAAGGATTGGACCAGGGGATCCAATTCTATGAGCCCCCCCAAAAGGTGCCCCTCTCCTTCGTTATTTCCTGTGGAAGGAAGGCATTGAAAAAGTGTGCGGTTCCTTTCAATGTGATGGCCAGAACTCCCTTTGGAGTTCAATTATGTTTGTCACACACCCTTGCTCCTGGCTCCACCCCCAATGTCTCCTGGCTCCACCCCCAAAGTCCCCAGATATTTCTTGAATTGGACTTGGCAACCCTACCGTGAGCTGGCTCACACTAACTCAGCTTCGAGGGAACCCTGCTTGTGTGGCTCTCTAACACACACACCCCCCCCGTCAGCCAGCTTGCAGAAGACATTTGTCTCTTGAAATCACTTCTTCGAGCCAAGCCAAACTTGGAGCAAGGATGTTGAACTCAATTGTTATCGAAGGCCGGATGTGATATAAATGAGACCTTGTCGGGCTAAGCCGGATCGGGCCGGGCCACGTGTATCCCTCAGGGTTGCCAAGTCCAATTCAAGAAATATCTGGGGACTTTGGGGGTGGAGCCAGGAGACACTGGGGACAAGGGTGTGACAAGCATAATTGAATTCCACAGGGAGTTCTGGCCATTACATTTAAAGGGACCGCACACCTTTTAAATGCCTTCCTTCCATAGGAAATAATGGATAGGGGCACCTTCTTTTGGGGCTCATAGAATTGACCCCCTGGTCCAATCGTTTTGAAACTTGGGGGGGTATTTTGGGAGAGAGACTAGATGCTGAGCTGAAAAGTTGGTGCATTTACCTCAAAAAACAGCCCCCCCCAGAGCCCCAGATACCCACGGATCAATTCCCCATTATTCCCTAGGGCAGGGGTGGCCACCAGTAACTCTCCAGATTTTTTTTGCCTACAACTCCCATCAGCCCCAACCAGCATGGCCAATAGCTGGGGCTGATGGGAGTTGTAGGCAAAAAACATCTGGAGAGCTACCGTTTGCCACCCCTGCCCTATGGGAATTGTTCTCCATAGGGAATAATTGCCCAGTAGACATTTCCCCTCCCCTCCTCCGCTTTCTGATGACCCTAAAGTGGGGGGGGGGCCTCCAAACCTGGGGATTGGCAACCCTCTCTCTCTCTCTCACACACACACACACTGAGTCTGGTTCCTCCACAACCACGTCTGAAAAGAACAGGGCCTACGCTGCTCTCTCTCTCTCTCTCTCTCTCACACACACACACACACACACACACACACACACACACTCAGTTGCTCTGAAACAAAAGCAAAAACAAACCGAGGGACTGTGCTGCTGACCCTTCCCAAGAAGTACTTCCTGCTCAACTTTAAAGGCACACAGACATACACACATTTGAAACGGGACCTGTTTGCGGGTTTCTAAACCTGCCCAAGATCTGGAGCTGCACGGTGGCTGAGGGGGCGGGGCTTCTCCTGCCGGCCAGCTGGCTGGGGGCGGGGGGAAGCCTGTAAAACTGCGGGATCCCCGCTGGGACCTGGGGATTGGGAAGCCTAGTATCCCTATTTAAGATTAGGTGGCAGAGATATAAACTTTATAAAGGACACAGACAAATACAATTTTTTTAAAAAAACAAACAAACCTTAAAACATGCTTAAAATGATAACACTTGTTGGTATTAAAGGTGCTTTCTTTGCATTTCTCCCATGGGATCCAGGGAACTGGGCAAAGGAAGCTCTAGCTCTTTCCCTCCTTCCTTCCCCAGGAGACAAGGAGGGGGAAGGAAGAGAGGTTTGGCTCAGTAGCTCTGCTGTGCGATTGAGAGAGCCTGGAAAAACAAGCTCTGCCTCCCCCCCCCTTCCTCCCCAAGGGAGGAGCCTCAGTCAATGGAGGAAATAGAGGTTTTTGCTC